>NW_016814433.1:1952118-1989220 GCF_001698545.2 Rhinopithecus bieti | reverse complement strand
AGGGGGCGGTGGCGGGGCTGGACCTCCTGCGCGTGGAGAGGGGCTGTGCGCGACCCCAGTCCTTCCTGCGCCCCCGGTCACCTCGCGGAACACCGCGTCCCCCTCTCCACGGCTCCGCCGGAAAGGGCCAGGTCTGCGGCGCCCCGGGCCAGTCCCGCCGTTGGGAGCCCTGTGCACCCTCCGGAGGCCCCGGGCAGACCCGGGCTCTCCCACCAAAGGGGATGTCCCGCGGCCGCCGCTTCGTCCCACACCCCCAACGCAAACCGGGACGCGCCCCTAGTCCTGCAGCTCTCTCCATCCAGGACGCCACAACCCCCGCCCCAGCCCCCGTCACCAGCTCAGTCCAGAGACCCAGATTCCTTCTCGGGAAGAAGGGGAGCCCCGCGCCGCCCCGGCAGCTGGCCGCCCCGCCCCCTCCCCCATCGACCCTGGGACCCAAAGCCTCGGCTGTGGAGGCCTCTTCTGGGGTCCCGTGGGCTCTGCCCTCCCCCAGGCTCAGACGGTGTAGCCCGTGGTTTGAGGGAGCTGGCATTAGTCATTGGTTCATTCATCCAGCCCGACGTTCATTCACTAGCATCTGCTCTGTGCCAGACCCTGAGCTGGGCACCGGGGCTCAGCCCCCCTGCTGCGCCCATGCTGGGGAGACCCAGGCCCGTGACTCATCGGGCACACTCTGGGCCCGATGGTGCCTTGGGAGGCGGGTGGAGGACAGCTGTGCCCACAGGGCCGGCCATACAGTAGGCGGCAGCAAGCCTGGTTTCGGCAGTGCCTCTTGTGAGGCTGGTGTGTGAGAATCTACCGTGAACTCACACCCAACCCGTGACGTTGGCAGGTACCATGCTGTCCCCCAGGACCGGGTTCGACGGTGAAGGAATGGGTGTGAATTCACCCGTCTGCACACTGGGCGTGAATACCATCAGGCTGTGTGTCAATCCACCCCCACGCACGAAAGCTGCCTGGGACCCTGGGCTGGGGACCCGTCTCCCTGTGCAGGCACTGAGTCTGTAAGATTTAGGTGCCTGAGAATGCACTCCCGTTCTGTCCCTGAGGAGTCACCCCTGTCGGGGTGGGGCCGGTTGTGTGAGACACAGCCAGTATGGAACACAGCTAAACAGCCTTCTCACTCCCCTCCCTTTTCCCCTCCTGAGGGAGGCACTGTGAGATGACGCCAGGGAGGCTGAAAAAGGCTTCTTGCCTCCCTCTTCCCTCCACCATGCCTGGGTCCTCACCCACCCCGACTCCTTAAAATGGCCCGTAGCAGGGTGTGTGTTCCGTCTGCTGCCCTACCCTCTGTGTGTGTGTGTGTGTGTGTGTGTGTGTGTGCGCGCGCGCGCGTGCATGCACCTGGACACCGTGAGCACAGGTCACCTGCCAGGACACTGTCTTCACAACAGCAGTGAACAGTCGCTGCTTGTTCTATGTACTAGGCAGGGTGCTAAGCTCTTTACTGCACTGTGATCCTGGGAGCAAGGAATTACGACTCTCCCCCTTTTAAAACATCTAGAAACAGATACTCAGAGACATAGCAGTCTCAAGGTGGCTCAGAGGGTCTGAGCAGAGCCTGGACTCACAGCCAGGTCTATTGGACTTGAAGGACTCTCTCCGTCACTGCCCTGATAAGTGACCCCCTTACCAAATGGGGGTACCAGTCTCAGTCCCTCTGCCTGAGCCTATGGGTCCTTTGGTCCTGGGCTGACAGTCTGTGGGAATTTGTTCCAGTGACAGGTGGAAAAACTGCCCTGCTCTGAGCATCGATGCCTCGTGCTGTTCTAACATTTTTTTTTTCTGCTGCAATTTCACGCTTGGCCCTTTCCCTCGAGGCAACACAGATTCACCACGTCTGTGGATCCAGTGCCTGGGCTCCTGCCCCCCACACTCAGCAGTCACCCCAAGGAGACTGGTTACCTCTCCCTTCTCAGCTGTCCCAGGCTTGTCTGCATTTTGTAAATGCCCCTTCTCTTTTTCTTTCTTTCTTCTTCTTCTTCTTCTTTTTTTTTTTTTTTTTAGACAGAGTCTCGGTCTGTCTCCCAGGCTGGAGGGCAGTGGCTTGATCTCGGCTCACTGCAACCTCCACCTCCTAGGCTGAAGCGATTCTCCTGCCTCAGCCTCCCAAGTAACTGGTATTACAGATACCTACCACCACACCCGGCTAATTTTTGTGTTTTTAGTAGAGATGGGGTTTCACCATGTTGGCCAGGCTGGTTTTGAACACCTGACCTCAAATGATCCGCCCACCTTAGCCTCCCAAAGTGATGGGATTACAAGTGTGAGCCACTGTGCCTGGCCTCCCTTCTCTTCTTGAGGCTTCTAAGCCTATCGAATCGAAAACAACACATAGTAATGTGGGCATGAGAATCACATATTCCGCATTGGCAACATCTGTGAAGAATAGATGGGTGAGCTTCAGAACAGAGGGATCCCTTGGAGGTCAGGAACCTGTCTCTTTCTTCACAGCTGGGGAAACTGAGGCCCAAGGAGACCATGTAACAGAGAGAGGGGTGGCTGTTCAGTACCACCTGCCTCGGATGGGCAGACTGATGGGCAGGAATGATCAGGCCTTCACTCTGGGGGGTGACATGGGAACAAAGGGCGGCTGAAGGCCAGGAGTGGAGGCTGTGGCACCTGGCCTGTGAGTGAGGGGTCTGCACCGTGACCTTCGAGGTGTTCCCTCTAAAATCTGGCTAGTAGATCACCCACAGAGAGAAAAGACAGAGCTTTGGGCCCCAGGGCTGCCATGGTACCTGACTTTAGGTCATCACATGTGGTCTAGTGAATAATATCCCTGGAGTTGTGCAGTGCACAGCCTGAGCAGCAGGTCATGGCTGTGCCAGATTTGTGGCACGGCTTGTGTCAGACGAGAGCTAAAGGGAGGCAGTGAAATGACTTTCACACTGCCAGGAAAATCCAGGTACAAGAGAAATTGTTATCAGGGCCCAGAGAGGATGAGATAAATCTTCAGAAGATGAATCCAGATAGGTTATTACCAGTTCTCAATCTCTAGGGGAGATTTCAGTTACACAGAGAGGCATCATTTATGGTGGCCCTGGTCTAGCCAGCGACAGGGAGGTGGCGGGGGGCAGGTGGGGGAAGGATTCAGAAGCTCTGTGTAGGAAGGGCTAATTTACAGTACAGAGCTCCCCATGGAGCAGAGAGGCCAGTGAGTGGCTTGAGACAATGAAGGCTGGGTTTCTCTGGGAGATGGGCCCTAAAGGCTAGCAGAGTTTGGATAGAAAGGTGGCCGGGGGCTGGGCACGGTGGCTCACGCCTGTAATCCCAGAACTTTGGGAGGTCGAGGTGGGGGAATCACGAGGTCAAGACATTGAGACCATCCTGGCTAACACAGTGAAACCCTGTGTTTAGTAGACACGTTTAGTAGTAACACGTGTCTACTAAAAACACAAAAACAAAATTAGCCGGGCATGGTGGTGGGTGCCTCTAGTCCCAGCTACTCGAGAGGCTGAGGTGAGAGAATGGCGTGAACCCAGGAGTCAGAGCTTGCAGTGAGCCGAGATCGTGCCACTGCACTCCAGCCTGGGCAACAGAGCAAGACTCCATCTCGAAAAGAAAAGAAAAGAAAAGAAAAGAGGTAGGGGTAATGGCTTGAACAAAGGCTAGGAGGATGGAAGGGAGGAGGCACATGTGTAAATGTGGAAGGACTGCTATGGGTAGGCGTGGAGGGTGGGCAGGAAGGGCCCAAGAGTAAAGAAATCTGTCTGGCTGGAGTGGAAGAGTGCAGAGGGCCAAAAGGAACTCCAAAGAGCGTGAAGACAGGAGTGCTGGGGTACGACTTGGGTGTTTCGACAGATCCCTCTGGCTGGGACGCGAGGGCTCCTGGGAAGCTGGAGAGAGGCCAGCCGTGTGGAGCTGCCTTTGTTGGGAAGGGTTGGTTCTGATGCCTGCCAGCCACACTGCCCCTCCCTTCCTGTCTACCTCCCTGTGCCCCTCCCTCTGCACCCCAACAGGCTGCCCCTCTCTCCCACTGGGAGAATGCGAGTTTTGGGGTGGGGGCAGGTCCTCAGACTAGGCAGGAGCAGAGTGAGCAGCCTAGAGGGTCTTGGCACCTCTCAGGCTGGGGCAGGAATGTCTGCAGAGACAGAGCCGAGGCCACAGGGCTGGGCCTCCCGGGCCGGAGGAACCAGTTTATTCTCCTCTCAGGTGTTAGCCTCTGCTCTGAGGGGTATAGCTGGCAGGCTTCCATGTGGCAAACCTAGTAATTTGAGTCAGTAAAGTACCGATCCTACAGTGTTAGGATGGGAGCGAACATTTCCATACTCATGTTCCAAGTCCTTCTTAACAATGGGTCGCTGAGGGCCCGTGAGGGGTAGGTATTTGGCCAGCGTCACAGAAGAAGGTGACGGCAGAGCCTGGGTTTCCAGAGTGTGGACTTTGCTCTGCTGAGTCAGCCTCCTTTGGGGTCCTCCTGGAGTGGGGCGTGTGCTGTCACATCCTCCCAAAGCCAGACCTTCTCCTGGGCCCCTTAATCTGTGGCTCCCAGGGGCAGGGACTAGTGGCTGGGAGGAAACATCAGGAAGCTTGGTTTCCACTCAGAGGAGGAAACATCTGGAAGCTTGGAAAGGGGACTAGTGCAGATTTTTTTTTTTAAACATTTTTTAATACTTTTTTTTATTCGTAGAAACAAGGTCTCTTCATGTTGCCCAGACTGGTCTCAAACTCTGGGCCTCAAGTAATCCTTCCTGCTTTGACTTCCCAAAATGCTGGGATTACAGGCATGAGCCATCACAACTGGACAACGCTGGGATTCTTAAATCTTTGGGGAGGTGCCAGGGGATTTGAGGCATGACTCTGAGAAACTCCCAGGCCTAGGGCACTGATTGCTTTACTGTGTATCTTGGGACGGGCATTGCATTCTGCAAGGAGATGGTAAACTCACTTTCTCTGGTCCCCAGTGGGAAGGCTATGGTCAAATCATACGCCAGTGTCCAGACTCCAGGCTTTTCAAAAGCTTTCTTTTGCAGTCTGGTGTGTGCTAGAGCTTGGATGTGCCTCATGTTCCTATGCAAATACGCCAGCCTATGTGAAGTCACCTGTCACAGCAGCAGATCCAGCAGGTCCTAGCCTGAGATGTGTGTTGCCTCTCAGTTCTGGCTGTGGTGTCCCTTTTTGAGCCAAGGAGGGTGCAGCTCAAACAGAGAGGTTCCACCTCAAGCCTGTGACCCTGGGCCTGGAACCCCTTATCTCTCATTTGAGGCCTCTATGACTTGACCTGTGTTTGGAAGTCCAGTGTGGCAGGACACAGAATACGAGGACATGGCTGGACAGTGTCCCTGCCCCAGCCACTTGCCTGGGCCATGTCTGGGTCAGACTGGCCAGAAGCTGTGATGTTTTCTCACGTACATCTTCATATGAGACTTCATGGCTAGAGGTGGCCTGGTGATCTCTCAGTTCTACCTGTTAAGCAGGTTGGGAGACAGAGACCAGACCCTTTCGTTCAAGGGTCCTTCTCTGAGGTCTGGCATCCTTTCCCCTTCAAGGACAGAGAGAGTGAACTTTCAGAGACCACGGAGGCCTTAGGGATTGGGGACTTCCTGGTAGGACCCAGCTGCCTTCCAGGAATTCTGAGATCCTAGGATTGGGAGTTTGCATGCTGGAACCGATCTTATAGCAGCTCTCAGCATGCTTTTCTGCCCAATGGCTCAACAGCATCTCTGAGGTAGAGCCAATGTTATTCTCATTTTATGAATGAGAAACTAAGGCCCAGAAGGGTTAACTGTCTAGTTCTAGAATCACACATAGAGTTAGAGGCAAAGCTGGAATTAAAGCTTATGTCTCTTCTACTGTTGGAGTCAATATTCCTGGGAGCTAACTTGTCTCACAAAGCAGAGCCCTGGCTCTGGCACTGGTTGACCTTGAACTGCCCTCTTTGGGCCTCAGTTTCCTTATCTGTAAAAGTGAAAGGGAAGAGTTTGGGGGTCAGGATGAGCTTCAGGCTCTTTCCAGCTCCATCCCTGCTCTCTCCTTTTTGGTGACCTCCCTGGCTGTGGGTTTTACTGTGCCCTGAAGAGGCCTTGCCCCTTCTCAACTCTGACCTTGCATTGATCCTCCCAGACTTGAGGGTCAGTGAATCAATGGGGAGCTGAGGACGTGGATGTGGAGAGCACGTGCCTCCTGGCAGGCCATCACCAGGTCTGCAGCCAGGAGCCTGGAAGCAGGTGGCCAGGGTCCCCAGGGGAAGGACTTGGTGTGGGAGGGGGGAGGAGAGAATGCATAACAAATGAGTTTGGAAATCAAATGAGATCTGAGCTCCCCACCCACTCCCTCAAATCTCTCTCTACTCTCTCTCTTTTGAAATTCCTGTTTTCTAAAGAGAAAGAAAATGCTAAATTGCACCCCCTTTTGCAAACGGAATAGGAGGCTTAGTGAGTCACTCTGGAGGTAAATGCCACCTCCAGGGTCCCACGTGTGCCTGTGGAGGCCTGCACAGCTGTGTGGCCACCAGCTTCCACAGGGTATGTGTGTGGCGAGGGTAGACGGCGGGGGCAGGAGCCTCTTGTCTGTCCACGACTCTGGAGTGGGAGCTGGGTCCCAGCACTGGGGCCCTACCCAGGCAACCTGCTTCCTCCAGGCTCTCCCAGGGCTGGATTTGTGAGGCTCACATGTTCGTGGGGCCACAGCTCAGACTGGGCCAGGCTGGAAGCCCGTGTGGTCACTGTCAGTGCTCGATGTGAGGCTAGAGATGGGGTGCAGGGTGTGGCATCTTGGGGTTCAGTCTGTGGCTGGAGTTGGCACAGTGTGAGTGAATTTGGGGCTCCATGGGGTGTAGTCTGTGTGGCCAGGGCTGTGGGGGTTTGCATCTGCCTCTGGAAAGCAGGCGTCTCAGGTTTTGTGAAGCCGCTCTCTCTAGGTGTCTTGGTGAAACTCTTCTCCAGGGCTGGTAAGCAAGACAGCTTGGAGTGAACCACCTACCAGGGGAAGGTTCCTGGGGGTGTTGGGAGCCTCGTCTCTCTCTGGGAGGGTCAGCCTGTTTGTTAGAAGACCTGGGACATGGGAGGCGAGAGAGGAGGTGTTCCTCTTCCCAGATGACCCATTCTTCTGGAAGGAGGGGAAGTAGCCGTCTGTTAGCTGGTAGCAGGGATGCCAAACAAGGGTTGAAAGCAAAAATAGAAACGCGCTGGGCTCTGTCTGGGAGGGGCGTTGAGTTCTGCTGGATCCGAGAGGCCTCTTCTGAGCTGTCTGCTGCTGACACCATGTTTGCTTGGCTCTGGGTGTTTGCAGAGCACGTCACGTCCTGCACTCCTGCCCTCCTCGGGGAGAGACCTAGGTGTGCAGAATGTGGGACTGTGAGCTCTCAGGGCTGGCAGCTGGAAGGCTTTCACTTGTTCCAGAGTCTGTCTTTCAGAGATTCTCAGTGTCTGGGGCCGCGCCTTACTCATGCACCACTGACCTTTTCTGATTGTTCTGGGTTGGTCCAGATGACCACCCTCAACAGAACTCCTTTTGGCCCTGATGTCGCCCCTGTGGGTTCCTTCTCTTCCCCTTGCTCCTACTTCCTGCCCCCCATGAGGCTAGTCCCAGCCGAGCAACTCTGGAATCATCCCTTGTGGTAAAAAGAGCTATTTTCAGCTTTGCCATTACTGCCCAGTTCGGGTGTGTGTGTGTGTTTATCCCTCGCAGCCTCTGTGTTTCCTTCTTGCATAGTATAATCTGGAGCAGCGATGAGAGCTCCGCCTCTAGGGCTCTGGCTGGCAATTCCTGGCACTGTGCTTTGGCACCAAATGGAGGGGCCTGGGAGCAGAGGCAACCTTGGGCCCCATCTTTGCTCAGTTGCAGTTCAGGAGTGGCAGGTGGTATGAGTCGAATCACCTTCAGGGGATCACGTTGGCCCTTGCTGGCATGGGGTGGGGAGCTGCTACCTTTCTACTGTTCGCTCCAAGCTAATGGCAGCCTCTGATGTGCTTCTCAAAAAGCTGGCCGTTTCATTGAGGTGGTGGTCTTTGAAAGAGACCCCAGACCGGTGCGGTGGCTCACGCCTGTAATCCCAGCACTTTGGGAGGCCGAGGCGGGTGCATCTCCTGAGGTTGGGAGTTTGAGACCAATCTGACCAACGTGGAGAAACCCTGTCTCTACTAAAAATACAAAATTAGCCGGGCGTGGTGGCACATTCCTGTAATCCCAGCTACTCAGGAGGCTGAGGCAGGAGAATTGCTTGAACCCGGGAGGCGGAGGTTGCGGTGAGCCGAGATCACACCATTGCACTCCAGCCTGGGCAACAAGAGTGAAACTCAGTTTAAAAAAAAAAAAAAAAAAACAGCGTCCTTTGAGAAGTCTGATTCCAACCTGGCCTCCCGTTGCCTGGGTAGGTGCCTGGACCTTGAGCCCCTGTTCTCAGCTCTCCGCAAGGGGGTCCTGGGTTGAGCAGAAGGAATGCCTCCCGCTGTCCTGTCTTTCGGGCTGCCTTCCTGGGGAGCCTGCAGGTGGCAGAGCCTGTCGTGGCACAGTGGCAGGTGCTATGGGGAACTCGTTTTAGAGGGAGGAGAGAGCCTCTTCCTTATGGAACAAGAGTCTGGCGGGACATAGGGGAGACAGCTGGGCCTTGGGAGAATTGTTCCAAATAATTCAGAACTGTTGGGAGCCTAATTGGCAGAGCAAATGAAAGTACAATAGATAGCCAAAGCTATTAATCACTAATTATCTCCTAAATAAGGTAATTAATGGGTATTTCAGTGGCATATTTATGACATACCAGCAGGTCTTCAAAAAGCACATTTTCCCCAAAGCAACTGGTTTGGCCAACTGTGCCCTGCTTGGAGACCCCCCTTACCCCTAGAAGCAGGCGGCGTGACAGGAGGTACATCAGTTTTCCTCTCTGAGCTTCAGTTTTCTCATCTGTCAACAAGAATCCTGAGTCCTTTCTTACTGACCTCCCTGGGCTATCATGATGACAACAGGCAGCGGAGGCTGTGGAAATCCCAGGCAACCATATGCAATGCTGTACAGAATTTTTCTTTCTCTTTTGAGACGGAGTCTTGCGCTGTCACCCAGGCTGGAGGGCAGTGGCGCGATCTCAGCCCACTGCAACCTCCACCTCCCTGGTTCAAGCAATTCTCCCTGACTCAGCCTCCCAAGTAGCTAGGATTACAGGCATGCGCCACCATGCCTGGCTAATTTTTGTATTTTTTAGTAGAGATGGGGTTTCGCCCTGTTGGCCAGGTTGGTCTCCAACTCCTGACTTCAGGTGATCCACCTGCCTCCGCCTCCCAAAGTGCTGGGATTTACAGGCGTGAGCCGCCGTGGCCGCCCTGTACAGACTTTACAGTGAATGTATCTTTCACGTTATTTGATACAAGTCCTTGATTGTGCTGGGTGCCGTTCTGTGGCCAGGGTCAGGGCTTGGTCTGTGGCTGGTAGTGTTGTTGGTCTGTGACTGAGTCAAGCTGGGTCTGTGGTCAGGTGCGTGGTGTGGTTTGAGACAGGAGTTGTGGCACGGCCTGTGGCCATGGTCATAACTCAGTCTATGGCCGAGCCGAAGTCGAGGCTGTGGTTGAGGTTGAGGTTTGGGCCACGGCTAGTCTCAGACCTGAGCTGCCCTCAGGACAATTCTGCAACCTGAAGTCAGCCTCAGTCTTTAAGCGCGTTACTGGTGGGTGGATGGACCTGCCAGGTTGCCCTGGAAGCTGGATTTCTTCCTGGCTCCTCCAGGATGTTGGCTGCAGATGCTGCGTACTTGGGCGGATAGGCCCTTCCAGGGCTCCTGGCGTGTCCCCTGAAACAGACGAGCACATGAGCTCATCGGTAGCACATATAGCAGTTTGGGAGATAGTTAGGACATGTTTCTATAGCAACCAACCCCCAACCAGCACTGGTTTCCTTCAATAATGCCGTTTTCTGGAAGCAGCTTCTCCTGGCCTCTCATCTCTCCCTGGACAGCCCTACTTCAAGGCTGAGGATGGGCTGGCTGGCCCTGGACTGGTCCGGTCTCCAAATTCACCCTGATCCAGAGAAGAAGCCTGAGGACGTTCCCTCAGGGATGCTCCCCTGAGAGGGGGCCTTGCTAAGATCTCCCCTGTGCTGGGCCACACTGAGCATGACAAGAGCCTTCCCCGTGCCCAGTCCTGACCTGGCGGAGGATAGGAGCCTAGAGAGGATTCCTACCAGGTGTCTGCCCAGGGGAAACCCACAGCCCAGTGGAGCAGGCAGGCCTGGACCCAGTCTGTAAATAGGGACTCTGAGGGACACAGATGCTGGACATGAAGGACACACAAGGAGACAGGCGCCCGGGCTGGCCTCAGGAGCCAAGAAAGACTTCCAGCTGATACTTCAAGCATCAATAGGAATTGGGGGTGGGATGGGGAGATAGAAGACATTTCAGGCTTCAGGACCTGCAGGAGGAAAGGCCTGGGGAGGAAGAAGAGCATGGTGTGAAGGCCCTCCTGGTAGCAATGTGCTGCTGAAGCCCAGGCTGCTGGAAGGAGAGGCTGGGAGGGGAGAGCAAGTCCTGGCCTGCAGTAGTTCAAGTTTAGGGGACAGACAAGGCAAGCCCCAGGGAGCTGCGATGGGAAGGAGGCGAGAGGGATGGGCCCCATGAGTGTGGGCAGGGGCAAGCATTTCCACTGGGGAGTGGAGAGGCTCCCATTCCAGGGGCCTGAGAAGAAGGAGAGGGGCCTGCCCTTGGAAGCTACCATGGATGAAAGAACCAACGAAAAGCTCTTGGAGAATCACGATTTATCATTTTATTTAACACAGCCTTTTCTAGCACTGATGGAGTCTCAGGCACTCTGCTGAACCTTTTAAAGTGTTTGTTCATGTAATCCTCACTGTGACACTATGTAAGCATGATTATCCTCCCCATTTTACAGAGCAGGAAACTGAGGCACAGAAGGTTTCCTGTCATTTAGTAAGATCATGAACTGGTAAGTGGCAGAACTGGGGCTGGAAGCAGTCAGGTGGCAGCGGGACGGTGGTTCCCTCGAGGGAGGAGGAGGCAGACAGGAGGTGAGGCTTGACAGTCACCTGCCTGTCCGCGGGAGCCTCGGCCAGGCTGTAGGAAGCACTGCACTCCACAGTCTGCGTTTGGACCCCAGGGACCCCAGGGCAGAGCTGAGAGCACTGAAGTGTGATTCTAAGTGCGTGTGTGTGTGTGTCTGTGTGTGTCTGTGTGTGTGTGTGTCTGTGTGTGTGTGTATCTGTGTCTGTGTGTCTGTGTGTGTGTGTCTGTGTGTCTGTGTGTGTATGTGTCTGTGTGTGTGTCTGTGTGTGTGTATGTGTCTGTGTGTGTGTCTGTGTGTGTGTCTCTGTGTGTGTGTCTGTGTGTGTATGTGTGTGTGTCTGTGTCTGTGTCTGTGTGTCTGTGTGTGTGCGTGTGTCTGTGTCTGTGTGTCTGTGTGTGTGTATGTGTCTGTGTCTGTGTGTCTGTGTGTGTGTCTGTGTGTGTGTCTGTGTGTGTATGTGTGTGTGTGTGTCTGTGTGTGTGTCTGTGTGTGTGCGTGTGTCTGTGTCTGTGTGTCTGTGTGTGTGTATGTGTCTGTGTCTGTGTGTCTGTGTGTGTGTCTGTGTGTGTGTCTGTGTGTGTATGTGTCTGTGTGTGTGTGTCTGTGTGTGTCTGTGTGTATGTCTGTGTGTGTGCATGTGTGTCTGTGTGTGTGTGTCTGTGTGTGTGCGTGTGTGTGTCTGTGTGTGTGTGTGTGTGTGTGTGGCTGCATGAGCCATATGTGTGCTCTGGGCTCTGTGTGTCTACAGGGCTCTCACTGCCCATGGGACATCCCAAGGCCTGATTATTTTCACCTGCATCAGCTGCCAGGAGTTCGACCCTGATGCTTGTGCTTGTAGAACCTGCTGTTCTCGTGTAAGTGTGTGTGTGTGTGTGTGTGTGTGAGAGAGAGAGACCATTCAAATGAGCCTCAGCCCTGCAGCCAGGCACTGCTCTCACTCTTGGCTCCTCTCCTTTTCTGTTTTTTATTTTATTTTTATTTTTTTGAGACAGAGGCTCACTCTGTGCCCCAGACTGGAGGGCAGTGGCATGATGATGGCTCAATGCAGCCTCAACCTCCTGGGCTCAAGTGATCCTCCCACGTCAGCCTCCTGAGTACCTGGGACTATAGGCACATGCCACCCTGCCAGGCTTATGTTTTTATTTTGATTTTTTTGTACAGATGGGGTCTCACTTTGTTGACCTGGCTGGTCTCAAACTCCTGGGCTCAAGCAATCCTCTTGCCTTGGCCTCCCAAAGTGTGGGATTACAAGTGTGTGGCACCATGCCTGGCCTCCCTCTCCTCTTCTGAGGCACAGATTGCTTAAGTCCATCCAGCATTGGCAGGCTGCAGTTTCTGATATAGCCATAGGCAGGGCTGGGCCTGGAAGCTGTGGCCACAGGCCAATAGGTACAGGTGCCAGCCCAGCGCTGTGCACCCACCAGGGCCTTGCTCAGGGGCACCTGTTCCTCCCTGGAGGTCTGGAAATTGCACGTGTTATCTGAATGTTCCTGGAGTCACAACTGCCAGCAGACACCCATGTGCCCTCCTTTGCCCTGATGCTCCTTACCCTTGAGGAGAAAGTTCTAGATCCAGCTTTGCCTGGAAAGGGCTCGATTGTTTTGGCCTATGTCTCTCCCTTCCTCCCACCTGCCCCAGCCTGGCCAACCCTGCCAACCCCTTCCTTGGAGGCTCATCTTGGCTTCCCCTCCCCCAGAAACCCTCTGAGCACCCTAGCCGGTCCCTGCTTCTGGGAGGTGCAGTTCCCACTTGCCACGGAACAGACACTGCGGGTGTGGAATTTCACACGGGCCAGGCCGCCTGCTCCTCTGTTCCTCCTGTGCTCTGTGCAGGGAGCAGTATAGGTCTGTGCCCCCAGGGCTGGCACTTCTGAGGTCAGGGACTGTTCCAGTTCAGCTCTGTCCCCTACTCCTTCCTCCTGGGCACCATCTGGCCCAAGGTCTGGCCCAGGAAGCATCGGCCAATACCTTTGTTCTGCATCTTATGGTCAGGGCGGTCCTCACTGTGAACCATCTTCCCCTCAGACAGAGTTCCTGAGTACGGGGGTGGTATCTTCTTTCACCTGAGGACTCTGCCCCTGGGCTGAGGCTGCCTTGGAGTCCCTGATATAGAGGAGAACACACATAGGAGATGCCTGTCCATCTGTCTGCCTGTATGTCTCTCTGTCTGCCTATTCACTATGTCCCTGTGTGGGAAAGATGGCCAGGAGGAGCTGGCGACCTGAGCGGGGTCTTTGGCTGCACCCATGCTAGGGAGATCCAGACCCATGACAAGGTCCCGGAGACCACTCTGGACCTGAGGTGGTGGGTATCGGGGCCAGGAGAGGGAGTGGGGATGGCTTCCGGCAGCCCCTCCCACTGAGCGGCCCAGCTCGGAGCTGTGCTGGCATTGCTGGGGTGAAGGGTCATTTGTTTCTCTCTAAATTGCTAGAGGAAGAGTTGGGATATTCCCCTTCTCTTTAATCCTGACTTCACATTTTAAATAAATGTGGGGCTGGGTGCAGTGGCTCACACCTGTAACCCCAGCACTTTGGGAGACCGAGGTGAGCAGATCGCTTGAGCTCGGGAGTCCAAGACCAACCTGGGCAACATGGCAAGACCCTGTCTCAATTAAAAAACAAAAAGTAAAAATAAATCAATGTGGTAGTGAAGGTGGATGGAAGGAGGGTCTTCAGGAGGAGGTGGGCTGGGCCTTGGAGGACACAGATAGAGCTCTGAGGCCTTGGGGAGGGCCCCTGGCAGCTGCCTGGAAGCCCCTCAGGTGGGCTTACCTTGCCTCAATCTTTGGTCCCGTAGCTGATAAGGCCACCATTTCCAAGTGCCAGGCAGTGGACTGGACGCTCTGGGGGCTGATCTGATGTCATTTAAATCTCCTAACAGTGGGGTAAGGATTATGATGCCCATTTTCCAGATGAGAAAAGCGAGGCTCAGTGAGGTTAACTTGCTTCAGGTCCTAGATTAGCAAGTGGTAACACTGCACCCAGATTTGTGTCATTCCAAAGCCTGTGTTCTAACCTCTACTAAATTTTCACCCATGGCTGGAGCTGATCTACTTTGTGTGTGAGGGAGAGAGGGAGAGAATTCTGGGAGTGGGCATGCATGCATGATTCTTAGGAACAGTATTAGGAAGGGGGTGGCAGGTAGGTAGGCTCACACTCTCGAAGGAATGCAGACACACACACAACAGCCACGCAGACACAGGGACAAATGCTCGTGTAACACTAGACACCTCTACGTAGGAATGTAGACATCCATTTAGATTTTTCCCACAGACACAAGGATGCCCAGACACTGATTTGTAGAGCTGATGTGCAGATGGTTCTAGAACTGGGACAGCTGAGCCCCCCAGGACTGGGGCCCCTACGAGGAGCCAGGGGCAGGCTTCTGGCCCCTTGTCCAGCTGGCCAGCAGCAGGTAGAAGGGTTGCCATTTCCAAGAGAGCAGGCAATGGAGAGAGGAGGAGACTGAGGTCCCCCACCCTGAGCTCTTCCGCAGAGGAAATGCCTTCCTGAAACATCCCCGAGGCTCAGTTTCCTTAGCTGTAAGGTGGGGATTCATTATATCTACTTTGCTAGGCTTGGTTAGGATGACTTTAGCTAACGTCTGAAAAGCAGCTAGCAGACTGCCTGGCACGCTGTACTCACCAAGCAAATCATTTTTATTCATTTACTTGTTTGTCAAACACTTCCTGGCCCTCTTCTGTGTGGGACCTTTGTGCTGGACTCAGAAAATGCAGAGAAGCGTAGGGCAAGGACCTGCCTGAAGGACACTGCTTCTGAGACTTTCCCTGTTCTGGGGTCATCGTGCCCATCTGCTCTGACTCTCAGGAACCTACGTGGCCTCTAGCACATCTGACTTGTGGTCCTCTCCCCCAGGAGACTTTGTGACCGTTTTTGGCATCTGTATTCCCTTCCTCTTGAAGTTTGCAGATGATAGAGGCTGGGCAGTAGGAGGAGCCTTAAAACTCACCTGTTCCAAGCTTCTGTCCATGACAGATCCTACCCTACCTGGTCAGGCTCTGTTTCCCCTGTTCCCGTCCTCCTTCAATCATTGGCCCCAGCCACATGGATTTCTTTCTGCCCCTTGGACACACCAAGCTCATGTAGGAATTTATTTACCCTTGCAGTTCTTTCATCCAAGAAGGCTCTTATCCATGGATTCTGCATGGTCCATCCCACACATGTATGTGCATGAGCAGATGTGCATACACACACACACACACACACATACACATGCTTAGCATGTCTGAGTTTTCTCATTATTCAGGCCTCTGCTCACCTGACACCTTTCCACAAAGGTCTTTGCCTCTAACCCCTCCTGAGACACTGCCATTGCTTTTCTCCTTGTTGGACATATGACCTTTGTTGTTTACCAAAAAATCTGCATGTTGGAGGAAGAGATGCAGGGAACAGTTCCCATGTTCTTAACATATCTGTTTTTACAGGTTCTTTTTATACAAATGTGTATAACTGAGGTTCCCCGCACCCCATCACCTTTCCAGGAGTTTGTTGGGCAGCCCCTGCTGGTGGGGGCAGACCTTGTATACAGTATACATTTAAAAACCAAGGCGGCTGGGCACAGTGGCTCACACCTGTAATCGCAGCACTTTGGGAAGCCGAGGCGGGTGGATCACCTGAGGTCAGGAGTCCGAGACCAGCCTGGCCAACATGGTAAAACCCTGTCTCTACTAAAAATGCAAAAATTAGCCGGGCATGGTGGCAGGCACCTATAATCCCAGCTACTCGGGAGGCTGAGGCAGGAGGATCTCTTGAACCTGGGAGGTGGAGGTTGCAGTGAGCCGAGATTGCACCATTGCACTCCAGCCTGGGCGAAAAGAGCAAAACTCTGTTTCAAAAACAAAATAAAACAAAACACCAAGGCAGGTAATGCATTTTGAAAGCAAGTAGAATAATAATAAACAAGATAAAATATGCATTTGAAAAGAAATCTAAATATATATTTTAACCACAAAAGACAGTCACAATAATAAAAGGGAGACATCGCGTTAGTTCAGCATTTATAACTACAATAGGTGACAAAGTTCTTTTGATGTCTGAGGCTGAGTTTCCCCACCATATTCTCTGCGCGGATGTAGAGATCCACACGTTCAAGCCTGTCTATTCTTTAGGCTGTAATTACCACATAAGAGACACTTGAGGAAGGAGGACATAGTGTAGGAAGGGAGAGATTTTAGGTTGAAATTATCTGGGTTGTTTATTTGACCCAGGCTGGCTTTTCCTTCCCCACCTGCAGAATGTAAACTTTGTGAGCGCCCAATCCTGTCCTTTCATTCCCCACAGTGTTCCCGTACCCAGCACAGTGTCTGTGGAATGAGAGACCCCCTTTGATGGCCACCAGCCTCTTCCTTTTCTGCTCACCTGTAGCTGGGAGAACTTGCTCCCTCAAATGGAGCTAACTGGCCTCCCTGTAGCCTTTCCCTCTGCCCCAGACCTCCCCCTGGGACCCCTGCACATGTCGTCAGAGAGAATGCCTCTGTCTTTGTTCTCGGATGGATCCAAATCGTGCATGTATAAGGCCACGGCATAGAGGAGCCTCTCACTGGGCTCTTGCTGTTCAAACTCAGGAACCAAATGGATCCAGATAAATCCTCAGCTGACTCGGTTGCTACTTAAACTCTTGCTTCTTACTATCTAAAACTCAGGAGCTGAACAGATGGGGATAATAGGACTTTCCTGACTATCCAAATTCTTACTTCTTAGGAACGGAAAAGATTTGGATAGCAAGCGAGGTTTGTATATTAATATAGCATGTTCACATAGTATGCGAATATAGTAGATAGGATGGATAGATTTTATACCTTCAGTATCTGTTGATTGAGAAAATATACCGTTAATATAATTCAGGAATAATTTTAAGTGATTGTAGTTTTTGAATCACGGAAATTTTTACATACATTTGCTTTATACCTAAGTATTTTGTGTGTGCTATTTTAAGTGGCATTATCATTTTCAAATTTCAGTTCATTTTCTTGTATCTAGGAATGCAATTGACTTTTGCATGTCGATCTTATATCCTACAATCCTGCTATACTCAGTTGTTGGTTCTGGTCGTTTTTATTAACATAGATTTTGTAGGCTTTTTGTTTTCTGCATAGACAACAATCATGTCATCTGCGAATAAAGATGATTTTATTTCTTCCTTTCCAATCTATATCCCTTTCATATCTTTTTTCTTGTCTTATTGCAATAGCTAGAATGTCCTCCACATACATTTGGAAAATAGTCCCGTATCCATGTTAGGAACACACAGTTGTGGTACATCTGGACTCTTGCAGTAAATCCAGGGCCCGTGGGTGGGACATCGGCTCACACTGTTGGAGGCAGAGATTAAGAAGCTTAGGGAATCAGCCTTGTACCTAGAGGTGACCACTGAGTTGGTGCTCACTATAACCTCTGTCCTTTTGACGTCTCAGAATGTGCTTCTCACTGGGCTGCAAGCCATGAAGCACAAACTGGGTGTGTGTTTGGGAGTTTGTGGTGGGCCAGGCAGGAATGACAGGCAGGAGGGCTATGTCCCTGGATGGCCTGGGCTGGCCCTCTCCCTTCACGAATAGTTTATGCTCTGGGGTCTGGACTCAGGGCAAGGAACAGTGCCAGCATCCTGCAGGGTAGGGGGTGTGGTGAACTGGGACTGTAGCAGGTATCTCTAAGGACTACACCATCAGGCTTACCTGGCAGTGGCTGGGGAGGATGTCTACCCCCTGCTTGTTTATTGACAGCTACTGCTGGCCGGGTGGACTCCTCCAATTTCAGTCAGAGTAGAAGAATTTCAAAGGACAGTCTCTGCCAGGATTTTCATTGTGCAGATGGAAAAACGGAGGCAGGGGCATTGCTGATATAAGAACGCAGGTCTCTGAGGGACAGGATGTGTGTGCCTGGTAGCCAGGGCCAGTGAAATGTGAGCAGAAGTGTGTGATTTCTGGGCAGAAGCATTTAAGACTGGTGAGATTTTCTGAGCCCTTCTCCCCTGCTTGGCTAGAACCTGATGTCTCCTTTTGGGCTGGTGACATTATAAAGTGGTGGCATCTTTGAGTGACCACGATGAGCAGAGCTCCCTTCCAACCTGTGTGTGAGTGAGAAATGAACCACTGCTGTTGAAACGTCTGCGCTCATTTGTTAATACAGCAGAGCTTCCCCTGTGCTGACTGAGACACTGCTTGGCAAAGTCACCTTGGCAAAGGCTCATAACTACCACCAGCCTCGGTGTTAGGACTTGCAAAATGGGCACACTCATTCCTGCTCTGCTGTGCTTACTCCGAGAAGCTTTTGAGCTTCAATGACAGCACGGGAGAGGGAGGTCTCTATGAGGTCTGAGGCCTCGGAGGGAGAGGGCACAGATGTGCAGGATGCTAACTGGCCTTTAGTCCAGGCGGGGGGGTCCTGGGTCACCTCCCTCGTACTGGGGCACCATCTCAGGCTTGGTTAACAGATATGTTCCCTTTAACAGGTGGCCCTCCCCCGGGCGGCGGTGCCCCCTGGCACCTTCGAAATGTCCTCAGTGACTCCGTGGAGAGCTCAGATGATGAATTCTTTGATGCCAGAGGTGAGTGAACCCCAATCTCACATCAGTGGCTGGGTGACCTTCCTAGAAACCTCAAGAAGAGGATCCCGTTTGGGTGTTCGCATCCCTCCCCACTCAGACATGGTATCTGCAGCTCCACACTCCATACTTACCCATCCTATGCGTGTGCCAAGAGCAGGGGCTCAGCCTTTGCCTGTTTGCTGTTTGAAATATTTGTTGAACCTCTACCATGTGCCGGGAACTCTGCTAGGTGCTCGGGATCCTGTGGCAATCAGTTGCCATGTTGCTGCTCTCATCAAACTTATAGCCTCACAGGAGAGGCAGACATCCAAGAACAGGACAGGAAAATACAATGACGAATGGGGAGCATTGCCACTAAGTGGAAGTGCCACCGCTAAGTAGAAGTGCCAGCTGTTGTAAGAGAGAACAGTCAGGCCAGGCATGGTGGCTCACGCCTGTAATCCCAGCACT
Source organism: Rhinopithecus bieti (assembly GCF_001698545.2). NCBI lineage: Eukaryota > Metazoa > Chordata > Mammalia > Primates > Cercopithecidae > Rhinopithecus > Rhinopithecus bieti. Next base: position 1,970,262 of record NW_016814433.1, on the reverse strand, counting down.
TTGGGAGGCCAAGGCAGGTGGATCACCTGAGGTCAGGAGTTCAAGACCAGCCTGGCCAACATGTGTGTTCCCTTAACAGGTGGCCCTGTGAAATCCCGTCTCTACTAAACATATTTTAAAAATTAGCTGGGTGTAGTGGTGGGCACCTGTAGTCCCAGCTACTTGGGAGACTGAGGCAGGACAATTGCTTGAACCCAGGAGACGGAGGTTGCAGTGAGCCAACACGGTGCCACTGAACTCCAGCCTGGGTGACAGAGTGAGACTCTGTCTCAAAAAAAAAAAAAAAAAAAGAGAAGAGAGAAGAGACGTCAGAGGGGCACCTAATTTAACATGGTGAGGATGTTGTTAACACTCTCTCTGTAGAGCTAAGGAGGAAGACATTGACAAGGTGAAGAGAGGAAGAAAGAACCTTCCGGACAAAGGGCACAGCAGGTGTGATGGCCCTGAAGTAGGAGAGACAGGAACATTCCAGGAACTGGAGGAAGGCTGAGTGTCTAGGATGTGGCAGGCAGTGGGGAGGGGACTGCGAGGAGATGCTGCGTGCACCTGTGAGTTGGTGCAACTTAAGATCAGCCTCGGCCGGGGGGCGGTGGCTCACGCCTGTAATCCTGACACTTTGAGAGGCCGAGGTGGGTGGATCACTTGAAGTCAGGAGTTCAAAACCAGCCTGGCCAACATGGTGAAACCCTGTCTCTACTAAAAATACAAAACATTAGCCAGGTGTGGTGGTGGGTGCCTGCAATCCCAGCTACTGGGGAGGCTGAGGCAAGGAGAATCACTTGAACCCAGGAGGCAGGGGTTGCAGTGAGCTGAGATTACACCACTCTACTCCAGTCTGGGGGACAGAGCAAGACTCTGTCTCAGAAAAAAAAAATGAGCCTCATATATGCAGGGAGGGTCAGAGTATTCGAAAGACTGTTGCCAGTGTTCAGGTGAGAGACAGGAAAGATGGGCAAATGACCTCTGCATCTCATCATGGCCAATCCACGACATAGCAAGGAGCATTGTTGACACTGGGATTGAAAAAAAGGGGCATCCAATGGGGTGGGCATTTCAGGCAGAGATCAGCCTGAGCGAAGGCTCAGAGGTGTGAACACCCAGGCAGGTGCACGGGCACGGGAAGGTGGAGTCGGTCTGGAATTGAGCAGAGAAGACCCTCCCCAGCCATGCTTGGCTGGGCTGCGTAGGAGTCGAGGAGAAGCACCAGGGTCCTGCTCCACAGCCCAGGAAGGTCTCTTGCTTGGCCTGCGTGGCCCCACTCTGGGAAGTCACTGTCTTTAGGGTGTTGACTTACTCCTGAGATGGGTCCGGCTTTGAAATGCCTGGCAAACGGGGTCTTGGAAGAGAAGCAGACTACGTGCTGGGAAGACATCTAGAAGACATCCAGAGCAGGCACTTGGGATGTGGTCTCAGCCGTGCCGTCGACTAGTTCTGTGACCTTGGCGGGTCTTTCACCTTCTCTGGGCCTCAGTTTCCCTATCAGCTCTGTGCCTCCAACAATGGAGAAGACTCAGTTTGGGTGATTTTTAGGAAGCGTGGCTGGTAGGTGGGGAGCTGTTCTGACTTGAGCCCCCACGATTCTTGGCTCTGGGCGGGGAACCTCTCCCCTGATGCCAGCCCTAAACCAGCCCATTTGGGGCCTGTCTCCCATGGGCGTCTGATTAGAGTGGCTGCCGGGGCTGAATTTCTCCATAGCAACTAACCCACAGTGAGACAACAACGGCTTCAATATTTTGATGCTTGGAAGACTTTCATTTAAAACATTTCTGCAGTTCATCAGGGCTCTGCGTTCCCAGCTGACAACAGAGGCATCTGTGGGTGGCACGAGGGTCAGCTCTATCCCTTCAAGCCCTGCTCACCTGCCGTCCGTGAGAGCAGCTGCAGTGCTTCTCACACTGACGGCTGTCTCCCTGGCCCCTCAGTTGTCTCCGTCCTCTCCCTCCCATCTCACGGCTCATTCTGCTGTGACATTGGCCCCACTTCTCACTCCTCCCGTGTTGGTGGCCCTGTGTTTTCTTTCTCATCATCCCCTTTGTTTTTTTTTTGTTTTTTTTTTGAGATGGAGTCTTGCTTTGTAGCCCAGGCGGGAGTGCAATGGAGCGATCTTGGCTCACTACAACCTCTGCCTCCCGGGTTCCAGCCTGCCTCAGCCTCCCAAGTAGCTGGGTTACAGGCATGTGCCACCACGTCCAGGTAATTTTTTTTTTTTTTTTTTTTGTATTTTCAGTAGAGACGGGGTTTCACTATGTTGGCCAGGCTGGTCTCAAACTCCTGACCTCAAGTGATCTGCCCGCCTCGGCCTCCCAAAGTGCTAGGATTACAGGCATGTGCCACCACACCTGGCTAATTTTTTTTTTTTTTTTTTTTTTTTTTTAGTAGAGATTGGGTTTCACCATGTTGGCCAGGCTGGTCTCGAATTCCTGACCTCAAGTGATCGGCCTGCCTTGGCCTCCCAAAGTGCTGGGATTACAGGTGTGAGCCACTGCGCCCGGCCACTTCCTTCTTTTCTTCTCCCTTTCTTTCAGGATATCAGACTCTCCCCTGTCTTTCCCCATCTTCTGCTTCTCCACACACCCTACAGAACCTCGTATATCTCTGCAGCCTCCCTCCCATCTGCCCTCTTCCAGAGCATCTGCATTCCTAAGCCACAGGATCCGCCCCACAGGCTGCTGGGATCCTCTTTAGTTCTAATTTGCCGACTCCTGACCTCCTTTCCATTCTTCCCTGGACCAACGCCTTTGTGTGTTTCCTTGGCTCAAGGCAGTGAGAGGTGAAGCCATCCTTTCTCTCTATCCAGGGGTCTGGTCCAGCACAGCCTAGCTCAGCCAGTGCTCTGTGTCTGGAGCCAGGTCATGGGCTTCTGAGCATCTCTTGAGGGGCTGCTTCCCTGCCCTCTGCTCTCCAGCCCAGGCTGAACCCTGACCCTGACCCTGGGTGTGGTCTCTGTCTTCCACTTGAGCAGGGCCTGGCACCCTATGGCCTCAACATTTCCAACTCTATAGTTGTGGTGAGGCCAACACCATTAAATCCAGCCCGACTCAGTCATCCTGCACTAAAGCCTTCAAAGCTCCCTGGGTTTCCCCCATGAGTCCCTCAGATGACTCCTTGACTGCCATGGATGTCTAGTCCAATGGTTCCTGCATGCTTGGAGGTCTTCACAGGTGACCTTCTCTGTGCCTCCCCGCAGAGACCAGCTGGGCAGTGGGTGTGGCAGTCTCATTGCCGCCTGGGCAGCCTTCTGTCCCTGAGAGCTCCTGCATTTGTACTCCCTCCTCTGCCCATAACCCCCGTCATGATCCCCCACCCCAGCCCACCTCAACTGATACAAAAATGACCAGCGGAATGAGAAACCCAACGGCGTCTACACCGGAAGAAACTGCATTGCTGGGTACCAGCACTGACCGGGCCTGGGAACATTGTATCTCCCTCCTCAGTGCACTCATGGGGAAACTGAGGCCACAGCACAGACGGGACCCCCCCCCCCTCAGATCACACATCAAGGTGGAAGTGCAGGGGCTGGAACCAGGAGTTTAGTGTCCAGGTCAGCCCTTTTCCTTTGCTGTGTTACGGATATTGGGACCATCCTACTTCCCTTGTGGCCATCAGCCCAACCGATTGGCCCAGCACTGGGGTTCACTTGGAGAGGTCCTTGGAGCTCATGGTCTGGGAGCAGAGGGGAGTTCTGGGTTCTGGGGGTCTCTGGTTGTGTATGGAAGGCGTGGGAGGGATTAGGGAACAGTCAGGCAGGAGTATTGAGCTCTCTGGATCCATAACAACTCCTCGGCAGGGTGCCAGCTCCTCTGGCTAAGGTGGCAGGTCTGGGGCTCAGGAGTGATTAGGTGCTGCAGGGTGGGCTATGGAGTCCAGGCTCCCAGATGCAAAAGAAGTGTCACTCCCCCTACTGCCAAGACAGGATATCTGGGGGACCATGGCCCAGCGGTGCCAAGGTTGGAAGATGCAGAGTGAGGGAAAACCCAGAGCGGCCAGAAGGGGATGTGGCCTCCAACCCATTCCAAGCCAGAGCTGGGAGGCTCCTCAAGGTTTCTGAATCCAACACCTCTGACTCACTTTACAAGCTGGGAAACGGAGGCTGGGGAACCTTGTTCAGGGCCACACGAGGAGGCAGAGCGGGAGCTAGAATTCAGCCTCATTCATTTACTCTTTCAACAGTATTCATGGCGCATCTGTCCATCAAGTGCCAGGTGCTCTTTTGGGTGTGGGGGATACAGGAGCAACCGAGTCCTGCCCTAGCCAGTGGAGCTTATAGCCCAGTGGTGGTGGTAGGTGACAAATAGAAAGACAATACACAAGCAAATACATTCTATTAAGAATTACCATAGGCCGGGCACAGTGCCTCATGCCTGTAATCCCAGCACTTTGGGAGGCCAAGGCAGGTGGATCACGAGTTCAGGAGTTCGAGACCAGCCTGGCCAACATGGTGAAGGACCCCCTCTACTAAAGATACAAAAAAGTAGCTGGGCGTGGTGGCACACAACTGTAATCCCAGTTACTTGGGAGACTGAGGCAGGAGAATCACTTGAACCCAGGAGGCAGAGGTTGCAGTGAGCCGAGATCATGACATTGCACTCCAGCCTGGGTGACAGGGCAAGACTCCGTCTGAAACAAAAAAAAAGAATTACTATAAATAAAATAACACAAAGGAATAAATGCTGCACCATATCAGATATATACATGGCAAGTAAGCACGTGAAAAGATGCTCCATGTCATTCATCATTAGGGAATGATGTCATTATTGTAAATCAAAACTGCAATGAGATACCACTACCTACTTATTAGAATGACTGATTAAAATAACTTACAAGGGGCTGCCTCATGCCTGTAATCCCAGAACTTTGGGAGGCTGAGGCGGGAGGATCACATGAGGTCAGGAGTTCGAGACCAGCCTGATCAACATGGAGAAACCCTGTCTCTACTGAAAATACAAAATGAACTGGGCATGGTGGAGCATACCTGTAATCCCAGCTACTCGGGAGGCTGAGGCAGGAGAATCACTTGAACCTGGGAGGCGGAGGTTGTGATGAGCTGAGATCGTGCCATTGTACTCCAGCCTGGGCAACAAGAGCGAAACTCCATCTCAAAATAATAATAATAATAACTTACCAAGATGCGGAGGCACTGGGACTTTCAAACTCGGCTGGCGGGAATGTACGATGATACAATCATTTGGGAAAATCTATTGCAGCTGCTTAAGAAGCGAATCATACTTCACTACCATGTGACCCAGCCCTTCTGCTCCTTGGCATTTCCCCAAGAAAAAGAAAGCATTTTTCCACCTGAGGACTTGCTCATGAATGTTCCCAGCAGCTTGATGGATTATAGCCCCACACTGAAAATGCCCAAATGGGCATCAGTGAGCGAACAAATTGTGGTACAGTTGAGAAGGAATGGACCACGGATATATGCAACAATATGGATAAATCTCAGAATAATCATGCCAAGTGAAAGAAGTCAGACTGAAGCAGAGTACATCCTGTATGATTCCATTTATACAACAGTCTAGGACATGAAAACCAATCTGTGGTGCCAGGAGCAGATCAGTGGTCGCCTGGGGATGGGGAGTTGGGGGAGGAGGGATAAACAGGGGCAGGAGAGAACTTCTAGAGGGGATGGGTCCTTGTTCACTAGCTTGGTTGGGGTGACGGTTTGACAGGTATGTACATATGTCAAAACTTACCCAGCCATGTGCTTTAAAGGTGTGTAGTTGATGGAATGTCAATTATGCCTCAGTAATGCTGTTTAAAAAATGGAGACTGTCCCCACCATATAACATAAAAGGACGCGATAGAGTGGGTGGCTGTCAGAGGCTCCCTGGGGTGTGCCCCTGAGATGAGAGCTGAGTAATGAGAAATGCACCACCTGCAAGTCTCAGGGTAAGAGTGTTCTGGACAGTGGGAACAGCCAGCGCAAAGTGATGGGAGGAATGAGCGTGGCATCTTCTTTTTTTTTTTTTTTTTTTGAGACGGAGTTTCATTCTTGTCACCCAGGTTGGACTGCAGTGGCATAGTCTCGGCTCACTGCAACCTCCACCTCTCAGGTTCAAGCAATTCTCCTGCCTCAACCTCCCAAGTAGCTGGGATTACAGGCATGTACCACCAGGCCTGGCTAATTTTTTTTTTTTTTAATATTTTTAGTAGAGATGGGGTTTTACCATGCTGGCCAGGCTGGTCTTGAACTCCTGACCTCAGGTGATCTGCCCGCCTCAGCCTCCCAGCGTGCTGGGATGACAGGCATGAGCCACTGCGCTCAAGCTTGGTGTCTTTGAGCAACGGCAGGAAGGCTGGTGTGGCCGGAGTGAGCCAGGGAGGCACTGGCTCAGTGTTCACTGTGGGTTCACAGCCCCAGCGAGGAGAGAGAGGGTGGACTAGACCCAGTAACCCGTATTGTGGAAGGCAGTGGGTGTCCTCTGGACATGCTTTCCTGGCGAGGCTCAGGGTTGGCCCTGGGTACCTCTGTCCCATTCCCAGAGAAGGCCAGAGATGCAGAACTCAAAATCTGTAGTGCAGGATGGATCCTCAAAATGGAACCATGCCTGGACCTTGAGTGAGCTCCTCATTGTGAGGGATGAAGATTGCTGGGTGACAGGTAGTCCGGCCAGAAGCCATGGGTAAGAAAAGCTTCGTGGACCAAGGAGGATGGGTTGACCTGTTAGAGCAGCTCAGGTTTCCCAGGGTCCCTGGCTAAGTTCTAGAGAGAAAATGAAACTGTCTTTTGAGGTCTTCATCCCTGAAGGGACGCAAGGTTGGGGCTGGAGCAGTCACTGTGGCATTGGGTGAGTTTGTTTGGGATTTGGCTGGATATACCAAGCCTAGCTCACTTTATGTTCTGTTTTTATACCAAAATGTATGTCTTCACTTAGAAAATATCAGCTGCATCGTTCACTTTAACCTTCTGCTTAGATGGAAAGAACACTCCAGTTAGAGCCAGCAAACATCTAGGTACAAACAGAGGTGTTTTCATGAAATTAACTGCCAGGAGATAGTGTTACTGGAAGTCCCTTTAATTGGCAGGATGTGGATTCTTAGCCCAGCCCTTCCTCTGAGGTTCTGCATGGCCGTGGGCCAGTGGCACAGCTCTGCACCTGTGAAATGAGGATGCTGGGCTTTACCTCGAAGGATCTGTCAATGAGGCTCCCCATGGCCTTGCAAGGCTCTGTTGGCTATGGTGTCCAGGTCCATTCCCTCACTTGAATGGGAAATACTTCTTTTCTTTTGGTTTCCCCACCCCCTCCAGTATCTAAATAGCCCTCCCTCCATGACTATGCATAAGCAGGCCAGGCCCTGACAGTTGCAGAGACAAAAGTGCCATCAGGGCCAGGAATGGGGTGATTATGGTGGTGGTGGTGGTGGTGGTGGAGCTAGGGTTTACTGTCAGGGCACATCTGGCACTGGGTAGCTGGATCAAGAGCAAAGCACAAGACTGTCTCCCTTGGCAGGGCTAAGGGAACTCTCTGAGCTAGAAGCTGGAGGAGTCCTCCTTTCTGCATTTACCCCCCTGTCTGTTGTGTCCTTGGTTTCTTGCTGGGCACTGAGGTGCCCAGCCTGGCTGGTCCTCCCCTCCCCCACTCCCCAAAGTGGGAAGCTGGGGCCTGAGGAGCTGGGCTCTGTGTTGCAGAATCTGATTGTGCCTCCAACTCCTGGTTTCCCATAGCAACTGGGAGAGGAAGGTACTGCAGGGCTAAATCATCCCATTTTATAGACAAAGTCTCAAAGTCAGGGTCAGGTCTCACAGAGAATGGGGGGCACATGCCAAGCCTTTGATCTGAGCTTTCCCTGTGATCACTTAGCCTCCCGGGGGTTTCTAACCCCAAGGGTGAGGGTGGGGGAGTAGAAGAAAATGCTATGTGTCCTCTGGGCGTAGAGGACCAGGCTTCCATGATGGTTGTGTCACTGACTGGCTGCCGTCTGATCTCAGGCAAGTCTTGGGTCTCTGAGCCTCAGGTTCCTCATCTATAGAATGGCAGGGGTAGAAGTGTTTGTCTCCTGGAGGGAGTGGAAAGATGTCACTGTGGGAAGCTGCATGACTATTCCTGGGCCAAGGAGCCATCACAGAAGCAAACCACAGGTGTGCCGTGGGCCGCCACTCTCCCCTGCCTTTTCCCCCATTAGGGGAGGGGAAGTGGAAGACAAAACGCCGTGGAACCAGGCCCAACACGTCTGGGGATGAGCTGTGCCGGGACTGCCCCTCACAAGGAAGAGGGAGTTATGGTATTGACTATGGGGGGCCATGGCGGCACGTGATGGGCAGTGCAAGGTGAATATGAGCAATCTTGTGGCCCAGAGCCCCAAGCAATGCATATCTAGGTTCTTGGAAAAATCCATGTTGTGAGCCTGATGACAGGTGCTACTGGATGGGCCATCTGCAGAATGTGACCAAGCCCTCGGCTCCATGAGCTGGAGGTGAAGCCTTCCTGGCATGATAAAAGGAGAATTTTTTGTTTGTTTGTTTGTTTGTTTGAGACGGAGTCTCACTCTGTCACCAGGCTGGAATTCAGTGGCACGATCTCAGCTTACTGCAACCTCTACCACCCGGGTTCAAGTGATTCTTCCACCTCAGCTTCCCGAGTTGCTGGGATCATAGGCGCCCACCACTATGCCCAGCTAATTTTTTGTATTTTTAGTAGAGATGGGGTTTTACCATGTCGGTCAGGCTGGTCTCGAACTCCTGACCTCGTGATTCACCTGCCTCAGCCTCACAAGTGCTGGGATTACAGGTGTGAGTCACTGCACCCGGCGAAGACAAGGAGATTCTTTACTCTGGAGTCCTGTCAACAGTAGAAATAGAAGCTCCGGGGTAAGAAGAAAGGCTTTCCTTATAGCATTGGAGGTTGTGCTTACAGGAGTATAACCAGGTTTTGGCCAGGGTCAGAGTCAGTCTGTGGTCAAGGCCAGGGCTATGGTAGCAGTGGATGAGGTTCAGCCTGGAGCTTCGTCAGAGCTGGGTCAGGTCTCAGCAGGGTGAAGTACATGTTAAAACCATGTCCGCAGCAGAGATCACCAGGATAAGAATTAGCATGCAAGAGACAGTCACCAGAAGGTGAAAAGCAGAATCAAGCAGGGCATTTATACAAATGAGCACGGTGTGGCTCCACAGGTCCTGTTGGAGGCTTGTCCTACAATGTGGGAAGCAGAGCAAAGACTGCAAGCTGAGCCCTGCAGCTCCCCTCTTTGCCTGAATGGCTCCAAAAGGAGATACTGCTGCTGCTGCTTCCGTGTGTGTGTGTGTTCTTATTGCTTCTCAGGGGACAAGCCCATTGTTGCCAGAGTGAAGACGTAAAGGTTGAGTGTGGGAGAGAAAGCATGTTGGGGAGTTGGGAGGGTACACAGAGCAGCAGAGAGACAGGGATGGGCGGAGGGTCAGGGAGTGTGAGAATGCCAGAGAAGGTACGAGAAAGCAGAGAGTGAGAGGGAGCAGGAGGGAGAGAGGGCCACACACACATGCACACACATGCATATATGCACACACTCATGCATGTACACAGTCACACATGCATGTACATATTCACACATGCATGTACACACATGCACACACATGCACATATGCACACACTCACACATGCACATGCACACGTGCACACACACAGAGCAAGAGACAACAGGGAGGGGAGGGAGAAGACCCTTAGGGAGCAGGGGGCTGGAGAGATCCTGAGGACAGAGACCTGGGGAGACAAAAGAGAAATCCATAGAGAATGAGAGAGATCAAGAAAGAAACATACCCAGTCCAATAAAGTGAGACCCAGAGAAAGGAAAGAGAGAAAGGTGCTGGGGTGAGACGAGAGCAAGGCTATGCATTCGTGTTCCACCCAGAGAGAGATACAGATGTGGCAGGCAGCACGGGAGAGCTTGGGAGAGGCCAAGAGAACTACAAGGACCAAGAGAGACACAGACCCATAGAAAGGGGTCCAGAGAGCTCAGATCTGAGTGAGTCAGGGCCAGATGTAAAGCGTGAGAGAAGCATGCTGAGACTCTGGGAGAGAAAAACATATTTGATCAGAAACAGACAAAAGCCCAAGAGCCAAAGATGGAGCAGGGGTATACTGGTGATTAGGAAAAAAGGGGAAAGAGGCCAGGGCCGTGCAGGAGTAGGCATGCTCAGACCTCCAGAGCCCTGGGAGACCCCACAGGGTTCCACTAGCCTTGCATGCACCACTGGGACAGGACTTATGGCACTGTAGAAGAAATGGGAGCTAGGATATGCTGAGCACCTGCTGCATACCTGCCTCTCCCAGCTCATGTCAGAGGTATTTCTATCATGTTTTTCACAAAATTGGATTCCAGCAGGGGGAGGTCGTGTCTCACCCTGCACACAGTAGGTGCTCAGGAATCTATTCAAAACGGATAGCTCCATGCTTGAGTAACTGAACCAGGAGACAAAGAACTCAAGGTGGTAATCAGGCTGATCCTGATTACCTGACTCTGGAGCTGGGCTAGCGTGTCACAGGGGCCGACAACAGCAGGAGTGGAACCAAGAGTGAGCGTAGGGCATAACACCCATGCTCCTGCTGCTGGCGGTGGTGATGGTGATGATGATACCATCGTGCAATAGCATCTCAGCCTGTACTTTTACGGTGTGGGGGGCACTCTTATAAACACCTTGCCTGCATCATCTCACTTAATCCTCACCACAATCCGATGACATAGGGACTACGATGATATCATTTTTTAGATGAGGTAACTGTAGTTGTATTGCTAGCAGATGGTGGGTCCAGGATTGAAAGCAATCAGTCTAACACCAGAATTGAGCTCTTAACCTCTTCATAATTCTGCTTCCTGAAGAATAATATGACCTTATATTTGTTTCTAGCACCTCAAATTGTGTTGTACTCACAGCAGCTTGCTAGACAGAGCTATAGAGCCAGAGTCGTTATTGTTGTTTAAAAGGTAGGAAAACAGACACAATGGTGGAGGGTGTGGAAAAGCACAAAGCTCACACGCAGCAGGATCTTCACTGGAACCTTGTCAGGGCTCTGCCCAGTACGGAATAAACCAGTTCCCAGACGGAACACGCCAGGCTCAGGAAATTGTCCGAATGTGTGTGGTGCCTGGCTGGAGTGCGGGCAGCCAATACAGGATGTCCAGGGCAGGCTATCAGGATGGCAGGATTTCAGGACTCTTGAAACAGTATACCTGGTTTTGAATCCTGACTCTAGCCAGTGACCTTGGGCGAGAATTCCTCAGCTACTCTATGCCTCAGTTTCCTTGTCTATAAAATGGGGATAACAATAATTGTACCTTTTTTGTATTGTTATGAGAATCGAGTTAATATTTGTAAAGCACTTATAATAATCTCAGTGTGTGGTAACGGTTAGATAATTGTTGTTAAGTCAATCAAATAGATACATAAAATAAGACAGGAGGAGATGTCCTAACAAGAACTGCGGGTCTGGTCAACTGAGTGCTAGAGTGAATCAGAACTCTGGACAGCTCCCAAAGCTTCAGATCCACCATATTGATTCCTTCTGTTGGTAAAGTTCTTTGGCAGTGAAATGGATCTCAACACTTTATTCTTAATTATCATAAGGTTGGAGATTGTCCTCAACACCCTTTGATGTCTGTTCTGTGAGGGAGGGCACAAAGCTCTTCACCAGAAAGGCACATCTGTTTTTGGGCAAAGTGTGGGGAGGACAGCACACGTGCCTAAGGGATTGTCTTTGAAGAAATGTCCCTTTGTAGGACAAGGGACGGTACCAGATGTGTGTATCCGATGTGTGGGACCCAGGGCCTTGTTTTCAGTGTGGTTATGGAATCTTGCCCCACTGGTTTCTCCCAGAGGAATCACTATGCTCAGACAAGGAAAGAACAGGGATAGAGACAGGGTTGAGGGGAGGAGTGCGAGAGAACAGAGGCTTTAAGAGGGTCATAAAATTCAGATGGGGGCTAAAGGTTCCATACAGCCCAAAGCTTCCTTAGAACCAGAAGGTTTCTTCTCCTCCAGTTACTCCAGAGCTACATCTGCAGCTCACAAATCCTCATCCACTCAACTCCTGGTGGTGAGTTACTTCTCATGTGATGACATCACCATGATGGCTGTCGTCTATGAGCACCTGCTCTGCAGCAAGACCTTTACATCCATTATCTCATTTAATCCTCACAACACCTCTGTGGCCAGATCCATTTTACTGACGGGAAAATTGAGGGTCAGAGAAGTCAGTAATTTAAGGAAAAACTGCTTGCAAATGACAAGGTTTTGCTCTTTCTTCCCAAACACACTGACTTTCAAGATATACTGCCCTCAGTGCTAGGAATGGTGCTTTCTATGGGGTTCCAGGCTTTTTGTTACTTTCTTTTGCTATAGCACGTGGAGGTCCAGTAGGGTACAACAGTACCTTCTTGCAATGACAAATCTCTGAAAGTCTTGTAACTGTCTAGCTACAGTACCTAGTGGAGGTACACCTCAACTCAAGGAAGAAATAGCAAAAGAGAAAATGTCTCTCAGACATAAGCTCCTGATAAGGCTACCTATCCCTAGCTGCACCTGCTCATGCTCACCACTGCTTCTTCCCACAGAGGAGATGGCTGAAGGGAAGAATGCCATCCTCATTGGGATGAGCCAGTGGAACTCCAATGACCTTGTGGAGCAGATCGAGACCATGGGGAAACTGGACGAGCATCAAGGTGAGATTCTGCTTCTCTCATAACCAGGATGTGCACATAGGTGTGTTGCAGGGTGGGCTGTAGGGCTGGCAACTGGGGCTGGGACTTGGGTCTTCTGTGACGAGTCCACCTGCCTTGGTTCCTCCTTCATAGCATCCCTGAGATTCTGCCACCTACAGGAACTCTCATGGGGACTTCCTTGGGGTTTTCTGTGGCAGAACAGCTCCAGGGTACTTCAAAAGATCTTCCTTTGTCCATAGAATGACCACCCCAGTGGCACAGGTGGTAAATGGCAGGTGCCTGGGTCCAAGCTCCTTGGACTGCCAGGTCTTCGGTATTGGAATCTGCTGAATAAGGAGGGTGACAGTTGGAGAAGCCTTTGAGCAGGACAGGAGCTGCGGTCTAAGGGGAAAGAGAAGGACAGCAGTGAGAATCAGGATTTCCTTTGGCTGAGCTGTTGAAGAAGGAGTATATGGCTGGGGATTAATCCTGGAGGCTTTCTTTGGAGAAGAGTTTTGACCAGGAGTTTGATCAGCCTACAAAGCAGGCTGATTCTTTTTGGCATCCATCTGTCCATCTGCTTGGCTATTGTTCATCACTAACAGGCTCGTTGAGCACCTACTGTGTATAAGTGCTTGGCAGGAGCAACCAAAGGTGATTCATCTGAGACCTCTGTCTTGTGATGTGTGACACTGTGTAAGTCAAGATATATGCATCAGGCTTAAGCTGAGGGCTGTTAGCTCAGAAGGGAGAGGCATGACTTTCAGGAGGCAGGAGAGGGGATCCAGGAAGGGCTCCTGACAGTGAAGCAATGGGGCAAGGCTTTAAAATGCAAATGGACAGCGTGGCTGAAGAGGTCATAAAATCTGAGCTAATATATGGGAAACTGAACCTCAGAGATCTTCAGCTGAGGGCTGTATTTGATTAATGTTACAATGGAATGAGAAGCAGAGCCAGGGCTAGAACCACATCCGGGATGCAGGGTGCTAACCTCTGTACCCGTTACCCCCAGGTTGGTTTCTTCCATCCCTCCTTCCCCACCCCACATACCACGCATCCTACTTTATTTCTTCCTCATCTTCTCTTCTCCTTCCTCTCTTGCTCCTGTCATTCGCAGTTGTGCTGTGGCCCAGAGTTGCCAAGTGGGCAAGGCCATGCTCTTAGGAGGCGTTCAGTGAGATAGTCCTGGCCCAGCTCACAAGAACAGCTGCCTTGGTGGCAGCTGTCTTGGTGGTGACCATCTTGCCCTGTCCCTGTTCCTGTTCTCATCCCCATCCCTGCCCCCTTGGTTCAGAGCTCTCCTCATGCCAAAGCACCCATCCTGAGAAATGGGCAGGCTTGGTGTGGTCATCCCATCTAACCAACAAAGAACCCAGGCTCAGAGGAGCCACGTCTTGTCCGAGGTCCCCCAAACTGGTGGCAACTTTAGGCTCAGATTCCTGGTCTTCTGATTCCCAGTCCAGGGCTTCACCTACCTGACTGGATTAAGGCTTGGCACAGTTCTGGGCCCTAACAAAGTCAGGCTCAAGGAACCATGAGTCTGAAAGGAAAGGTGCCCTGTACCACTGTCCCATCCATGAGAAGGGGTGGGGGGCTCTGAGACTGGCCCCCAAGGTCAATCCAGAGACAACGTACCAGTCTTCATAGCCATGTATCTGCCAGTGGGTCCTTTGCTGCTCTTTCCTTCATCCCGAGAATCCAGAGGGGGCCTAGAAGGGGTCATGGATTCTAGTTCCTGCCCCACAACAGTGCTTGTAGCCTTGAAAAGACAAATCTGGATTGGTACCACCCATTTGGCCATCCCCTTCCCATCCCCCACCCCCACTTGTCTGCTAAAGAGTATATGACTCAGACCCAGTGTGAACTAAGGGCTTTCGGGTGAGCAAGAGGCAGAGTGAGGTGGGAGCGCACGGGAGGGCAGGGGATGAGGAAGCATAGCGGGAAGTCCAGGAGAGAGGCAGAAGCTGCAGTGTTGGAGTTAGAGAAGCCTGGGTTTGAACTTAGCCATGCCACTCCATGACTTTGTGGTCAGGAAAAGTCACATCACCTCTCTGGGCTTTTGTTTCTTCATCTGCAGAGTGGAGGACTAGTAAAAAAGCTGCGATGATTAAATGAGATGATATTTGCAAAGTGCTTTTGATAGCAGGTCATTCTTATAATGATGGAAGGGGGAGAAGCATGGCCAGTCTTGCACAAGTGGCAGCCCTCACAAATGCTTCCTGGTGCAAGGGATGGTGTTGTTTCCTCCCAGTACAGAATGGGGAGCGGGAAGAAGAGAGGAAAGAGGGTAAGAGGAAGAGGAAGCCAGCTGGATTTCCAGCTCCTTCCGAGTCCCGTTCTCATGTGGATTCATAACGTGAATTCCCACAACACGACAGAACACACACATTCATTTCAATAGTCGTTTATGGAGCCATCACAGGGGCTCGACCCTGTGCCCAGTGTAGGGGGAACAGAGACAAGCAGGATGGTCTTGTCACTCCTTAGAAACTTACAGCAGAGTGGAAGCGACAGATCAGAGCCAGAGGTTACTATGCAGTAAGACAGGCTGGGTCCAGGCTCTGAGAGGCTCTGGGAAGTGTCTTGGGGAAAGGAAGATCCGTGAACGCTTCCTGGAAAGGAATGCAATCGAAATTGGTGGCATAGACAGAGCGGATTCTCCTGTCTTCTTCAAGTTTCCTGCCCTTAGACACAGGGCTCATTCCAGGCACCCCCCGCCCTCATGCTGGACACTCTGGTCAGTCACACTGCCTCCATGGCGCTCCAGCCACCTCGATGGCAACTCCCTGCTGTATCTCCAGCCAGGACCTTTCTTCTGGGCCCCACCCTCACATTTTTGGTAACTTCCTGCTGACTTCTACCCTTATGTCCTAAAGACTCCTTATGCTCCACAAATTCCAAAGGGAGCCGACCTTCTTCCTTTTAAGCCTGAATTCTGTTTTGTATTTCACCTTTTCTCTCCCTCACCATTTAAGTCATATATTTCATCAGCACTTTCAGACTGCTCTCATCCCTCCAGTTCTCAAGGGTGCTAATTCTGCTGTGTGTGTGTGTGTGTGTACGCTTGTTTCTCATTTGTGATTGTGAACTCATCTTGGTCACACGTACCTCTCTCTTCTTTTAGGGGAGTCTTGTGTGCCCTAGGTTGGGAAAATGTCCTCATAAAGACCAGCCCTGTTTTCTTTCCTGCTGGGCCTGAGTGTTTCACTAATCTTGAATATTTTATAGGCTAAATTTATAGTTTAGAGTTTCCATTCTACATGGGTGGTGTAAATTTAGACCCTACACCCAGAAGTGGCACAGGCTTACGGTTTTAATTACTTATGTGTGAATTTTCTCTCTCACTGTCTGTGAATGGTTTCTTTGCCGCTTCCGCAAAGAAGGTTCTTTTTTTAAGTTCCTGTAAGGATGGAATGGCCCTTCAAGGGTCTCTGCAATAAAGTGGGTGCCACATCAGCTCCTTGCCATCCACAGGCTGAGGTCAGGTTGGTGGAGTTCACAGTGCGGTTTTTAGGCTCTGATCCCAGAGCCTCTTTCTTTATTCGTCTGACTCATGGGATTCACGGATCTCCTCTATCTCAGCTTCTGCTTTCGTCTCTGGATTCCTTTTTTTGTTTCTGGCACTGTGTATCATACATTTTTTATTTTAAGCTTAGTTATATATTTATCTTTTTTGGCAATATATGGCCCAGTATATATGTATATATGTATATGTGTATATGTATATTTTTTTTTAATGGAAAGGGATCCTTTAGCATGAGCTGAACACCCAGAAGCATGTTGTTATTACTATTATTTTACAATTGTTCAAATATTATTATTTATTATTCTATTATTATTTTTGCAATTGTTTGTTTTATTTTTGTGTAACATTTCTTATTGTGGCAAAATATGCATAACATAAAATTTACCATTTTAACAATTTTTTTTTTTTGAGACTGAGTCTTGCTTTGTCGCCCAGGCTAGAGTCCAATGGCACAATCTCGACTCACTGCAAACTCCGCCTCCTGGGTTCAAGTGATTCTCCTGCCTTAGCCTCCCGAGTAGCTGGGATTACAGGCGTGCACCACCATGCCCAGCTAATTTTGGTATTTTTAGTAGAGACAGGGTTTTGCCATGTTGGCCAGGCTGGTCTTGAACTCCTGACCTCAAGTGATCCACCTGCCTCGGCCTCCCAAAGTGCTGGGATTACAGGCGTGAGCCACCATGCCCGGCCCATTTTAGCAGTTCTTAAGTGTACAGGTCAGTGGCATTAAGTCCATTCACATTGCCCCGCAACCATTACCACCAACCATCTCCAGAACTTGGTCATCCTCTGCAACTGAAACTCTGTGCCGATCAAAGACCAACTCCCCATTCTCCTTTCCCCAGCCCTTGGTAAACACCATTCTACTTTCTGTCTCCATGAATTTGACTTCTCTAGGTACCCTACATATGTGGGATCATTCAGTATTTGTCCTTTTGTGTCTGGCCTATTTCACTTAGCATAATGCTGTCAAGGTTCATTCATGTTGCATCATGAATCAGTACTTTATTCCATTTTGGGGCTGAGTAACTTTCCCTTGTATGGATATACCACATTTTGTTTATCTGTTCATCTGATGATGGACATTTAGGTTCCTTCCACATTTTAGCTACCATGAATAATGCTTCTATAAACATGATAAATATCCATCTGATTTCTTAAATGTATCCTTACTGGAAAAAATCAAACGCAACAAATAAAACCAAAGTCTCTCCTTTAGTTATTCCTTCAATTACAGACCTCCTTGCAGAGTTGTTCAATGTGGAGGGTATCTCTCTAGAGGTTGATGGTATTAGACATTAGTGCTGCAACTTACCTCTTCCCTCACATTTAACAGAAGATCTTGGAGAGATTTTCATATGAGTATATATAGATTAACTTTATTATCTTTACCTATACTATAGTATTCTCTACCATAGTTGTACCATAATTTATTTAACCATTCTGCAGTGATAGGCATTGGCATGTTTCATTATTGTAAGAATGCTTTATGGGTTTAAAGTATAAGCATTCAAAATTGCAATAGGTACTGTCAAACGGTTTTCCAAAAAAGGGTGCAAATGTATATTTGCACACCAACCATGGATTAAGTTAGCCATTTCCCCACAATATGTTACCAGATTTGATATTATTAAACTTCAACATTTTATCTAACTGCTGGGTGAAAATGTTTTCTTGTCTTGCTTTGTCTTTACCCGGTTTCCAGTGAGATTGAACATCTTTTCATAAATGTGTTGACCGATCCTATTTTCTTTTCTCTGAATTTCTTAAACACCATTTTTGCCCATATGCTATTGGATTGTTTATCCTTTTTATTGGATTTTAGGAGATCTTCATATATATATTCTGAATGTAAATTACTAGTCTGCTATGTATTTGAAATATTTCTACTTCGCTGACATTTCTTGTTGGTTTTAATAGTTTGTCAGTTGATTCTCTTGGGTTTTTCCTAGTTAGAGCATCACATCATTTAGAAATCTTTTCTTTCTTTTTTTTTTTTTTTTTTT
>NW_016814433.1:1937885-1951878 GCF_001698545.2 Rhinopithecus bieti | reverse complement strand
TTTTTTTGGAGACAGAGTCTTGCTCTGTCACCCAGGCTGGAGTGCAGTGGTGTGATCTTGGCTCACTGCAACCTCTGCCTCCTGGGTTCAAGTGATTCTCTTACCTCAGCCTCCCGAATAGCTGGGATTACCGGCGCCCGCCACCATGCCCGGCTACTTTTTGTGTTTTTAGTAGAGATGGGGTTTCACCATGTTGGCCAGGCTGGTCTCGAACCCCTGACCTCAAGTGATCTGCCCGCCTCGGCCTCCCAAAATGCTAAGATGACAGGTGTGAGCCACTGCACCCAGCCTTGTTTACAAATCTTAACAGTTATATTTTTGCCAGCATTTACTCTCCTTTCTTATTTTTCCTCTTAAATGGCATTGCATGGGATCTCCAGGTCAATGTAGAGTGACAGAAGTGGTCGCAGGCTTTCTGGTTGGACTCAGTACTTCCTGACTGAAGTGCTGTGATGGAAACATTCCAGTGTTTCACCAGTAAGCATGACCCTCGCCCTAGGATTCCAGAAATACCCCTCATCAAGTTTAAAGCAATTAACTTCTGAAAGTTATGACTTCTTTCTCATTCCCCTCATTGTTCCTTTGTACTTTGTATTTTTCCCCCCCCCCTCTCTCTCTCTCTCTCTCTCTCTCTCTCTCTCTCTCTCTCTCTCTCTCTCTCATTCTTAGTAAGTTTTGCCAAAGGCTTACCTATTTCCAAGGTCTTGTCAAAGAAATAGCTCTTACTTTTATTAATCAGTTCTATTGTCTACCGTTTTCTCTAGTTTTGTAAATTAACATTGCTTTTATTTCATTAATTATTTCCTCCAGATTTATGTAATTTGTGCTTTTCTAATTCTAGAGATAAGAGCTTTTAATCCTATTTTAAAATGACACACGCACAGTTCCCTTCCAAGAGAGGGTCATAGCAAGGTTACTTTTTTTTTTCTTTTGCTTTTTTACCCATTACCTTTTTTTGGTAAAATTTACAAAAGTAAGCTTTTTGGGGGGGATAATCTTTTCCTTAAAAGGGGACCCCAAAATTGTATGACCTTCAGTCCCCAGAAAAGCTGCATCCAGCCATATTGGCCACATTACACAGGGTTAGGATAAGTAGCCCTCTCACTGTCCATCATGTCTACAGAGTTCAAAACCTCCATGTTTCTCCTCTTTACACAAAGAACTGTTGAGAGCCATGTACAAGAATCCTGACAAATAGATTTTTTTCTTGTTAATTAACAATTTTATTCCACTATGATCAGACCATGTAACCCTAAAGTGGTATCTTTTTGAAATTCTTTCTTGTCTAAACCATGGTCTTGTGTGTGTGTGTGAATGTTCCTTATGAGTTAAAAAATATATACATTATCTACACCATATATGTTGGGTTACAAATTCTCTATAAAATTTAAGCTATTATCAATACAGTTTTCTCCTTCCCTTTTTCCTGTTTTTTATTTTTTATTGACACAATCAAATTTCTTATATATCTCCTTTTTCTGCAGTTCTAGAAATGTACAGTTTCAACACACATTTGAAAACTGCTATTTTTGGCCAGGCGCAGTGGCTCATGCCTGTAATCCCAATACTTTGGGAGGCTGAGGTGGGAGGATCGCTTGAGCCCAGGAGTTTGGGACCAGCCTGGGTAAGAAAGTGACCCCCGCCTCTACAAAAAAATTAAACAATTAGCTGGGGGTGGTGGCATGTGCCTGTGTTCCCAGCTCTTCTGGAGGCTGAGGTGAGAGGGTTGCTTGAACCCAGGAGGTTGAGGCTGCAGTGAGCCATGCTTGCTCTACTGCAACACAGCCTGGGTGATAGAATGAGCCCGTCTCGAAAAAAAAAAAAATTAAAATTAAAACTGGCATTTTCTCCCAGAGTTTGGATTAAGTCAATAGCTCTATCTATCCTATCCCTGAACAGGGAAGGATGTTGGTACCTTTCTTCTTCCTTCTCTTTGTAACTCCCCAGCTCGCATGGCCCCTGTCTGTTTGGTTTCATGTTGCCAATTCTTATTTCAACTTAATGATAAGTTTTGCTGTTTGACTTTTGGGAAGGGTTTTGTTTTCTCATCATGGAGGCTTTGGCAGTGACAACTCCTCCCCCACCTCCTCCTCCTTCTCATTCTTTTTGGGTTAAGTATTTTGAGCTATGATTTATATTCAGTAAAATTCGCCCTTTATAGCATATATCTCTCACTGCTACTTCCTCAATTCCCTGACTTCCTCTTGGATTTACTTTCTTTTTTCACCAGCATGTCTCTGCTAGTAATTCTTTCAGGTAGGAACTGTGGATAGCAGTTTTCTAGGTCCTTGCATTGCTAAACATGTCTTTATTTTGCTTGCTGGTTTGAATGCAAGCTTATCTGCCTCCATAATCACGTTCCCAACTATCTCTGCAGCTATTCCTCCATGGCCTTCTTGAATTTAGTGATGTTGCTGAGAAGTCTGAGATAAATTTGATTCTCATTTCCTTTGTGAGTAATACGGTTTTTACTCTTCCTGAAGATTTAAGTTTTAAAAATTTTTTTCTTTCTTGCTTTTTTAATAGAGACAGGGTTTCATCATGTTGCCCAGGCTGGTCTCGAACTCCTGGCCTCAAGTGATCAGCCCACCTCAGCCTCCCAAAGTGCTGGGATCACCGGCATTCACCACCATGCCCAGCCTTTAGGTTTTTAAGTCTTTATTCCTTGTATTCTGAAATTTCAAGCCATGTTTCTGAGTAGGTGTTTGTTGTGGGGGTGTTTGTTGGTCATGTCGCACCTGGTTGTACCCTTTCCCTACTGTGAAGCCTTCTTTTCATTGTTTCTTTAAGTATTTCTTTCTCTGTTTTATCCTTCCAGAGACTTTTCTAACCACATGTCCCCTTGTTCTTCTTATTCATATTTCTTGGTCCTTGGTGCATTCTGAGAATAGGCCTTGGCTCTAACCAGCAACTCACCCATTTTCTCTTCATCAGTCTCCATTCTCCAGGTCAGCTCTTCTTTTTTTTTTTTTTTGAGACGGAGTCTCGCTCTGTCGCCCAGGCTGGAGTGCACTGGCCAGATCTCAGCTCACTGCAAGCTCCGCCTCCCGGGTTCACGCCATTCTCCTGCCTCAGCCTCCTGAGTAGCTAGGACTACAGGTGCCCACCACCTTGCCCGGCTAGTTTTTTGTATTTTTTAGTAGAGACGGGGTTTCACCGTGTTAGCCAGAATGGTCTCGATCTCCTGACCTTGTGATCCGCCCGCCTCGGCCTCCCAAAGTGCTGGGATTACAGGCTTGAGCCACCGCGCCCGGCCCAGGTCAGCTCTTCTGTATTGTGTTTCGTTTTTAGAGATTGGGTCTCATTCTCCTGCCTCAGCCTTGCGAGTAGTTGGGACCACAGGCTTGCACTACCACACCTGCCTAATTTTTTGTAGAGATAGGCTCTCGCTGTGTTGTCCTGGTTGGTCTTGCTCAAGCGATCCTCCCGCCTCAGCCTCTCAAAGTGTTAGGATTAGAGGCGTATGTCACTGTGCCAGGCCTGGGGTTTGTTTGTTTATTTTAAAAAATCATCTTTTCATTTTCATGTACTCTGATTGATTCTTTTGATTAGCGATCTGATCTTAATTCATGGAAGCATGGGCTGATGCTACATCTTTAAAAGTCTCCTTCTGCTTGTTTTAGAACATTTCGGAGTTTTCTGGTAGGTTAGAGATGGGTGGGAATAACTGCACACTTAAGACTGGATTAGTCAGCCAAAGATCATAGGTGAGATTATAACACAGAGCAGGAGACATCTTGATTCGAATGATCTAAGGAGGCACACAGCTGCCATTAACACTATTCAAGTGAAGCAGATCTTGCCAAATTCTTTTTTAAAAATTGAGATATAAATCCCATACCATATAACCCACCTTTTTGTAAAATGTACAATTCAGTGGTTTTAGTATATTCATGAAGGGATGCAACCATCACCTTTATCTAGCTCAATAATATTTTTTCTTTTCTTTCTTTTTGTTTTTTTTGAGATGGAGTCTCGCTCTGTTGCTCAGGCTGGAGTGCAGTGGCACGACCTTGGCTCACTGCAACCTCTGCCAGCTGGGTTCAAGTGATTCTCCGTCCTCAGACTCCCAAGTAGCTGGGATTACAGATGCCCGCCATCAGGTCTGGCTAATTTTTGTATTTTTTTAGTAGAGACGGGGTTTCACTATGTTGGCCAGGCTGTTCTTGAACTCCTGACCTCAAGTGATCTGCCCACCTCAGTCTCCCAAAGTGCTGGGATTACAGGCATGAGACACTGTGCCCGGCCCAAGAACATTTTCATTTCTGAAAAAAGAAGCCCCATACCCATTAGCAGTCACTCCCCATTCCCCTTCCCCCAGCCCTTGGTATTTCATATAAATGGAATCAAACAATATGTAGCATTTTGTGGGTGACTACTTTCCCTTAGCGTAATGTTTTTGAGATTCATCCATGTTGTAGCATCATGAGTCAGTGCTTCATTTCATTTTATGGCTGAGTATTACTCCATTGTATGGATATGCCATGTCTCATTTATCCCAGCTGATGGACATGTGAGTTGTTTCTACTTTTTGGCTATTATGAATAATGCTGCTATAAGTATTCATATGCAAGTTTTTGTGTGGATATGTTTTCGATTATCTTGCTGATATACATAGGAGTGGAATTGCCATATCATATGGTAATTCTGTTTAACTTTTTGAAGAACTGCCAAATTCCTTTCCAAAGTAGCTGCCCCACTTTACATTTCCACCAGTAATGTAAAAAGGTTCCAATTTCTCTGCATCCTTGCCAACACTTGATACTGGCTGCCTTTTTGGATATGGCCATCCTAGTAGGTGTGAAGTGATGTCTCATTGTGGTTTTGATCTTCATTTCTCTAATGACTAATGATGTTGAGTATCTTTTCATGTGCTTATTCATTGTTTGTTTATCTCCTTTGGGAAAATGTCTACCGACATCTTTTGCCACTTTAAAATTTGGGTTATTTGTCTTTTTATTGTTGAGTTGTAAGAGTTCTTTAATGAATTCTGGACACCAGACCCTTTTCAGATATGCTTTCTCCCATTTTGTGGATTATCTTTATACTTTTTTTTTTGATAATGTCTTTTGGAGTATAAAATCTTAAAATTTTGATGAAGTTCAGTTTATCTATTTTTTCTTTTTTTGTCTGGGCTTTTGGTGCCATATCTAAGAAACCATTGCCCAATCCAAGGTCATGAAGATTTACCCCCATGTTTTCTTTGTAAAGTTTTATAGTTTTAACTCTTATATTTAGGTCTTTGATTCACTTTGGATTAATTTTTGTGTATGGTGTGAGGTAGGAGTTTTTTTGAGTGTGATTAACTAGTTTTCCCAGCACCATTTATTGAAAAGACTATCTCTCTTCCATTGAATTGTTTAGGCAGATTTGTCAAAAGTTAATTGATCATAGACATATGGGTTTATTTCTGGACTCCTAGTGCTATTCCACTCATGTGTATATGTTAGTATGCTACACAGTCTTGATTACTGTACACCTGCAGTAAGCTTGAAGTCAGGAAGTGGAGGTCCACTAGCTTTGTTCTTCTTTTGCAAGATTGTTTAGCTATTCTGTGTTTCTTGCACTTCCATATGAATTTTAGGTCAATTTCTGCAAAAATGCCAGTGGGGATTTTGATAGGGATTGTGTTGACTCTGCAGATCAATTTGAGGAGTATTGTCATCTTAACAATATCGGTTCCAATCCATGAACGTGAGAAGTCTTTACATTTATGTAAGTCTTCTTTAATTTCTTTCAATGATGTTTTAAAGTTTTCAGTGTACAAGTCTTGCACTTGTTTTGTTAAATTTATTCCTAAGTATTTTAGTCTTTTCGATGCTAATGTAACTGGAATTGTTTTCTTAATTTCATTTTCAGACCGTTTATTGCAAGCGTATGGAAATATAATTGAGTTTTGTATATTGATCCTCTATCTTGTAACCTTGCTGAACTCATTTATTAGTTTTATTTTTGGGGGGATTCTTTAGTATTTTCTATGCATAGGATTACATCATCTTTGAATAGGTAGTTGCACTTTTCCCTTTCCAATCTGGATAGTTTTTATTTCCTTTTCTTATCTGATTTCCCTAACTAGAGTCTCCAACATAATATTGAATAGAAGTAATGACAGCAGACATCTTGTTTTATTCCTGATCTTAGAGGGAAGGTTTTCAGTCTTTTACCATTAAATATGATGTTAACTATGAATCTTTTGTTGTTGTCCTTCCTCTAGTTGATGAAGTTCCCTCCTATTTCTAGTTTGTTTAATGTATTTTTTACCATAAAAGGGTGTTGGATTTTGCTGGAATTTTTTTTTTTTTTTTTTTTTTTTTTTTTGCAGACATGTATTGAGATGCTTATGTGGTTTTGTCTTTGTGGTTTTGTCTTTTAGTCTGTCAACATGGTATGTTACATTGATTGATTTTCACATCCTGAATAACTTTGCATTCCTGTGATAAATTCCACTCAGTCCTTGAGAAATCTTGTTATCTCACTATTCTTTTACACTTGGGGTTTATATATCTCTTCCAGGATAATGTATACTAACAATCTATGAGCTGTTATTTAAGGAATGATTTACAATCTAGGTTCTTCTTATTCTTAAGACAAACTTAGTGTCAGCAAGACCACGTTCTTGTTGCAGGAAGGAAGCAGTCACTGCCTGGGTATCCCTGATCAATTTCTCTGCCTCTAGCTTTCCAGAGAGCTATTTTTTCCTACCATTCACCCCCTGACTCTGGTTTATGACCTTGTATCTAGATACATGCTTCTCAAAGAGTGGCCACTGGACCAACAGCATTAACATCTCTTGGCAACTGGTTAGAAATGTGACTTTGGGAGCCACATTTCTAGACCCCTAGACCTACTGAATCAGCCAAATTCTAGGAGCAGGGCTCAGAATCCACATTTTAACTAGTCCTGTGATTCTGATGCATACTAAAATTTGAGAGCCACTAATGACCGTGACACTAAGTGGGTTTAAGGACTCCACAGGTCCAATTCCCTCTTCCCTTCAGTCACTGAGTTGGATATCTTCCTTCCACGTTGTTGGTTTTTATCTAGTATTTAGTAATATTTGTGCATATGCCAATTTGTGTTTGCAGTTCCCTGTCAGCCCATCTCTGAGTGATAGGAATATGTATGTTTAATGAAACCTGCTGTTGTTGAATTATTGGGGAAGGTAGAAGATGTCGCTGGTGTGAGTTGAACCAGTTGCTTCTGCTTTATTCCTCTTGGGTATTTTCAGCTTTCCATGGTGTCCTATCCTTCAAACACTCATCCTTTCTCACACCTGGGGACAGATGCTTTGCTTGGCGTAAGCAGGGGTTGGGGGAGGACAAAGACACCTGGCTCCTCTACTATGGAAGCCCAGATGATCGATCACAAGAGGTTTCTTTGCTTCTGTATATTTCACCCATGAGCCTGCTGTTCCTTCTGTGCTGCCTCCATCACTGGCCACAGATCTTTCTTTTTTGAGATGGAGTCTCGCTCTGTTGCCCAGGCTGGAGTGCAGTGGTGTATTAATTCCTTGCAACCTCCGCCTCCTGGATTCAAGTGATTCTCCTGCCTCCCACAGCTAATTTTTTTTACATTTTTATTAGAGACAGTGTTTCACTATGTTGGCCAGGCTGGTCTCAAACCCCTGACCTCATGATCCACCCACCTTGGCCTGCCTAAGTGCTGGGATTACAGATGTGAGCCACCGCACCCCACCAAGCCACAGACCTTTCTTTGCAGGCTTGAGGTTATGGGTTTTCTTTCTCCTGGGCCAGCCTTATGGGCATTTGTTCTTTGCAGTCACACAGGGCTCCACACACTTGATTTTCTACTCTACTGTTGCCATCTTGAAATTTTTAATTAGGTTGAACAAAGGGACCCACATTTTCGTTTTATACTGGACCCTGAAAATTATATAACCAGTCCTGCATCCTTCCTTAGATCTCTCTGCCTTTTAACTTTTGCGGATGCCACACAGTTTCTGGTCTGCTAAGGACACTTCTTATTTTACAGTGCTACTAAAGATTAATTCACATAAAAATGCTTGATGTCATTTTCTAGGGATCTGGAGGAGGAGAAAAAGACTAGATCATGTAGTCAGTTTACCATCTTTATCCAATCCTACCACGATGCTTCTAAAATAGAAATCCAGTCCTATCATTCTGCCACGAAATTGGCAAGTAGGTCTTTGTTGCCTGCTGTATGAAGTATAGATTCCCCAGCCTGGCACAGAAGGCCATCCACAATGTGGTTCCAGCCTTCCTTCTAACAATCACAAATTTCCAGAGTTAGTAAGTTTCCTATCACTACAGGAATCAAACAGCCCTGGAAGAGCTACCATGAGAGACATAAAGGGGCTGTCAAATTGTTGCTGAACCCAATAATTCCAAGGTTATCTCTGATTCTGATATTCTTGGCTTCCTGGCCATCCCTCCCCTCCTCTTCTACTCCCTACTGTATCCTAGTCAAACGGCCAGGGGGCTGCTTGCAGAGAGATCCCTGAACTCACGTGGAGCTCCTCAGCTTCCTGCCTTTGCCCCAGCTCTTCCCCTGACTTCATCTCTAGCTCCCACAATCCCAGGCACTGCCTCTGGGAAGCCTCCTTGATACTCCAGCCTCTCCCAGACCACTGTCCTCATGCCCAGCACAGCTGAGTTGATCTCTTGTCTGTAGCATGGACCATTCTGCTGACAGCTGTGCTTTTCTGGGTGTGTCCCTTTCCTCCCTGTCTGAGGCCCAAGCGGTGAGGGGCTCATTGTGCACTCATACGTTCCTTCCCTCACTTATGCATGCAGTGCACAGGAATGGACACTTACTCTGTGTCAGACCCTGTGCTGGTCACCTCAGGGGACACACAGATAACTCAGAAGTAGACTCAGAATTGACTGGCTCCCAGACGGGGTGGGTCAGTGACAGTCCAGTGAGCTAATTGCTCTAACAAGATGGGGAACAAGGCACAGAGGGCTCAAAGAGGAGGTAGCGCTGGAGCTGCTGCATGAGGAACTAAGGAGGCTTTGCTGGGGTTGGGACAGACCAATGAGGACAGAGGGAGCTGCAGGGACAAAGGTGCAGAGGGAGGTGAGGGAAGCAGGGAGAGTTGGAGAATTTGTCCTGACTGAGGTTGGACAAGCTATGAGGTTGTCATTCCTTAAATGACAGCTCATAGATTGTTAGTATAAATTGTCCTGGAAGAGATATAAAAACCCCAAGCATAAAAGAACAGTGAAATGACAAGATCTGTCAAGGACTAAGTGGAATTTAGCCCAGGTATGCAAAGTTATTATGTGAAAATCAATCAATGCAACATAACATATTGATGAAATAAAAGACATGGAAAAGACGTAGAATAAAAGGTATGGGAAGCAGGGAGATTTAGGGGAGTTTGTCGTGACTGAGGTTGGGGTGCGAAGCATTGGGCTGGGGGTGAGGTGTGGAGCAAGGGGATGGTTAAAAGGGGTGGAAGGTCTTGGAGAAGAGGCAGGGGTGGAAAAGCTGGAGATGAAGACCTCGAATGCCAGGCTGAGGAGTTGGGGGCCTTCTCGGGAGTGTCCCTGTGGATCGACTGAATGGTTTAAGCAGGGGGAGCAAAGAGCCACGTTTTAGAAAGATTATTCCAGAAGCCGATGTGGAGGAGAACAGGAGGGGCCAGGGAATGAGTGTAAGGGCTTATGCTGGGCCAGGTGAGGGGTAATGAGCGTGAGTCTCAACCTGCAGCTCACGGGAGGCTCCATGCTGGGAGTGGCCTGAGCAGGGAGGAGCGTGCAGGTCTTCCCTCCTCAGCCAGCCTTCATGAGCAAAGTCACCAGTCTGGCCCGGAGCCTGGCCAGGGCTCCCAGTGCTGAGTAAGGGGAGAGCCCAGGGCAAATTGCGGATTTAGCGGCTCCTGTCTCTGCTCCACGGGGGCTGTCCCTGACACTTTCTGGTTTATCAGAAGGAGAATTCCCAGTTCTTTATTCTCCAAGGCCCCATCTATCTGAACCACTCTCCCCGCAGCCACCAACTCTCCGGTTTGACACAGGAAGACTCTCCTGTTTCAGAAGTTTACTGAAAGGGCTTCTGTTCTTGGCCACACATTTTGCTTCTCTTGCTCTTGGGGAACTCACGATTTGTTGGAAGGAGATTGGAAGAAGAGATATAAAAGTACTCAGGAAACCATTCGCGGGACTTGGGAGTATCTTCTCAGAAGAGATGATGTGGCTCAGCCTTCCAGGGCTGTGTGAGTTCAGGACAGGCAAGATTCCTGGGGCCCAGAGCTTGGGGTGCGTGACAAAACCCCGGCCTTCCCGGTCCTTAGCCCTCCCCACGTGGCCCATCCTGTCTGCGGGAGTTTCTGGCAGCTCCTCCACTGGAAACAAGCTCCAGCAGAGGCAAAGCTGTGGGGCCCATGAGCCCTGCAAAGCTCCAGGCTAAGTGGGGTCTCATTTAGGCGGCAGCTGAGCCAGCTGCACAGTTGGTTAATCACCCTCGTCCTGGGAGCCTGCTAAATCAGGAAGCCAGGTTCAAGCCGGCTCCTCCCTCACTGGCGGTTTCCAGGGAAGATGGAGCCGGCTTGGACTGGGTAGGCAAGGCCGGCTTCCTGCTGTCCGGGACCCACACTTACCTCGTCAAACAGCAGACTTGTTCCTGACCCCGTCGGTGTCTTCACCAGCCCTGGGATCCCTGGGATGCCTGGCTCAGGCTGCGCTGCAGGAGAGATGAAGCCCAAAGCAAACACCAGCCAGTCTCCAAGCCTCTGGATGCATCCTCTCTGCGCCCCTCGTAAATGTCCCCTGCTCTGCTCCCCACCTCCCCACCCCTCAGCCCCTGACTGTGGCAGTCTTCCCCTGTGCCATGCCTTCCTCCTCCAGGAAGCACTACCCAGGCTGCCTGAGCCGCCCTGGGAGGCCCCTGCTCTAGGAAGGCCCCCACCAACAGAGGGCACGGTGAAATTGTGGGAAGAGCCCTTGCCAGTATTGGGGTGTCCAAGGGACCAGATCCCAATGTTGGGGAAGTGATTTTATCTTGCTGAGGCTCAGCAGCCTTATTGCAGAGGCGTGGAATTCAACGATTTTGTGTGCGGGAAAGCACTAGGCAAGCCAGAAAGCACCTGCGTGCCCAGGTGCAGCCTTCACGGCGGGCTTTGAGGAGACCCAGAGCTTGGCCCCGACCTCCTTGCTGACATTTTCCCTCTTCTTACCCACGTAAAGCCTGTGCACTGGCGTTTCAAGGATACTCACCTCAGGGCCTCTTCTCACCTGGGCCCTTGAGCTTCTTCCGGCCTCTGAACTCTGCATTCCCAGCAACCCCAGCTGCATCCTCCGCATCCCCAGCGACCCCAACTCTCATCCTTGCCCACCTCCCCAGCTTGCCCACCTCCCCACCTCTGGACATCCTGCCCAGGCTAAGTCATATTTCCAACCTGGTAATGAAAGTACTGGATGGTCTGGAGAACTCATAAACTGTTTCTGTGAGTACCAACTCTGGGCCTGGTGTGAGAATGTGGAGGTGATGACTCAGACCTGGCCCCTCCCTGTGCTGGAGTCCTCCCCTCCTCCAGGGCCTGACACATAGTAGATGCCCGAGAAATGCCAGAAGCATCTGTGTTATAAGTCAGGGCTCAGGGCCAGCGCTCCAGAGGGCTGCAGGTATTGGGTTTGCTGTTCTGAAATCTGAATAGTGTTATCTTCAAGTTTGTTTGTTTGTTTGAAACAGAGTCTCGCTCTGTTGCCCAGGCTGGAGCGCAGTGGCACTATCTCGGCTCACTGCTACCTCTGCCTCCTGGGTTCAAGTGATTCTCCTGCCTCAGCCTCCCAAGTAGCTGAGATTACAGGCGTGTGCCACCACACTCAGCTAATTTTTGTATTTTTAGTAGAGACGGGGTTTCACCATGTTGGCTAGGCTGGTATCGAACTCCTGACCTCAGGTGATCCACCCACCTTGGCCTCCCAAAGTGCTAGGATTACAGTTGTGAACCACCGTGCCCGGCCAAGTTTGTGTTTTGTAGGTGAAGTCTGATGGGACAGTGCATACGTGCGGGGGCACTTGGTGGGCAGTTCTCACATGGTTCTGCCTCCTGCTGCCTTGAAGCCTGCTGGGATCTTGGCCTCCTACTCTCCTGACCTCTGGCTTCTCAGCCCCACCCCCACCCAGCTTTCTTCTCCCTACCCCTGCCGATGAACAGCCGCTGGCCTCCCTGCATGCCAGAGCCTGGGTGTAGGCAGGGCTGAGGTTAGGTTCTCATACTCCACCATGTCTTGGGGCGAGGCAGCTATCCCCACCCTGGGCTGGCAGTGCCATAGAGCATTCCAAGGGTGATTCAGAGGGGAATAAACCTCTCACCTAGTGCATTTCAGCGTGGAGGTTGCAAGACTCTTGTCTACCCTGGATGGGGCCAGCAGGCCTGTGGGAGGGGCACATGCTTGGCTCAGCTTTCCAACTGTCACTCACAGCATGGTTTGTTGGCCCAGTGGCTGGCAGGAGGGGGATCCTGGGTGCTGGTGGGTATGCCAAGCTAAGGAGCAGGGGCCCTGGGGCCTGGGAGGGCCTGCACTCATCCCTCAAGTATCCCTGGGCATGAGGAAATACAGTAGCAAATAGAAAATACCGGCTGGGCATGGTGGCTCACGCCTGTAATCCCAGCCCTTTGGGAGGCCGGAGTGGGCAGATCACCAGGTCAAGAGACTGAGACCATCTTGGCCAACGTAGTGAAACCCCGTCTCTACTAAAAATACAAAAATTAGCTGGGCGTGGTGGTGAGTGCCTGTTGTCCCAGCTACTCAGGAGGCTGAGACAGGAGAATTGCTTGAACCCAGGAGGCGGAGGTTGCAGTGAGCTGAGATGGCGCCACTGCACTGCAGCCTGGTGACAGGGCGAGACTGCATAAAAAAAAAAAAAAAAAAAAAAAAAAAAAAAGAGAGAGAGAGAGAAAGAAAGAGAGAGAAAGAAAATACCATAACAGGTTTTAGAGCATCCTCAGGGAAAAGGAAAAATGTTATATTTTAGTACCTTTAGCAACATTTTTTTTTTCTGTTTGAAAAAGGGACCCTGCATTTCCTTTCTGCATGGGGCCTTCCTCATTCCGCAGCTGCTTTTAGGTGGAGTGTGATAGAAAAAGCAGGAGGTTTGGATTTGGAAGAGTCTGCAAGCCCCTTCACCTCTCCAGGCCTTGGTTTTCTTATCTGTGAATGGTCTTCCTTCCCAGGGCCGTGCTCTCTCACACCCCCGCTTTGCCTTGAACTTGGCATTCCATAAACGTGATCTTGCTGGCTGGCTTGGAGTGCCGTGCCCTTTCCTCTACTGTCAAAACTGAAATCTCTGCTCTGGCACGGGCTTCCTTGGGGTCCTCAGTCAGCATGAATCTTCCCCTCTCCCTCTGTCTCTGCCGGCCTTGCCTGTCGCTGCAGTCAGCGATGCTGCAAGGTGTTCTTGCTCCTTCCTCACCCTGACTTCCTCATCTCTGCATCCCCCACGGCCCCTAGTAGGGGGCTCGGCCCATAGAAGGTGCTTTTTCGAATGCATGTCTCCATTTCTCTGCTAGGCCCCAGTTCTGCTGGGTGCTCAAAGTTGACTTTCTTTAGGGGCAGCAAAGTGTGATGGGCCTTAGCTGGCGCTCAGACATGGTGCGGGCCTTCACTCCCTGACCTGTGTATCGGACACTGGGCCATTCCTTGTTCCCGTCCACATCTGTGCTGCTCTTGCACCTGGGAAACAGTCTGTGCCCATCCTGTTGTGCTGTGTGGGGACTGCTCTATGATGGCCTCCAGGTCTCTGTTCTCTATCTGGGCCCTTCTTGGGCCTAGGTTTCATCACGGCTCCTGGGTCTGGGGAGTGCTGTGAGCTGGCATCTAGCATTAACCACTGATTCTCTCTATCTGGCTCCACCTGGGATCATGATAAAGACAAAAGGGACAAGGTCTTAAATCAATTGTTAGAGGTAAACAAGTAAAAAACCAAGAATCAGAATCATCCTCACTTATTGAACACCTGTTATGTGCCTGACTATGTTCTGAAGGCTTTACATATATATATATATATA
>NW_016814433.1:1923649-1937523 GCF_001698545.2 Rhinopithecus bieti | reverse complement strand
ATATTTTTTTTTTTTTTTTTTTATTTGTCTTCTTTTTTGGAAACGGAGTCTCAGTCTGTCACCCAGGCTGGAGTGCAGGGGCGTGATTTCGGCTCACTACAACCTCCACCTCCTGAGTTCAAGTGATTCTCCTGCCTCAGCCTCCCGAGTAGCTTCGGGATTATAGACATGCGCCACCACGCCCGGCTAATTTTTGTATTTTAGTAGAGACAGGGTTCCACCATGTTGCCGGGCTGGTCCCAAACCCCTGACCTCAGGTGATCTGCCCACCTCCGTCTCCCAAAGTGTTGGGATTATAGGCATGAACCACCGTGCCCAGCAGGCTTTACGTATATTAATCATTTAATATCCACAGTAACCCTCCGAGGCAAGTACTAGTACTATCCCCATTTTATAGATTGGAAGACTGAGGCATATACAGGTTGCGTAACTTGCCCAAGGGTGCATGGTTCGTAAGTGAAGAAGCTGGCATTTGAATCCAGGTATCCAGTCATAATTCAGTGTCACTCAAGGGCATTCAGGACTTGGAGATTCTTAGCGAGCACTGGATCCCTGCTATCTTGTAGGAGTGAACCCAGAGAGGGAGAGTGCTGGACCCTATGAGACACAATAGGCCAGAGGGAGCCTAAAACGGTGTCAGCCTCCAGATTCCAGCTGGACACTCTTCCCACTGTTTACCCCTGCCTGCTTTCGAGAGGGCCCCGGGGGCCATGATCCCAGGATTCAGGGGACATGGGCCATGAAGGCGGCCCTGGCAGGCAGAGGGCTGCAGAAACAGGGTGATGGATTCCGATGGATACACCTGGAGGAGTTTCATATGAGAGGCAGGCACAGGGTCAGGAGAGGAGTCATCCACCAGGCCCTGGAGTGTGGGCTGCGGAGATGGAGTAGGTTCTTAGGCTGGAGCTGCCCTTCAGTTCTGCAGGGGAGGAAATGAGGTAGCTTGGCATGGGGAAGGATTCTCGAGTCCCTTGGGGAGACCAGGAGGTGACTTCACTTTGTGCCTTAGAACCTTTCCTCAGAGAACTGGGGCCCTAGAGGAAGCCGCAGACACATTTTGGGAGGGGCCGCAGGCTTCTAGGGAAGCTTTGGTCATGGGCAGTGTGCAGTGTTTGGGAGTGGCCACAGAAGACATCTGGGGGGCAGTGGGATACGCAGATCTAGAGCTAAGGAGAGAGGCCTGGGCCAGTGGCAGAGCCCTGGCAGTGGTTTGTGGGTTTGGAGTTCAGTGTGGACCCTCGGAGGAGAGAGTGAGTATAGAGAGGCAGGCAGCTCCTGGGAAGCCGCTGCTTTGTAGAGGAGGGAGGAGAGGAGGGGCTGGAGGACAAGACAGAGGTGGAAAGGCCTGAGGAGGCAGAGGAGCCAGGCTGTGCTCTCCCCAGAAATGGCATCAGGTGTGGCATGAAGGGCCAAGGACTAGGTCAGGGCATGGCAGAGCAGGGCATAAAGTGGTGGGAGATACCTCTGCCCATCCCAAGCTCTCAAGTGAGGGCCAGAGGCAGCTCCAAGCAGCCTCCCTGGTAACCACAGTGCCTGGCAACAGTGACAAGGATCTGCTCACGTTTCTTTTCTTTTTCTGCAGGAGAAGGGACCGCGCCGTGCACATCCAGCATCCTCCAGGAGAAGCAGCGTGAGTCAAGCCTGACCCCGTGGGGTCATTTCTTCCCCTTGGATGGGTCCAAGCTCGTTGAGCTGGGGTCCCCTCTCATCCATTCAGAGCCTGGTAGGGTGGCAGGATCCCTGCCATCTTGCCTGCAGGCAGGACTGGAGGGCCTGAGGTCACTCAGCATGAGTTTGGGCCACTCTCTAACCTGTGAACTGAGCCCCTCGGGTTCCTGAGTTCCTATCGCTGGGCAGCTCAGGCCAGCTCATGTCTCCCTCTCTGGGGAATCCACAGGCCCAGTGTGAGGGGTGGGAGGCTGGTGGGTTGGGAGCTTGAGCTCAGCAGAGCAGATGAGATCACGGCATGAGGACAGAGAGAGGAGGATGGGAATGGGGAACATGGCCCCTGTGCCCATCACCTTTGGGTGACACAACTTCCAGGAAACACGGACGGTGTCATGGTGACTGACATGACTGAGTGAGGTTCAGAGACACCTCATTCCTGGACGTGCCCGGGGTGATGATCCTCAGTATTGCTCCATGAAGAGGCCATCTCTCTGCAGAGCCCGTGGCCCTGTGGCTGAGTCCCTGTCCTCTGTGTTATACAGGCGTCTCCAGGTTTCCTTCCCCCTGTGTTTTCCCAGAGAGAGGAGCGCAGCATTGGACCCAGGAAAGACTTGGTCGAGATGTGGCCATTTGCTGACATAGTGACCTCAGGACGTCTTCCTTGGACATTCTGGGAGGACTCAGTGGCCAATGTCTGAGCCAAATGTCTTTGCCGTTGGCAGTATTGACTTCCACATGCGGCTGGGTCAGGAGAGGAGTCCACGTGTGTTTGGGGTGGCGTTGGACTCAGAACTTTCCTGACTTCTCCCTCCTGCTCCTTTGATCTATAGTTGCAGCTTTGCGGGGGGTGGGCTCAGTCCACTCTGCCCACCACTTCCTCGGGCTCAGGCCTGCAGCTGCTCTACAAACTCTTCCATCTTTCAGTTGCTGTCCTGAGGTGGAGGCGCCTATGACACCAGCCTTCCTATGGCCTGGAACCCAGCCTTGAGTGGGTACACAGGCATCCCCTGCCAGAGAAACTTTCTCTTATTGTTTTTGAGACAGAGTCTTGCTCTGTTGCCTAGGCTGGAGTGCAGTGGCATGATCTCGGCTCACCACAACCTCTGCCTCCCAGGTTCGAGCGATTGTCCCGCCTCAGCCTCTTGAGTAGCTGGGATTATAGGCGCCTGCCACCACGGCCAGTTAATTTTTGTATTTTTAGTAGAGACGGGGTTTCGCCATGTTGGCCAGGCTGGTCTTGAACTCCTGACCTCAGGTGATCTGCCTGCCTCGGCCTCCCAAAGTGCTGGGATTACAGACATGAGCCATTGCACCTTACCTGAAGAATCTTTTTCTGCTTCGAACAATGAATGGCAATTTCATAGACAAAGCCCTTCAGGGGCTGGTAGGTGTGAATATCTTTGTCAGGGGCACCCCAAAGCCCAGGCCATAAGGGCGTCAGGCCATGGAAAGGACAGGGCAGAGAGATGGCAGTTCTCTTTCCCGAGCCCTTGTAGGGGTGCAAGAAACTGAGCTTAGCACAAGGGGACTGTGTTAAAATGTACCTGCGGGTCTTTAATGTATAGAGGTGAAAAACATGATATTCAGCACAGGTTTTGAGAGATGAGGCCATGCCACGCCGCGCAAGGCCATGGGGGAAGCACTGGGTTTGGTCAGGAGACAGAAGGGCCAGGAAGCCCACTGAAGGCTGGGTTCCAGGCCGTAGAAAGGCTGATGTCATAGGCGCCTCCACCTCAGAACAGCAGCTGAGGTATGGAAGAGCTTGCAGAGTGGCTGCAGGCCTGAGCCCGGGGAGCTGGTGGGCAGAGTGGACTGGGCCTCCCAAAGTTGCAAGGCCCAGAGCCCTTGTTGGGTTTTCTGCTGGAAACAGAAAACCCAACACAGGGCAGAGCAGGAGAACTACCTAGGGCTGGCTGATTTGCATGTTGTGGGCTCTGGGCTTGGGCTCTAGGGCTGGTGTCCCGTTGTCTGGTAGCTGGCCCTGGGTTGATTTAGGGCCGGGGAAGTATTGGTTTGGCGGGTGAGAATTACACAGAGAAGGTGGTTGGGGATACGGGTTTGGGACTGGTCCGTTTGCCTATGAAAGGCGCCCTCAAAGGGAGTGGTTATTACCTCTAGGAATTAGCCAGCCCTGGGAGGGGCAGTCTCTTCCTGGCCAGCAAGGCCCCTGAGATGCCAAAACATTATAAAATAACAAGCACGATGAACACAGTGGTGTCACCACGTTCCCCAGGAATGCAGGGGAGGAAAAGAATCCATCATCTCCCGTTCCGAGCACTTGGCCGGAGGAGACAGCGGCAGCCCCGAAGCAAAAGCAGCCGCCCCGAGGTGGGGCTTATCTCCGGGATGCCAAACCACAGCTCTGTTTTCCACAGACACAATTGCATTGACGAGATGTTTAGTGACCTCTGGACCTGACTGAAGAAAAATGTGTGTTTAAATAGTTAGAATTCTATTGCTGAAGGCTGTCATCAAATTCTGCTCCTTCAGAATGTTCTTCTCAGGCCGGTCGCGGTGGCTCACACCTGTAATCCCAGCACTTTGGGAGGCTGAGGTGGGTGGATCACCTGAGGTCGGGAGATCGAGACCAGCCTGGCCAATATAGTGAAACCCCATCTCTACTAAAAATACAAAAGTTAGCCAGGTGTGATGGTGCATGCCCGAAATCCCAGCTACTGGGGAGGCTGAGGCAGGAGAATCGCTTGAACCCGGGAGGCGGAGGTTGCAGTGAGTCAAGATTATGCCATTGAATTCCAGCCTGGGTGACAGAGCAACACTCCATCTCAAAAAAAAAAAAAAAAAAAAAAGGTTTTATTTAGCAGAGAATGACAGCGTATGTGCAGATGCATTCTGGAGCTGAAATGATACCTTAGAGGTCGTCTAGGTTGGGGATGCCTAAATGAGCCTAAGATTTTCAGCAGTGAGAAAAACAATAATACTGTGCTGTGTTTTTCCATCGCGTTCAGCGTATTCAATTGAGAGGACTCCTTTTCACAGAATTCTACAATTACGTCCTGCCTAGTTTTGGCATTAAAATGCTTTTTCTTTTATGAAATGATGGTGATGATCGATGGTAATGTGTTTGTTTATTTTTAATGCAAAATTGGCAGAAGAAAAATCTGTGACCTGAATTAAAAAAAGAAGAATCGCAATGGCTTGCATTTATAATGGTGCTTTTCCACATAAAACATACTTGCATGCAAATTATCTTATTTAATAGTTCCACTGGGTTTTTGAAAACTCACTAAAAACAAATTGCGAGGTGGTGAAAGTTGCCCTGGTACCAGGAGTCAGAACATCCTGGGACAGGTGTGATGGTGTCTGGGGTTGCAAGGTGGTAAGGCCTGG
This sequence comes from Rhinopithecus bieti, assembly GCF_001698545.2. Taxonomy (NCBI): domain Eukaryota; kingdom Metazoa; phylum Chordata; class Mammalia; order Primates; family Cercopithecidae; genus Rhinopithecus; species Rhinopithecus bieti. The sequence continues at coordinate 1,932,507 of NW_016814433.1, read as the reverse complement.
GTTTGACGCTCAGCTTCTCTCGTTTAGTAGCTGTGACATTTTGGACAAGTTACTTGATGTCTCTGAGCCTCAGTTTACTCAGTTGTGGAAAGATGAACATATTGTCATGCTGGGTACAGTGGCCCATGTCTGTAATCCCAACACTTTGGGAGACCAAGGCGGGCAGATTGCCTGAGCTCAGGAGTTCGAGACCAGCCTGGGCAACATGGTGAAGCCCAATCTCTACTAAAATACAAAAAATTACCCGGGCATGGCAGCGTGTGCCTATAATCCCAGCTACTTGGGAGGCCGAGGCAGGAGAATTGCTTGAACCCAGGAGGTGGAAGTTGCAGTGAGCCAAGATTGTGCCACTGCACTCCAGCCTGGCAACAGAGTGAGACTCCGTCTCAAAAACAAAATAAAATAAAATAAAAATGAATAAAGAAAAGAAAAAGAAAAGATGGCCATACCATCTACTTCTTAGAGTTGCTGAGGGCACCAGAGATGGTATCTGTGAGATACTAGGATCCGCGCAGGGTGGATAGAAGGTACCGATAGTTCTCACTTGTTACTGGAGGGATGTGCCTTGGAAGCTGGAACACCTGGTGCCCATGTGATGATGAATCTTATCAAGTGGGGCTCAGTCTTGCTGGCGCTCTGCTGCCTCAGTCGCCATTGTCACAGCAGTGTTTCCACAAGCATTGGAGTCCCCAGAGGGGAGGACATGAGCTGGTCAGAGAGCATGGGGCCTCTTGGGTTGCGAGCATGGGGAGGGAGGCCGCCATGGGCCTCTCAGGGCATGCGCAGGTATAAGGTTGCAAGGGCTTGTCTGCAGTGGCTATGCAGGGAGGGATGTCCTGGACACTTTCTCCTTTGTGGCTGCCAGGCAGCCCCAGCCTTCATTGTGCAGTTGACAGGCGGCCTGGCAGCCTGCTGTCACTGGCGCGAGCCTGCTATTTGAAACCAAACTAGAGGAAGCCAAGGGAACCATTGTGTGTGGGGGCTCGGTGGGGGCGCAGAGAAGAGAGAGGGCCTTGGACTTGGGGGAGGAGACCTGAGTGACCTTCTGCCGAGTTGCTGTGCAGTCTCAGCTCCTGCCTGGGGCCTGTCTGTCTGTACATGGAGTCCCTCCTGGGTCTGACGTTCTCAGCATCTTCTGTTGCCGCTTCTCTGTCCCCTGGCTTCCTCTGTCTGTGCCTCTTTCTGTTTCCGCCTTGTTCGTGCTGCTCCATTAGTTAGCACAGTGACCATTTCCAGAGTGCTTCCACCACACCTGCCATGGTGCTGGCTGTAGGGACTCAGAGATCTTATGTGTTTGCATCGAACCTCCCTCCTTCTGTGCTTCCATCCAGTGTGAATGGCACCATCCTCCATGAATCCAAGCCAGAAACCTAGACTTCTCTCTCTCTGTCACCATCCACTGTCAAATCAGCCTCTCCTAGTGTCATTCAACCGCCAGCAGTGCTATGAGACCCACCCACTCCGCTCTGTCCCCATCCCTTCTCTAGTTGAGGCCCTGTCTTCTCTCTCCTGGACCATTGCATCCTCTTGTGCACTGACCTCCCTGCCTCCTTACCTCCCTGCCTCCCTGCTTCCCATCTCACCCACTCTGGTCCTCCCTTCAGAGTGTCAGAGAGACCTTTGGAGGAGGAAAGCCTGGTCCTCACAGCCCCTGCTTCCCCTCCCGTGGCTCCTCTCCGATGAAGCGTGAATCTTGCCCCCATACGACCTTACCTGCCCATTTTCTCCCCTTCCTGTCAGCTCTCCCCCTTCTCTTCCACCCCGACTCTGGGAGGAGCATGGACTCTCTAAGCACAGTTTTCTTGTGTGCTAATTGGGAAGCCTGAGCATCCCATCCATCTCTGTAGAGGAGACAGAGGCAGTTCCTCTGCAGCAAATGGTGGGAAGGACCAGGGTCCCTCTGTATCCTTTACTGTTGGCCTCTGCCCTTGTGGCCCCATTCATGGCAGCCGGGGTCGCTCATGCTGAATCCAGCAAGCCCAGCCCACCCCTCCTGCTGCAATATGCCACCACCATAGAAGAGGCAGAGGGTAGGGCTGTTGTCTCAAAGGGGCAGTAACTCCCCTTCCTCTGTCCACACCCCCATCCAGGAACGTCTGGTGGGAGGAGGCATGACATTCTCCCAGGAGACCTGCAGCTGCCTCACCCTCTCCATGCCTCTCCCTTCCAGTCTCAGCAGCTCCACGAGGTGCAGGGCTCTGCAGTGCACAGGGTGGGAAAAGTGCGAGTGGAGAGGAGGCTCCCTCTGTCTCACCCCCACGCAGGATGGGTTGGGGGGCAGATTCTACAGCGGGAAGACCCGTCCATTGTGGCCCTTGAAGTTGGACCTGGCCTGTGTGGATGACAACAGTCACCTGACACATGGGACCCAAAGCCATGCTGTCGCCTCATGGCTTTTCCAGGGCCAGTGCCTGGTGTTGGCTGCAGGGGTGGGGACAGCAGGCAGCTGTCCCACGTGCAGGGAGGGTCTTCCCACAGCCACGTCCACACATGAGAGCAGATGCTCTGTGGAGCTGTGAACTTCCTCTCGTCGCCAGAAAAAGACCTGGCAATGGTCACCGAGTCCCAACCTTCCTCTCGTCCCCAGAGAAAGACCTGGCAATGGTCACCGAGTCCCAACCTTCCTCTCATCCGCAGAAAAGGAAGTGGCAATGGTCACCGAGTCCCAACCTTCCTCTTATCCACAGAAAAAGACCTGACAATGGTCACCGAGTCCCAACCTTCCTCTCATCCACAGAAAAGGACCTGGCAATGGTCACCAAGTCCCAACCTTCCTCTCGTCACCAGAAAAAGACCTGGCAATGGTCACCGAGTCCCAACCTTCCTCTCATCCCCAGAAAAGGAACTGGCAATGGTCACTGAGTCCCAACCCTAGCCCCAGTCTGACCCTTTATCTTCATCCTCTGCTAAGCCTCTCTCCTAGCCACCAGCTGAGCCCCAGTGTATCCCCAGCTGGGTCCTAACTCCAGCCCCTGGTCCTGGACTGAGCTTGGGTCATCAGCTCAGACACAGAGAGATGTAGATGGCTCAGCTCACCTCTCCCCATCGTGGGCATGTGGTTTGACGTCACACCCTGCTGCCTAGGGTCAGTGACCAGAGGAACAACTCTGAACACCCTGACCAGCCACCAAAGGGCTTCCCTTCCCAGATACCCTCAGCCCCTGGCCTCCCCAGGAAGACCCCCCACCACAGACAAGGATGCGTGAAGCCCCTTGCCCACGACTGGCCTCTCCACTCCTCTGCCTGGTAAACCGTGTCCTTTTCCTGGCCCTGTGTGGGGCAGGCCTTGCTGAGCAGGCAGCTCAGACCAGGCTATATTTTAGCCAGCTTAATGAGCATCAGGGTGGCAGAGCGTCCGCCTTGGGAGGCCACTTTTCGTGGCATGTGTTGTGTATGTCCTCTGCTTGGCATGGTTCCTTCTCATTGTGTGTGTGTGTGTATGCCCTTGCACTTGTATGTGTGCATTAGCCTCTGCCAATGCATTGGTGCATTCACTTTCATGAGGATGTGCATTAGCCTGTGTGCCAGTGCATTGGTGCATTCACTTTCATGAGGATGTGCATTAGCCTCTATGCCAGTGCATTGGTGCATCACTTTCATGAGGATGAGTGTGCGTCTCTGTGCGTATATGCAAGTCCATCTACGTAGCATCTGGGTTTTGCTGGGGCACGTGCAGCTTCCGACACAGGGTTGCAAAATGGGAACAAATGATTAGTTCATTCACCCGTTTGTTTAAAAAATATTTAATGAGCACCTTTGTATGCCAGCATCGTGATAGTCTTTGGGGATAAAATAAAGCAAAATCAAACCCAGTCCCAGCCCTTAAGGAGCTCATCATCTGGGAGGTGGAGGAGGGGAAGATAATAATCAAATAGTCATAAAATGAAAAGCATGAGGATTAACCCCAGGAAAGAGAGGACCGCGGTGCTTTTGCGGAGAGGACAGGAAGAGTGGAAGTCCTCCGGAAGGAAGGAACACTGATTTTCCTGTGGGAAGTATCTGGGCATGGGGCAGTGTAGAGAAGAGCCCAGGCCCGGGGAACATTTGCAGGGACCTGCAGTGAGAGGGAAAGGGGATGTGCGAAAACTGGCTGAGTTCAGAGAAGGAGGGGTGAGTGTGGGAGAGCGGAGCAGAAGGCAGGGGCTTGGTCAGGATATGGGAAGCCTGGAGAGGGGTGGTGTGGGAGGAGGTGATGGGATTTGCATAGAGCACTTAGGATCCAGCCCGTGATGCAGTCAGGGCTCTAGCAGGAAACAGAAGGCTCACACAAACCACAGGTGGAGGAGGGCTTAGCAGAGAGACTTTATTCACAGGTGAGTGAGGCTTCAAGGAAACCAAGAAGACATCAGCAGTACCCTGGGGCTGTTCCCACCCCTGAAGGAGAAGAGCCCAGAGAGGCTCCTGCATGAGCAGCAGCCTCCAGCAGAGATCACCTTACGATGACCCGATGACCCGGGATGGAGGGGGCTCCCTTGTCCCAGTTCTCCTACTGGTGCTTTCCATTGGCTACACCCAACTAGTAGCAAGGGGGCCTTGGCCTCGGGCTGAGTCGGGCAGAGATGGGGCACTGTGGCTCTGGAGGGGCAAAGGGAGACCTCACCGCACAGTCTACTTACTTCCACGTGGAAGCATCACCCTTTCTTTTGTTTTTCTGTAAGCCACTTTGATTTGGACTGTGCATTCCCACGCAGCTGTGCTGGTGAAGGACTCCTCCTCCTCTGTGTGTCCAGCGACTTCTCTTTCTTCCTTCTCCTGCCATTGCCCCAAAACTCCAGGGGTCTTCCCAGCACTCTGGTTGGGGAAGGGTGCCTGCAGCATGCACACACGTGCAAGGAGTCCTCCATCCACAACAGTGAGGACGGGGACCCCGGAACCCAGCCTAGGGATGATCCCTTCTGTCCTGGGCTTGCAGCTCCTGGCCTAGGGTTCAGGCTCCCTAGAGCACGGGATGGCCAGGTCTTCTTACGTGGTTCTCCTTCTTCCTGGAGTTGCCAAGGGACCCCTACAGAGGACTCTCTCCTCCACTCAGGGCCAGGGCGTGAGGATCTCTTTTCACCCTGAAGCTTTCTGTCTCCTCAAATCCTTTCCTCTTGGGAACAAAAGAGCTTTTGGGAACAAAAGCCAGGAAGCTCTGCCACAAACCTTCCCAGAGGCAAAGGAGCCAGAGCTGGGAGAAAATATAAATTGGTATGTAAAAAAACCCCACCCTGCTACATGCACTTTAAAAAATTTCTTATTTTTAATCTATCTTTTGAGTAGGTAGCACATGTACACGGTAGAAAATGCCTCCCTCTCCTGTCTTCCAGCGCACACAGTTCTCCCTAGAAGAAAAGATTATAACCGATTTCTTAGATTCCATTTCAGAGATAATCTCTGCATATGTGAGTCTCTCCATAAATATGCATTTATATATATTTTTATATCTATATCCTCACACAGAAGGGAGCACACAGTTCCTTGCATCGTGCACCTTGCTTTTCTCAGATGTTGATACTAGATCAAGATTGTCTCCTTAGCTCGGTACACTTAGAGGTGAGTTGTTTTTTGCAATGGGCGTGTGCGATTTCACTGTGGTACAATTTATTTAATCTGTCCCCTACTGGTGGACATATAGGTGCTTCCTGTCTTTTGCTATAGTAAAAGCACTGTGGCAATGGTTAGCATTGTACATATGTCCTTTTGCACGTGGGCTTGGAATTGCTGGGTCAAAGGCATTTTGCATTTTGAATGACGTTGCCGGATGGCCCTTCACGGAGGCTGTTTTACTCTCACCAGCAATGAATGAAGAGATGTTTTTCCACACCCTGGCCCACAGGGTGTCACAACTGCCAATCCGACAGGTGGGGGGAAAAAAAGTTGTCTTAGGGTAATTTCAATGAGCCTTCCTCTAGTTTAGGGTTCTAAGGTTGAGCACCTTTTTCCTATGTGTAAGAGCGATTCCCAGGCCCTGTGCTGGATGCTGCACACACTTGGCGGGGGTTACTGCAGGTGCGCGTGGGCTGGAGCGTGCCACTGCATTCCTTTGTGTTTGTGCTGTTCCTGGCAGGGCCAGGGTGGCCTTGACAGGGGATCATTAGGGCGTCAGGCCTAACAACCTAAGAAGTCCCTGCTCCCTAGAGTAACCTCTCCCCACTCTTTCTTCCCTGCCAAGAGTCTCCCTGAGGAGGCAGGGCTGTGGCGTGAAGGCATTAGTAAGAGCAAAGAGACCATCCCTTTCTTACTCCCCTCCTTCAGGACGATGAAGAGCCCTGACCTGGTGACCTGGGTTCAAGTCCCCAGCCCTCCACTTACATCCTGAGAGGAATCACTTCACCTTTCCAATCGTTGGTTTTCTCATCTTTAAGATGGGGAGAGTACTCCTGACCTCACAGGATGAATGTGAAGATTGGCTGAGACACCGGGTGAGGACTAGAAACTCAGGACCAATCTTAGGAGGGCTGTGTTTGTTGCAGAGGAGTCTGTAGGGGGATACCAGGGTTTGGGATGTCATGTCCCTCTAGCATCCCTGTGTCGTGGTAGCAGAGTTTTCTCATGGTCGTATACCTGGAAATTTCACTGGGCCCGATTCAGGATGGCACCTCTGATCTGAACGGGGATTCCCCCATGAGAACTGATCCTCTGAACTAACCCCGTGTTCACTTGGGGTATCTAACAACATGTTCTCAAGGGGCAGGGTTTGGGGCATAGGCCCTCGCAAGGGCCAGGCCCTGGTCTGGAGTAGTGTCTCTGAAAGGCTCACTGGGCCAGTGAAGGTTTGAACACATCACCTTAGCCTGGTTAGTCAGATGAATCCAGGCGGACGTGATTAGATTCTGACCCTGAAAGGGTTAAGGAGTCACGGAGAGACCTCAGCCTCCAGCTCCCCATCACACTGGATGAAACTTCCCTCCCCAGCACCCTGCTACGTGGCCACTTATATAACTTGCTTGTCTAACCTCAGTTAAGAACAGCCTGTCTGCAGGTCAGCACAGGTCACTCTTGAACTGTTGTAAACATTTCCTAGGTTGTGCTAAAACTTGGAATGACTCTCCAGAAACCACCTCAACCCTTATTCATCCTGGCTCTGCCCTCTGCTCCCTTGACCCACACATGCTCAGCATAGATTTGCAGGCAGCCGCTGTATCCCTCTGAGCCTGCTCTTCTCCAGGCTGGGTCTCTCAACCTCCTGAGCCCCTTTCTATAGCTTTCCTGCCCATCAGACATGCCCTTGGCAGAGCCTGAGCTGCAGGGGCAGGGAAGGGATGTCCCCCTCTCATTTTGAACTGAGATCTCTGGTTTGTGCAGCCTTAGAGGTTGAGAAGTAACGGTGGCAGCCCCAGTACCCTGACTCAGGCTGTTTGTAGCCTTTGGTCATGTGACTGATCTGAAGCACATGACCTAGGTCTTTGTCATATGACCTGACCTTGGTCACATGACCTACTCTTGGTCATGTGATCCCAGGGGCTTGAGAGCTATTTGAAGGCAGGTGCTGTGTCTGACTGGTCTTGGTGTTTTCAGCCCTGACACAAGTTTGGGCAATAACCAATAGGGTAGGAATAGGCAAGTGGTATCGAGTTCTTTTTTTTTTTTTTTTTTAAGTCCTTGGAAGGCTTTATTTTTATTTTATTTTATTATTTTATTTTTTCGAGTTGGGGTTTTGCTCTTGTTGCCCAGGCTGGAGTGCAATAGTGGGATCTCTGCTTACTGCAACCTCCACCTGCTGGGTTCAAGTGATCGTCCTGCCTCAGCTTTCCAAGTAGCTGAGATTACAGGCACCTGCCACCATGCCTGACTACTCTTTGTATTTTTAGTAGAGATGGGGTTTCATCATGTTGGCCAGGCTGGTCTCGAACTGCTGACCTCAACTGATCCACCCGCCTTGGCCTCCAAAGTGCTGTGATTACAGGTGTGAGCCACCATGCCTAGCCTTGAGTTCATTTTTAACCCAAACACACGATCTTTTTTTTTTTTTTTTTTTTTTTTTTTTGAGACGGAGTGTTGCTCTGTCGCCCGGGCTGGAGTGCAGTGGCTGGATCTCAGCTCACTGCAAGCTCCGCCTCCCGGGTTCACGCCATTCTCCTGCCTCAGCCTCCCGAGTAGCTGGGACTACAGGCGCCCGCCACCTCGCCCGGCTAGTTTTTTGTATTTTAGTAGAGACGGGGTTTCACCGGGTTAGCCAGGATGGTCTCCATCTCCTGACCTCGTGATCCGCCCATCTCGGCCTCCCAAAGTGCTGGGATTACAGGCTTGAGCCACCTGCCCAGCCCAAACACATGATCTTAATTCACTCATCATGTTCCACATTTATTCTTTCCTTCCACAAGTATTTCTTGTCCTTTTATACTCCCTCATTAGCCTGTCAGCTCTCAGAGGGGAGGACATGTCACACCTTTTTCTTTATAGTGTTTATATTGACTAAAATAGGAGGTCGTGGTTGGTTTTAAAATGTTCCTCACATAGGCCGGGCGCAGTGGCTCATGTCTGTAATCCCAGCACTTTGGGAGGCCAAGGCGGGCAGATCATGAGGTCAAGAGCTCAAGACCATCCTGGCCAACATTGTGAAACCCCGTCTTTACTAAAAATACAAAAATTAGCTGGACGTGGTGGCGCATGCCTGTAATCCCAGCTACTCAGGAGGCTGAGGCAGGAGAATTGCTGGAACCCGGGAGGCGGAGGTTGCAGTGAGCTGAGAGCACCACTACATTCCAGCCTGGCGACAGAGTGAGACTCCGTCTCAAAAAAAAAAAAAAAAAGTTCCTCGCATAAACATGACACATACTTGTATTATCTATCCAATAAACATTCACAAATAGTTTTAAACTAAAAGAAATATGGACTCCTTAGAGAAAAATTGGAAAATAGATGAAAGTATAAAGTTA
>NW_016814433.1:1913217-1923159 GCF_001698545.2 Rhinopithecus bieti | reverse complement strand
CATTGTCCCGGCATCTAGAGAAAACCACTGTAAACATTTTGGTGTGTTTTCTTCTAATACGAGGCCCCAAGCTCCTTCCCCACCTCCCCATCATTATTTATTTAGATTGTCGTTTTTCCTTTCTGCAAAGCTAGGGGCTGGGAACCTGCAGAGGAGGGTGGCCTGCAGTCTGGCTGCTGAACAAACTCAGTGGCTTTTAAGTTTCACTCTCTTGGAGCCCTCAGGAACTGCCTAGGGACAGGGATGTGCTGGAGTGAGGAAGGTGGGCTCTGGGTCCCCCAACCTGCTTCAGCCAGAGCCAGTCCACTTTTATCTTTGCAAATTGGGCTCCTAGGGAAACTTTCATTGGCTAAAATTTTCCCCTGTTTTTAAAAAAGTTTAAAAACCTTCAGAAGAAGGCCCATCATTTCCCCAGCTTCATGCTGCTCCATTCACATCAGTTACTGGCTGTTGGTCCCCACACCTTCTGTGTGGCCGCAGGTTCCCATTCATGAGCCCACATTCCTTGAGCTCCTGTGGTCAGAGCTATGGGTTCCTCAGACAGTTTGTTATTCTGCCAGTGTGTTCCCCTCCCCAGATGCCCCTAAGCCCTTGGCATTCCCTTGAGCTGCTGGTCCAGCGACCCTATCTATGCCACATGCTATGATGCAGAGTTAGCGAGCTGGTTCCAGGCGAACCTATCAGAGCTGTGGGAGCCACTGCTCCCCTCCCCTCCCCCAAGTTCCCCTCCCCCCCCTATTTTTTTGAGACAGAGTCTCACTCTGTCTCCCAGGCTGGAGTGCAGTGGCGCGATCTGGGCTCACTGCAACCCCTGCCTCCCAGGTTTAAGTGATTCTCCTGCCTCAACCTCCCAGATAGCTAGGATTACAGGTGCCCACCACCACGCCCGGCTACTTTTTGTATTTTTAGTAGAGACGGGGTTTCACCATGTTGGCCAGGCTGGTCTCGAACTCCTGACCTCAAGTGATCCACCCACCTCAGCCTCCCTCGGTGCTGGGATTACAGGGGTGAGCCACCGCGCCCGGCCCCACTGCTTCCTTTTCGAAGGGTCCTCAAAGCATTTGTTTATTAATTTGCCCCAGGACTTACCTAGGAATTAACACCGAGCTCCCTAGTTGGAATCAGCCACTTTGAAAAGCAAAGCGAAGTGTGCTGCCTGCAGCTTTTTGGTTGTTCTTCCTTTCTCAGTAGCCTCTCAAAGCGGCTCCATCTTTGTGACTGTGGGTCCCCTTCAAGGTCCTAGTGCTGAATTCTGCCCGGTCTGGAGGCTAGCACTCACAGAGGGCACTCACGCTTGGACTCATATAATCTCAGACTGCCTGACTCTTACCAGGGAATGTAGGCAAACCCCTCCTTTTGCGGTGGTTTGCAGAGCGTGTCTGAGGTCACCCTCTGAGTAGAGGGTTAGTTTCCCATCCAAGGACTCTGTCCATGTCCTATCTTCCCTGTAAGTCTGTGTGTGTCCTTCTCTCCGCCTGTGTGTGTCATGTGGGCTCACCTGGGGAGCTGGGGCTGTGGGTTGAGCCCCGGAGATGCTGCTGAATATGAGGCTATAGTTCTTCCCAGATGTCACCTAGCTATATGGATGAATCCCACATGGCAGCAAAATAGCAAAGCCTTTGACTTCCAAGCAGGGCCAGGGTGGACTTGACAGGGCATCCTCAGAGCATAACATGTCTTTTTTTATTTTTTATTTTTTATTTTTTTGAGATGGAGTCTCGCTCTGTCGCCAGGCTGGAGTGCGGTGGCGTGATCTCGGCTCACTGCAACCTCTGCCTCCCAGGTTCAAGCGATTCTCCTGCCTCAGCCTCCCGAGTAGCTGGGATTACAGGTGTGCGCCACCATGCCCAGCTAATTTTTGTGTTTTTAGTAGAGATGGGGTTTCACCATGTTGGCCAGGCTGGTCTCGAACTCTTGACCTCGTGATCCGCCCACCTTGGTCCCCCAAAAAGTACTGGGACTACAGATATGAGCCACAGCACCCAGCAAGTAATATGTCTTTTTATTTATTATTTATTATTATTATTATTATTTTTTGAGACAGAGTCTCGCTCTGTCACCCAGGCTGGAGTGCAGTAGCACGATCTCGGCTCACTGCAACCTTCGCCTCTCAGGTTCACACCATTCTCCTGCCTCAGCCTCCCGAATAGCTGGGACTACAGGCGCCTGCCACCATGTCCGGCTAACTTTTTGTGTTTTTACCAGTGAGGGGGTTTTATTGTGTTAGTCAGGTTAGTCTCGATCTCCTGACCTCGTGATCCATGCACCTCGGCACCTTGGCCTCCCAAAGTGCTGGGATTACAGGCGTGAGCCACTGTGCCTGGCTAGCGTGTCTTTTTAAATGGGGGAGGAGCTCGACTGAAAGGGCCTAACAGTCTGAGCAGTTCCTGCCCCTCATAGTAGCCTCTCCTCACTGTTTCACTCCCAAGAGTGCCCCTGAGGAGGCAGGGCTGAGGCGTGAAGGCATTAGTAAGAACAAAGAGACCATCCCTTTTTTACTCCCCTCCTTCAGGACGAGGAAGAGCCCTGGCCTGGTGACCTGGGCTGGTTTATGCAAAAAAAAAAAAAAAAAAAAAAAAAAAAAAAATTGTGTTTCTACCCATGCATGAGCTTCCACTAGCTCATAGAGGATTAGATACGTTTGTAGCTACTTCTCAGCATGTGCCACATGATCTCGAGGTGGGCCCAGCTCTGCTCGGTTGACTCCAGGGGTGGCTGACAGGAGGGTAGGAGTGACTGCCAAGGATGGAGGAGGAGACTGTTTGGCTTTAGCCAGGGGGCCCCTCAGCATCCACCCCTGTGGACCCCAGAGGTTGGTAGCAAGAGAGAGGGAGACAGCCACGCTCTGCAGCCGAGCTGGGGTGATGCTTTGCGTGGGGTGCTGAGTGTGTGGGTGATGACCTTGGCTTTCGTCTCAAGAGCAGTGTGGCTCATTGGCAATTAGAGGGGATGATCGCAATTGGTACCTCACCAAGGCTGTGATTAAGCAAAAATAGGCTCCATTCTTCAGGTGTCAAGAGCAGCCATGGTGAGCTGGGTGGACCACCTCTCCTGATGTGGGGCTAGCAGGGTACTAGGAGCTGGCACTGTGGTAGCTGGCCTGTCTCAAAGCCTGTCAAAAAACGCTGTCACAAAAACAGCTGTGGGCTCACCCACCCCAAACGTGGGCACTGCAGGGACCCAGCCTGAATAGGGACGTGCAAACAGAAATTAACAGGAAGTGGGAAGAAACAGGCAGCCTAATGATGAGGTCCTGGGGTCCCCTGTATGTGGCTCTCCACCCCTTAGGACCCCCTGCCAGCTGCTTTTATCACCAGAGTCCCTGAGGAAGCCTCTGGGGGTGGAATTATAGAGCCCAGACCAGACTCTTCTAGAATCCCTAGAGATTCCTACATACCAGTTCCCATGAGTGTTTTCACGAAATGTGCTTCTCAGTGGATGATGCTTCCCTGAACCTGATTTCTCCTGAGGGTTTCATGGCACAGAGATGTCTCACAGGCTGTGTGCATCCTGGGATCTTCCAAAAGGTTTTCACAAAAATGCCATCCTCGGCCCTGAAAGCTGATAAACTCTATTCTCAAAGGGCCTACAGTCTGATGGGGAGATAGACAAGTACGTCAGCACCAGCGCCGCCTACTGTGGGATAACCATCTTTGCCTAGATAGATCAAAGATGGCTTTCTGGAGGTGACAGCAATTGAGCAGGGTTTTGCAGGACAAGCAGAAGTTTGCCAGTCTGCAAAGGAAGGAAGGGTTTACAGGCAGAGGGCTCGCATGAGCAAAGGCAAGGACGAGTGAAAGAGTTATGTCTTATGGGTGAGTCAGAGCCAATGGCCTCAATCATCATGGTAGGAATGTCTGGCTTTTAGAAGAGCAGAGACCTGTGGGGAAGGTACAGGGAAGGTGGCCTACGGCTGCCCCTGCTTGTCTATAGGGGCCTCTGCTAAGACGAAGATAGCGGATGTGCCTTTCTGTGGGGAAGCTCTGGTCCTGCCAGTCACCTCTCAAGGGGCCAGAATCTGAATCTGGCAGGCTAGATCTCCCTTCCTCCATCTCCCAGAGCAAAGCATTCCTGGCTTTTGTGCATGGAAAGGAAGCAAGGCTCTGTCCTCAAACAGCGTAGGAGGCGAGACTCTTCTCTCCTGCTAGGGAGGAGTGAGGGATACTGAGGACAATCCTGCCCAGTCTCTGGCCCGTGGCTCCCATCCCCACGGAACCAGGCATGGCCTCAACATCGTTGGTGGCCAGGATGCAGCAGTCATCCACCCAGAGCGTCACATGGGTCCCGAGGGAGCTGGCTCCAGACAGATCAAAGATGTAGGTGCTCCTTGGCTTTTGTAATGGCTGAGGGCACAGGGTCCAGCCCCCACCTAACAGAGGCCATCGTGCCCAGGAGACAGCAGGACCCTCATGTCTTCCCTGCAATGTATTTATAGCCTTGCCATAGTCATTTGTGGCAATCACAGCATTTAATCCTGTAATCACACTGCAAACAGGCGCCCAGCCCAGCAAGGCCGAGGAGCCTGCCAGGGCTCAGGGAGGGACTTGGCATAAGGGAAGGCAAGTGTGGAGGCGGCAATGTCCCCAGCAGCCCATCTTGTCAGCTGTGGCCCTGGCTCTGTGCCCTGGATGTCCCCTGGATAATGATAAGAATAACAATAGCAGCTAACCCATGTGACACTTCCTGTGTTCTGCACCCTGCTCTAAGCCCTTTATGCATACGAACTCATCTATACCCACCACCACCACCCCATGGGGTAGCTGCTTTCATTATCCCCATATTCCAGATGAAGAAACTGAGACACAGGTCACACAGCTGATAAAAGCGAAGATGTGAACTCAGGCAAACTCAGATGTGATCCAGGGTCCCTGGCTTTAACCACACTCCTCCCAGCCCTAGAGCCAAGCTCAGCCCTGCCGTCACTCCTGGTTCTTCTTGACTCACAGCCTGCCCCAGAGTCGCACACAGCTGCACACACCATGAAGCATGAGCGCTTTGTCTCAGGGAAGCCACACTCAGACCCTCTCCCTCCTGGTGCTAGTCCATGTGTTGGAAAGGGGCCTGGCAGCGGCAGACCTGGGCTTTAACCTTTAAGGTGCGTGGGGCAGGTGACGTAGGTTGAGTCTCGGTTTGCTCATCTGTAAAATGGGGCTAATTACAAGACCATTCAGACTCAGAGAGAAATTGCGGGGACCAGACAGAATGAATCCTGTAAAGCACATAGCGCCCAGGACATAATAAGTGCTTAATAAAGCTGAGCCGTTACTGTTGTCTTGTTATCATCCTGTCCTGAGGGGAGAGCCTGCATCTCCTCTAGCCAAGCCCAGGGCAACGTCTTTAGTAAGTTAGAAATGAGGCAGGAGAGCTGAGCCAGTGGGAAGAACTAGGAAGTGCTGGGCACAGCCAGGCCCCAGGACGGGTTTTCCCTCCTCCTCCATTTAGGAAACGATTTCCTGTCTGTGTGGGCAGCAGCTCGGAGCTCATAAAGCAGTTACCCTTTGACTGGGATTGTGTCTGTGAGGACCGGATATTTCAGAAGTGCTCTTCCCTGCTGAGAAAAGCTTCTCATGTGCAGTTCCTTGTAGAGGTACCCTCCCCTGGGGCTGGTCGTGGTGAGGGGATGTTGACAGAGTGCCTAGCGTTGCCCGCAAAGTCCCTGGAAGTACCCTCCCCAGACGTGACCCCTAGAGGGGAGCAGCAGGCTCTGGTGGGGGTGCGGGGGGTGTGAAGAAGGCAAGGACCATCTTCATCTAGAACCTGCGACTTTAAGAGAGAGATGAGCCAGTTCCTCCTCCCTGAAGACAAACAGGTGGTTCAGCTTGGCTGTAGGTTTTAGCCACACACGGAAGGTAGCATCCATCTCACGGGAGAGGAAGGAGAGGAGCTGAAGGCAGCCTGGTGGCAGGAAGGAGTCCTCAGAGCGGCAGGTATCATTTGGGTGGGGGCTCGGGGGTGGCCGTTGAATGCTTTGAAGTGTCTCCACCCAGGAGTCCAATGTCGTGACATTCAGGGGCGTAGGTGTTAGATCAGGGGTTGACAAGCATTTCTGGAAAGGGCCAGATAATAAATATTTTCAGCTTTGTAAGCTGTAAGGTGTCTGCTGTGACCGCTCTGCTGCTATGGCACAAAAGCCGCCTGCCATAGACAATCTGTAAATGAAGGAGCCTGAGTGTGTTCCAATAAAACTTTATTTACAAAAAACAGGCAGTGGGGCAGATTTGGTCCATGGCTGTGGTTTACTGAATTCTGTGTTAGGGAAATGAGAGCTCAGGGAGGGCTGGGAGCGAAGAAGGACTTCTTGAAGGAGGAGGTGTTGAGCCCAGGCTGCTGAGAGAAGCAAGGAGAGATTACTGGCAAAGGCCAGCTTTACCCTGAAGCTCATGGGGGATGCCAAGAGTGTTTCAAGTGCTGACCTTACCTCTCTGGAGTCTACCTTCCCTAGAAAGTGGTCCTGTAATTCAAGGCTCTGTTATCTCTCTGATAACTTCAAGTATATATATAAATATATATATACACACACACACACATACACACGCACATATATACATATACTTTAAAAGTATTTATCCAGCTGTATTAGGGTTCTCTAGAGAAACCGACTGAAAGGATATATACACAGATGTATAAAAAGAGACTTATTGGCCAGGCGCGGTGGCTCGTGCCTGTAATCCCAGCACTTTGGGAGGCCGAGGCGGGCAGATCACTTGAGGTCAGGAGTTTGAGACCAGCCTGACCAACATGGAGAAACCCCATCTCTTCTAAAAATACAAAATTAGCCAGGTGTGGTGGCGCATGCCTGTAATCCCAGCTACTCGGGAGGCTGAGGCAGGAGAATCGCTTGAACCTGGGAGGCGGAGGTTGCGGTGACCTGAGATTGCACCATTGCACTCCAGCCTGGGCAACAAGAGTGAAACTCCGTCAAAAAAAAAAAAAGAAAAGAAAAGAAAAGAAAAGAAAAGAAAAAAGAGACTTATTATGAGGGACTGGCTCTTGTGATGACAGAGGCTGAGAGGTTCCCTGATCTGCTGTCTGGAAGTTGGGAGGCCCAGGAAAGGCTGTGGTGTAGTTCCAGCCTAAGCCCAAAGGCTGGAGAACCAGGCGAGACAATGGCATGAATCCCAGTTCAAGTCCCAAGGCTGGAGAAGCGGATGTGCTGATGTGTGAGGCAGGAGACGGAAGTCTGAGCTTGAGAAGAGTGAATCCTTCCTCCCTGCACCACTTTGTTCTACTCAGACCCTCACAGACTGCACGGTGCCCACCCGCCTTGGCAGGGCAGATCGCCTTCGTTCACTGCTTCAAATGCCAACCTCTTCCCCAAACACCTCACAGAGAGACCCAGAGAGCGTGTTTTACGAGCTCTCTGGGCACCTCTCAGCCCAGTCAAGAGAGGGTGCATACAATTTGCCATCACACCAGCAATTCAAGTTGTACTCAGCGGGAGGCTTGGCTCAAATCGCCGTCCATAACTGGAAGCTGAGGTCCTCAGGCGGCACTCACCCTTGCTGCTGTCTGTGGTGAAGAAACGCAGCCTAGTTCCTTTCGAGGAAGCCCCTCCTTTCAGGAGCACCATCCGCGATGGCCTCACTCTGCCACCCTCCCTTTCCTTGTGAGGAGAAAGTGTTTCATGTTGTGTTGGTTTGAGAGGCAGGGCCTGGATGCGGTGACTCTTCCTAGCTCCAGACTCTAACTAACTTGAAGTCACCTCTGATGGAAGCCAAGGCCTCACCTTTAGGGCCAGCTGGGCCCAGGGAGTGTCTGATCACCTGAGGATGCTGAGCTCTCCTTTCCCTCTGCAGGAGAACTGTACCGGGTTTCCTTGAGAAGACAGAGGTTCCCGGCCCAGGGAAGCATCGAGATCCACGAAGACAGCGAGGTGGGCTGGGTTTCAGAGGGTGTCTGGGCCCGTCTCGGAGGCCAGGATTTTAGGAAGAGCCCTTGGACAATAGGCAGCCTCGTTTTCTTCCAGCTCTTCATCTGACTTGCTGTGTGACCCTGGGTGGGTCCGTGTCCTTCCCTGGGCTTTGGGTTCCCGTATGAACAGGAAGCGTCTCTTGGGACTCTTCCTGCCCTGCCATCCTTCCTGGCAGCCCGTGTCCTTCCCTCACTCTGAATGCCCCAGAGGTTCTATCACACAGCGGGGTGTATTAGAGCTGAGACTACTCCTCAGATTGCAGTTAAGACAGGCTGGACATAGTGCCTGCTTCTCTGGACTCAGTCTCCCCGTGTGTGTGAGCATGCACGTGTGTGTCCCTGTGTGTGTGTCCCTGTGTGTGTGTGTCCCTGTGTGCCTCCCCCTACCCCAGCCGCCTTTCTCTCTCTGTATCCCAACCGCCTTGGCTCTCAGGAAGGCTGCCCGCAGCGCTCCTGCAAGACGCATGTCCTCCTGCTGGTCCTGCACGGGGGAAACATCCTGGACACGGGGGCCGGGGACCCGTCCTGCAAGGCAGCTGACATCCACACCTTCAGCTCCGTGCTGGAGAAGGTCACACGAGCCCACTTCCCTGCTGCCCTGGGCCACATCCTCATCAAGTTCGTCCCCTGTCCTGCCATCTGCTCTGAGGCTTTCTCGCTCGTCTCTCAGTGAGTCCATTTCTGCTTGTTTGGACTGGTTGGGGTTAGTGGGGGGACTACGTGGAGGGGCTTCCCCCACAACACGGACCCCATGGGCAGGTGGGTACCTGCAGGGACTCTCCAGGATGTCAGATCCTGATGAAACACAAGCATCCCTGGTGGAAAGTGTTGGGAAGAGTCCTCCGCCTGGGCCTGGGTGTGCTGGGGTCCTGTGAAATCTTGAGCCACTTCCTGTGTTCAACAAGCCTGCTCTGTTTGGCCCAGATAAAGAAACTGAGTGTCGAGAGGTTGAGCAGTTTCCCCCAGGCTTGCCCAGCCCGTGGAGACAGGAGTCAAACTCGGCCACCCAGTTGCAGCCAAGTAGGAATCTGAAAAACATGAATGGTGTTTTTCCTTTGCTCTCACACCATAACAGTCAACACAGAAGACTTCCGGGGCCACATGTGAGGGGCTGTTTCCGTGTACACCAAGCAGTCAGTTCTGCTGTGGGCACCAGCTGGGTGCCCTGCAATTCAATTCCGCCACTGTCTACCTGCAGATAGCATCAGATCCCATGGGGTGAGAGCTTGGACCCAGAAGACCGCCCCAAACTTCCGACACCGATACTGTGCCCCAGTTTGTTTTACCTGCGCTGCTGACAGCGCAGCTTCCAGCTGGGGTTCTTGCAACCCTGTCACTGGGTTCAATTAATTGCTAGATGGGCTCACAGAACTCAGGAAAATGCTGAATCACATTTCCTGGTTTATTATAAAGGATACAGATGAAGAGAGGCATAAGGTGAGGTATGGGAGAAGGGGCGTGGAGCTTCCCTAGGTGTGCCGGCCTCTAGAAACCTCCACACGTTCAGCTCTCCAGAAGCTCTCCTGTCCTTTTGTCTCTTGAATGGAGGTGTCATTGGCTAGGCATGATTGACAACGTAGATATGTGGTTGGACAAAAAGGGTCTGACATTCAGACCGAGTGGGGAAACCCAGCAGGGCCTGTCTGCTCAGATTCTTCTTGACCTCTCCACAGCATTTCTTCCTCCTCGGTATGGGGCAGGACCCCTTCTGAAACGAGGGTCTCATGACCTAAATCAGACAAGGGAGCTCAGAGAATTTCTTCACAGCCAGCTCCAAGACAGAAAGGTGGGGGAAAGTTCCTGCCTGGGGAGAGAATTAAAGGAGGGCAGGAGAATGTCAGAGAGAGAGAGACAGAGAGAGAGAGAGAGAGAGAGAGAGAGAGAGAGAGAGATTGATTCGGTTTTCCAAGGCCTAAATGCCCCAACATTATAACAACGGCTATGGGAGGCAGGAACTTTGGACAAAACCTATCTATCTATTCTATCTCTCTCTCTCTCTATCATTCTATTTTTTTTTTTTTTTTTTTTTTT
>NW_016814433.1:1886143-1913046 GCF_001698545.2 Rhinopithecus bieti | reverse complement strand
TTTTTATTTATTTCCTTTTTTTTTTTGAGACGGAGTCTTGCTCTGTCGCCCAGGCTGGAGTGCAGTGGCCGGATCTCAGCTCACTGCAAGCTCCGCCTCCCAGGTTTACACCATTCTCCTGCCTCAGCCTCCCGAGTAGCTGGGACTACAGGTGCCCGCCACCTCGCCTGGCTAGTTTTTTTGTATTTTTTAGTAGAGATGGGGTTTCACCATGGTAGCCAGGATGGTCTCGATCTCCTGACCTCGTGATCCGCCCGTCTCGGCCTCCCAAAGTGCTGGGATTACAGGCTTGAGCCACCGCGCCCGGCCTCTATCATTCTATTCTATTTATCTAGCTATTCATCCATCCATCCATGCATTTGTCCGTCCATCCATCCATCCCCATCAGTCTATCCATCCATCTATCCGTCCATACATTATCTCTGTCTGTCTGTCTGTCTATCTATCTATCTATCTATCTATCTATCTATCTATCTATCTAATCTATCTATCTACCTCATAATATCACAGTGCTGTGATGGAGGAGGAACAGGGCACTGTGGGCTCTCTGAGAAAGGCCAGAGAGGACTTCCTGGAGGAGTGACTTTTGGGTTTGCATACCATGGCTAAGTGTGTGGGCTCTCAGGCCGCATGGATTTGAATGCTGGCTGTGTGATCAGGGGAACGTGTTGAACCTCTCCTTATCTCAGTTTCCTAATCTATACAATGAAGGTAGCCTTAGTAAATAACCTCTCAGGGTGGCTGTGAAGAGTCTGTGTGCTAATGTGTGTGAAGCACTCAACACAGTGTCCAAAACTCAGAAAGCAAATAGGGATGCCAGCCTTGGGGATGCCACCCTTAGGGATGCCAGCTGTGGGGATCCAGCCATGGGGATACTAGCCTCGGGGATACTAGCCTTGAGGATGCTAGCCTTGGGTATGCCAGCCTTGGTGATGCCAGCCTTGGGGATACTAGTCTTGGGGATGCCAGCCTTAGGGATGCCGGCTGTGGGGATCCAGCCATGGGGATACCAGCCTCGGGGATACTAGCTATGGGGATGCCAAGCTTGGGGATACTAGCCATAGGAATGCCAGCCTTAGAGATCCAGCCATGGGGGTGCCAGCCTTGGAGATGCGATGCTAGCCTCAGGGATACTAGCCATGGGGATGCCAGCCTTGGAGATGCGATGCTAGCCTCAGGGATACTAGCCATGCGGATGCCAGCCTTGGAGATGCTAACCATGGGGATGCCAGCCTCGGGGATGCTAGCTGCCACTCATGTCATCTTCCTCCTGGCTGGAAGAGGGGCTCTGTCTGCAGGTAGAGAGTGGGCTGGGGAGGGAGACTTCCAGCTCGCAGTAGGGAACCCAGCTGGTGGGGAGAAAGGAGGGAAGGATGTATGCACAGAAGGGCTGGCTGAGCGCCGGGTAGCTTTCTCACTGCTGACGCTGGCATATCCTTGCCCACTATGGGCCCTGGTACCTGTGGGGGACAAACTGAGGGGACCTCCAGGGTATGGGGCCTCTGGGAGCTCCACCCACTGCTCCAGGCCCTGAGGACTGCAGTGCTCCCTGTCTACCTGTCCTGTTGAACTAGCTAAAGGTAGGTGCCTGGGGCCGGGTGGATACCTGAATTCTCAGCAGTCATATGTGTAAAAAATGGCCCAAATGCCTGCAGGGCCCAAGTCCTGTAGGTATTTGGCAGATCGCTGGGGCTGGCAGCTGGGAACTTTCAGTCAGGGGCAGGAGGGAGGCCTCTGCACCTCCATTCTGCCTCTCCCCCTCACAGGACCCTGCCAGAGACTTGGGGCCGCTGCAGAGCCCAGCCCTCAGGCAGGGCCCTCATACCCTGGGGCTCCGGAGCTGGGGAAGGTGGGAAGAGGTCCCTAGCAGGGTTCCAGGTGTGTGGGGCACACCGCACTCCCGATTCCCCAGGAGAATGGGAGCCACTGTTCTCAGCCAGATGTGGTTCTGAGGAGGGCTCGGTGCGGGGAGGGCCAAAGTCCCCTGCCCTGGAGCTTCCAGCTGGTCAGGAGAGAGCATGGGCAAGCCCCTTCCCTTCCCTGGGCCTTCCTTTCGCCCTCTGGATAGGGGGAAAGTCAGAGACTCTGATTTATCTGCATTCCTTGGACACCACCAGGAGTTGCGGGCAGATCTCCATCAGAGTTGGAAGGAAGGAAAGAGATTAGGTCCGTAATTCCACAACCTGGCTAATTGCCCAAATCCCTGGTGTGATTCTTGTTAAACTGCGAGATGTCCAGGCCTCCCCCGGGCAGTGGCTGATTCAGGAGGGAGGTGCCCCGGAATCTGCATCTCTGACACCTGCTCACTGCCTAGCTGGTGGCATAGCGTGTTCCCTTGTCACTCTGCCAGTCCAGGACTTCACTGTGCAAGTTCATCATCCATCTCAGGAACCTCTCTACCTGTCCCCAGGACATCTGACCTCCAGAGCTGGGTCACCTCTATCTCCAGGAAGACGGATGGCCCAGCCATTCACGGGGCCGGCTGGAGGGAGCTTAGTTCTCCCCCAGGCAGCTCCTTGCCAGGGCCATTCATCACCCCGTAATCACGGCTGGGAGGGAGCTCTTTCTCAGCTAATTAAAATCTCTCCGCTGCAATCGAGGCCTGTTTCCTCTAATTTGTGTCCTTTGGAGATGAGGAATGGCTGACAGGGCCAACCTTGTACACCACGAGGACTCTGCCACCTGCTGAGAGTGCTCGAGCCCTGTCACCTGCCCCAGATTCTGTCAAGTGCCAGTGGGATCTGCATTGGGCTCCATCAGCCTGAGCTTGGGCTAAGGGGGAAGGGCAGGCTCTGGACAGGGGTGGAGAGTTCTCAGCCTCCCGCTATGGTCCTTCCTAACCAGGCAGGTCCAACAGTGCACCTGGGTCGGAAGCCCCAGGGAACAGAAGCAGAGGTTGGGGCAGAAGCAGGGGCAGGTGACTCGGAGGCACCGGTCTCAAGTGAGTCTGAGCTGCCCAGAGAGGGAGGCATTTCCTAGTGGGAAGGTAGGGAGTTGAGGGCACCAATGCAAAGTCTGGACAATCTGCTGACTGGACACTGTTGGGCAGGCTCTCAGCCCCCTCTGGGGTCACAGAACTTTCCGCAAAGCTGATGAAAGCTCTGATCTTCTCCCAGTGACAAAATGAACACATCATGTCTGTAGCCGTGTGCCCAGCTCCAAGCTGTGGCCAACATGTGAACCCCAAGCCTGGCATGCCCTGTCTCCTCCTTTCCCAGCTTCTTCAAAGCCTTCCATGAGGCCTAGTTCAAGCCCCACCTCCTCCAGGAAGTCTGCCATGATGAAGTCCCACCTCCTCCAGGAAGTCCACACTAGCTGACTTCTCAGCTGACTTCTTCCTCTATGATTGGGGTGTCCTTTGGGGCCATGCAGAAGAGGGCAATAGAGACCACCGTCAGAGGGACCCCAGGACCCACACCCATGGCCAACACAGGAAGGACACACAGGGAGCCAGTGTAGGCTTGAATCCTCTTCCCCTCTCCTCCCCACACTGCCTGTGTTCTGTGTCACCAGGCTCCTGCCTGGGTCTTCCTGAAGGGTCCCGGGAGCCCAATTCCGGGCCAGTATGTGCTCTCTTCTGCCTGATTCTCAGCCCCAAACCTGCCAACCTGCCCGATCCTGGCTGGGCTCACCTTGGGCCCCCTGTCTGCAGCCTGAACCCCTACAGTCACGATGAGGGCTGCCTCAGCAGCAGCCAGGACCACGTCCCTCTGGCCGCCCTTCCCCTGTTGGCCATCTCCTCCCCGCAGTACCAAGACGCTGTCGCCACCGTCATCGAGCGAGCCAACCAGGTCTACAGAGAGTTCCTGAAGTCCTCCGATGGGATCGGCTTCAGTGGGCAGGTAGGACAGCCCGCCCTCCCCTTCTCTCCCCTCCCCTGTTCCGGCTCCTGCCTGGGAGAGAGGCTGGAATCTACTGAAAGGACCAAGGCCAGGCTGTTCTCGAATCAGCCTCTGAGCTCAAAGTCGGCTTTTGAGATCTCTGAGTTTGCCCTCATTTTACAGATGGAAAAACGGAGGCCAGCAGTCTGAGTTCTGATTCTGAGCCCATGCTGCTCTCCAGCCCGAGTCTGACCCCTGAGAGTAGCCTACTCCCCATCCCTGGGCTGACCTGGGCCAACGTCAACCCTGATCCCCCAGTTTGCACACCATTTCCCAACTGGGCTCTCTCAATGCCTCCCAAGAACGAGTTCTCATTATCCTGTGAGGAGGCAGCACTGCTTTGGCCGGGTGTGGGGGTGAAGGGTCAGCAGTGGGCAGGCCTGCAGTCCCAGCTGCATCTCTTCCAGGTATGTCTCATCGGGGACTGTGTGGGGGGCCTCCTGGCCTTCGATGCCATCTGCTACAGTGCGGGGCCCTCAGGGGACAGCCCTGCCAGCAGCAGCCGGAAGGGGAGCATCAGCAGCACCCAGGTACGGCTGGGGGGCAGGACTGCGGGAGGGCTGTGCCCACAGGAGCAGGGTCCGCCCCTCGGGGAGACAGTGCTGGTTCTTCACGTTGGCACCATGACACCCAGGTTACAAAGAAGTGTATCATCATCTGGCTGGGCGCAGTGGCTCATGCCTGTAATCCCAGCACTTTGGGAGGCCAAGTTGGGCAGATCACTTGAGGTCAGGAGTTTGAGACTAGCCTGGCCAACATGGTGAAATCTCATCTCTACTAAATACAAAAATTAGCCGGGTGTGGTGGTGCGTGCCTGTAATCCCAGCTACTCGGGAGGCTGAGGCACAAGAATCACTTAAACCCACGAGGCGAAGTTTGCAGTGAGCCAAGATCATACCACTGTACTCCAGCCTGGGAGACAGAAGGAGACTCTGTTTCAAAAAAGAAAAAAAAAAGAAAAAGAAGAAGTGTATCCTAATCCTACAGGAGTAGCAGGGGATTATTATGACAGGTGTGGAAACTGAGGCCCGGAGAGCTGGATTTGGCTCCGACGGCCGTCCAGTGTCCCAGCGGGAATATCGGTCCCTGTGGATGTGGGAGAGAGCCTGTGTCTAAAATCCTACCATGATTATGATGTGGCTTCCTGTGTCTTTTGGAAGAAGAGTAGCCCCTCACATCTTAGGATGAAGGGGTTGGTTTGTGCTTGAGGGGAGGAGACAGGGCCCCAGAGTCTCCCGTGACAACAGTCCTTTTCTCTTCTGTCCCCTGTTCGGTCCCAAAGGACACCCCAGTTGCGGTGGAGGAAGATTGCAGCCTGGCCAGCAGCAAGCGTCTCAGCAAAAGCAACATTGACATCTCCAGTGGGTTGGAGGATGAGGAGCCCAAGAGGCCGTTGCCACGGAAACAGAGCGACTCCTCCACCTATGACTGTGAGGCCATCACCCAGCATCATGCCTTCCTCTCAAGGTAGCCCCTCCCTGTCCCCTGCTTGCTTTCTGTCAAAGCACCTAGAAGCAAGAAGACCTTGGCTCAGAGTCAACTGGGAGGGCTGGGACCAGTCATATGTCCCAGGCCCTTCCGTGGGGGCCCATAGATAAGCATTGAAATGCTGGGACCGAGGTCACTCGCCATCGGCCCTGCACTGAGGGACCGAGGCCACTGGTCGTCGGCCCTGCACTGAGGGACCGAGGCCACTGGTCGTCGGCCCTTCACTGAGGGACCGAGGCCACTCGTCATCGGCCCTGCACTGAGACTCTGGAACCTGGTCCCTGTCCCTGCCTTGCTCGGACTTGCAGAGAGACTGGGAACAGTCATCTTTTTCTGAGCCTCGGCTTTTCTTCTGCAAAAAGATAAATGCTGCCCAGCCTACTTCACTGCATGGTTTTAAGAACCTGGTGGAATAACTGCTGTGACTATGTTTTGTGAGTCACCCCAGGTGTGCATTGTTATTTCTCACAGGGAAAGAGAGGGCCAAGTAGGGGTCACGCAGCCAGTCACGGAAGAGCTGGGATCATCATTCCGGTCTCCCGATCCCAAGTTCAGTGCTTTCTAATCCAACACACTTTTGTTTGTGGGCCAGGCAGGTTCCTCTACAGAACTGTCTACCCTTTAACTTTCTAGAAGAGACATGTTCATCAACATGGGCTAAACACATTATCTGCACATTAATTCAGCTTGCAAATTAATTGAACTTGGACCCAAATTGGAAGGAATGCCTCTGTCCTTTTCCTTTGCGCCTCAGCTCTCTTCTTCCTTTCTTTCTCCTTCCTCCTTACCCAAGTGGTATCTTGAGGTCATTACAACATTTGGAAAATATATCATCTCACCACCCAGAGGGAGCCAATCGTCTCACTGTTAACATTGAGACTATTTCCTTCTACATGCTTTTAAGACCGTTTTACTTAAAACAAAAAAAAACAAAAAACAAAAAAAAAACAAAAAACGAAAAAAACAAAAAAAAAAACCCTTTACATTGTGATCTTTTCTGATATAATTAAAATACTTGATAAATATTCTTAATGGCAATATCATATTGAGTGAATGGAGATCAGTTTACTTAATCCCTATAATTAGGCATTTTGGCTATTTCCAATCCCTTAGCAGTATAAATAGCCCTACAGTGAACATCTTTGTGTGTAAACATTAACGTGTATATTAGGGTGATTCTATTTGGATGGACTCCTGGAGGAAGAATTACTAGGTCAAAGGCTCTGCCCATGTAAATCTCTGAATGTTTAAAGCCCTGCTGACAGGTGATCCTTCAGAAAAGCAGCTGCCTTCTAGTGAGGCTTGCAAGGTGAAAAAAATCTCAACATTCCTGGTTCATCCTTGAAAAATCCGTTAGGAGAGCCCCCAATTTGGAGAGTGACGAGAAGTTGGAGGCTTCCAGGAGCTGGTCTGACACAGCCAGTTTTCCCCTCTGGTGTAGGGACAGATGGTGGTTTCTTTGGCAATTAAGTAGTTGGCGTGTGTTTAGGGACCACGCTGTACATGAAATATGTATTGTTAAACATCAGATTCATCATCTCACTGTGAGATGCTCACACTGCGAGAGGCAGGAGGGAGTGTGGGGACTGAGGATTCAACTTTGCCGACTCGCTCACTCCCGAGGGTAGGGCACTTGTCCACACGATTTCAGTAGCTCTTTCTAAAGTTTGTTCTCCTCTAACTCAAATAGTTTAGTTGCTTTGCATTCAGTTAATCGATTCACTTTAAGCTGTAGCTAACGCTGGTTGGAAGGTAAGGAAGGTGCCCAGGTTTCCTTCTGATTCTCAGTGCCCTACTCTGGGTCTGTGGCTGAATGTAACTTGGATTCTTCCGGGGGCAATGGGCACCTGGGTTGGAAATGGTTGGAATTCTGTGTGTCTCACATTTTTCTCCTTAAGTTCTACTTCATCTGTGGGCTGGGGCTGGGGGTGGGGAGACCAAGCTGTTTGCATCTGTGTCTGCCGGTTGCCTGGAACGGGAGTTAGGATGAAAGCCCTGATCCCAGCAGAACAGAACTGATGTTAGCCAGCTGGGTGTTGGGCAGGCTGGGCTTGTCTGATACACAGTGCAGGAATCCTCAGCGTGGCCATCACAAAGCCAGCGTGATGAGGCAGGCCTGCCAGTGTGTAGGATCCTCGGGCGCCCCAGGTGCTCATCCTGTTTTTGTAAGTAACATTTTATTGGATCCAAGCCATGCATATTTAATCACTGTCCATGGGCGCTTTCGTGCTGCAACGGCAGAGTTACCTAGATGCAATGGAGACCACACAGTTCACGAAGTCTGACATACTGACTCTCTGGCCCTTTGCAGAAAAAGTTTGTTGATTCCTTTTCTAGTCAAATATCAACCAGGCCTTGGTGGCCAGTGCTGACTGTAGGTGGTGTGCAGTAGGTGGACTCTCAGCCCCGTCCCAGAGATGGAGGGTTGGGCACTCTGTGCTCAGAATTCAGGCTGTGCTGCTGAGTGAACACTCCCGCATTCTCGGTCCTTCCCTGACCTGCCCTGCCCTGCATCCTCCTCCCTCCACAGCATCCACTCCAGCGTGCTAAAGGATGAGTCTGAGACCCCGGCGGCGGCGGGGCCACAGCTCCCCGAGGTCAGCCTGGGCCGCTTTGACTTCGATGTGTCCGACTTCTTCCTCTTTGGCTCGCCCCTGGGCCTGGTCCTGGCCATGCGGAGGACGGTGCTGCCTGGGCTGGACGGTAGGGATGGTGTGGGCAGGGGCCTGAGGTGCCCGTGTGTCACTAGGGTCACCGTGTCAGGGCCTCAGAATGAGGGGAGTGGAGTCGGGGATGGGGACAGGAGGGTCACAGAGTTGGGATAGGTGGAAAGAGAGGAGAAAGGGTGGAGGGAGAGAGGAGCAGCTTCCTCCCGACACAGGACCACAGGATGAAAGCGAGGCAGCTTCCGATGGATTTCACTCTCCACATCAACTGCCCCTGGCTCTTTGTGGCCCCATTGTCTGCTGGTCATACCCTGTGGGGAAGAGAATACAGAATATTCACCCTCTTGCCTCCCACCCTCTCCTTCTCCTGTACTGAGGCAGACACGACTGCCAGGTTGGTCTCACCACCCACCCCCACATAGCCCCAAGCCCACCTCAAGTGTCTTTGCTCTACGCAATACCTGCAACCTTTTTTTTTTTTTTTTGAGACAGAGTCTCATTCTGTCACCCAGGCTAGAGTGCAGTGGCGTGATCTCAGCTCACTGCAACCTCTGCCTCCAGGGTTAAAGCAATTTTCCTGCCTCAGCCTCCCAAGTAGCTGGGATTAAAGGCGCCCACCATGACGCCTGGCTAATTTTTGTATTTTTGGTAGAGATGGAGTTTCACCATGTTGGCCAGGCTGGTCTCGAACTCCTGACCTCAAGTGATCCGCCCGTCTCGGCCTCCCAAATTGCTGGGATTACAGGCGTGAGCCACTGGGCCCGGCTAAGCTAATACCTGCAACCTTGAATGCCTTTTCCTGCTCCTCTAAAAATGTACACACCAGGTGACTGGCACCAGCAGGCATGGGGGTGGGGAGGGTAGCCGTGACTCTTAAGGACTGAAGCGTAGACCGTCTGAGGCTGCAGGGCACCTTGGGTATCCACAGATCCATGCTTTTGGCCAGAGTTTACTGATGAACTATGATACGGAACAGATAAAGTGGGAAGGGTTCAGGTAGAAATGGAGGCGAGGAGGCAGAACTCCATGGCTGCCCTCAATGTCACTAGTGAACCCTAGGGCTCCCTGGATGCTGAAAGGTCCAGTCCCTGTTCTAGGACAGGGAGGCCCGCCGATGCGGTGGAGGCCTCAGTGGAGACACCTGCTGGTCAGCGAGAGACGTATTCCACCAACTCTGGCAAACCGGGAACTCTCTAGCAGGCCTGGGAACTGAGTGTTTATAGCCCTGAGGCCTGTGGAAGGGGCAGCTGACCTGCCGGAAGGAACCTGGGTTGGCTTCCTAGGTCAGGCGGTAACTGAGTGAAAATCGGAAGAATCTAAAGGAGTTGCCCCATGGAAATTCGGTGGAGGGAAGGCCCACAAGGAGAAGGGATGGTTTGAGCAGAGGCACAGAGAAAAGAAAGCTGCAAGCCTGATTGAGGAAGGGCAGCTGTGCACCACGGCTGCAGTGCTGAGTGCCTATCACTGCACTCCTGGGTGGGGAGACAAACTGAACGTAATGGCTTTGTTCCTGTAGGGAGCAGGGAGCCCGGGGAGGCTCTTGAGAGGGGAGTAGGCTACTCCAGGCTACACTCCAGGGAGCCTCCTAGGGCCCAGGGAGCAGGTACTAGAAAGGGGCTTCCCTCTGTCTTCCCACTCACCCCAGGCTTCCAGGTGCGTCCTGCCTGCAGCCAGGTCTACAGCTTCTTCCATTGCGCAGACCCCTCTGCCTCACGGCTTGAGCCACTGCTGGAGCCTAAGTTCCACCTGGTGCCGCCTGTCAGCGTGCCTCGCTACCAGAGGTTCCCACTGGGCGATGGGCAGTCCCTCCTCCTCGGTAGGTTCTTGGGGGTGGGAGAGAGTGTGCTGAGCTGGAGGTGGGGCCCCAGCCCGTTCAGCCCCTCCAAGCTCTCAGCGAGCTCACCTGAGCAGGGGCTGTGCGAACAGAAGGTTAGCTGACTCCCCTGTCTTCAGAGTCACCCACCTGTGCTAAGCACCTGCTCTGTCTGAGGCATATTGGGGCTCAGAGACCCAGGCTCTGTCCCCCAACAGGCTCCCAGACGCACTCCTGTGGCCAGGGCTGGTGTAACACTTGAGCTTTCAGACCTGATGGCAGGTCCAGGGATCCGTGCTCCAAGCTATTTGTGAGTGCCCAGCCTGGACTCTGGAGGGGTAGGGCAGAGAGTGTGCCATCCTGGTGGGCTTCATGGAAGAGGTGGCCTTTGATTAGGGTCCAGACAGGGGAGGTGCATTTGGACAGGTGGAGAAGAGCTAGAGGATGAGGACTGAGATCTTCTAGGTGGGGAGAACAGGAGTGAGGGCAGGTGGTTTGGCGAAGAGCCAATGGCCTCCAGGGTCAAGTGGGGTGATCCGGACATGGATCGAGTGTGTCATCGATGGGAGGCCTGTAATGGACAGTCAGCAGCTTAGAAATCAGAGCCTTGGCTCCACGCCCTACTTGAGGACGTTTAGCCTAAGCCTGCTCAGAGGTTTATGTCAGGGATGGGGGAGCTGTGCTTGGGGCTGATTCGGGATTAAAAACCATCCCTTCCTCACCCCTAATTCAATGGAGCCTTTGTTTCCAAATCCCTACCTTCCCGGAGCTTCACTAGGTCAGCTAGGCTGGACACCTCCCTCCCCCACGGGTCCCTCTTTGGTCAGGGGACTCCCCTCCCTCCCCTGAGGCTATCCTAGCTCTCAGGCAGGAGTTCCCGTTCCCTTCCAGAGGCAGCTTCAATCCTTTGTGGCGCAGGGGAGGAGCTGGATAAGAGAGGACATGGCTGTGAGTCACTCCTGGGACCTCAGCTGGTGCTTTTGGGGCAATGTCCCAGAGGCTCCCTCTGCAGCTTTATTGGGGGGCAGAGATGATGGCTGGGATGCTAGCTTGTGTCTGCGTCACTCACAGCTGCAGGGAGGTAAATGCGGCAATGTGCTGTGGCAACGGGGTCCGTTCAGGCCCAGGGGGCTGGTGGGGTGGGCACAGTGAGAGGGGCAGGTGTCTGCTGGGCTGGCAAGTGAGCAGGGCCAGGGCTGGTTCTTCCAAGTGCCCAGCCTCCCATCTAGCACAGGGCTGGCACTGAGTGGGCAGCTCTGCTGGAGACACATGACTCAGCCTGACCTTGAAATTCCCCCTCCAGCTGATGCCCTGCACACCCACAGCCCCCTCTTCCTGGAGGGCGGCTCCCGGGACAGCCCGCCACTTCTGGATGCCCCTGCCTCGCCCCACCAGGCCTTGAGGTTCCAGCGCCTAGGACGGAGGATGAGCGAGGGAAGCTCCCACAGCGAGAGCTCGGAGTCCTCGGACAGCATGGCACCTGTGGGTGCCTCCCGCAGTGAGTGAGGTCCTTTTGGGGCCCTGCCTGGACTCGGGGGAGGGGAACCTTCCTCTGGGTGGTTGCTGGGTCACTGCTAGAGCTGCTGAGGGCAGGTCCTTGGGTAGGGAGAGGGTGAAGGAAGTCCTGGGGGCTGCTTCTGCCTTTAGAGAGCTGGGTATTTGCTGGTGGAGACCTGGCATCGGTCCAAATCCTCACTCTGGCCCCAGACTGAACTCTGACCCTGGAGGAACCTTGACCTCTGACCTTGGACAGAGCCCTGAACGCTGACCCTGCCTCAAATCAGAGCTCTGACCTTGAAGAGAGCAGTGACCCCTGATTCCTGACAGGGTCTGAGCTTTGACCTCAGAGCCCTGACCTCTGAACCTGGACAGGGCTCTGACCTTTGACCATTAAGGAAGTCCTGAACTCTCTAGACATAGTCTCAGCCCCGACTTCAAGCAGAGCCCACTGGGAACTGCCACTGAGCGGCAGCCCTGGGTGAGACTGTGGACGTCTCTGTGGGTCTGGCCCTCCTTCCTGGGCACAGGCTTGGTGCGTACATCTTAGCAGAGGGCTGGTGGGTTTTGAGAAGGAAAGAGGAAGAGCAGCACATTCCCCAGGCCTCCTTCAGGCCAGGGTGCGTCAGCCCAAACCTGTGCCCCACGTGACGCATCCACCACTGGTCTGGGCAATGGGAAACCCCACTGCCCCTCGAGTGAGGCCCTGGGCCGGCCACACACCCTCACCTTCCTCTCCGACCCACAGTCACAGCCAAGTGGTGGGGAAGCAAGAGGATCGACTATGCCCTGTACTGCCCTGATGTCCTCACGGCCTTCCCCACCGTGGCCCTGCCCCACCTCTTCCACGCCAGCTACTGGGAGTCCACGGACGTGGTGGCCTTCATCCTGAGACAGGTACCACTGCGCAGTCGTGGGCCAGCCCACAGCCACCGTGAGGGGTACCGCCCTTCTCCAGCTGGAGAGGAGGCTATTCTTGCTGACCCTGTTCAGCTTTTGGCCTTGATCCTAAGAGCATGGGGAAGGCATTGGAGCACCTACATGAGTGGGGAGTGACATGACCTCATAAAGACACTGGCTGCTGGGTGACTGATGGTATGGTCCATTCTCGAAAATTAAATATAAACTACTTAGGAGAATGTCCCAGTGTTTCAACTCGGAGACCGGAGTAGTCAGTTCCCACTCCCCACTGGGTCTCTGTGTTCTCGTCTGCAGAGCAGAAGGTATAGCAGAAAGGCCGGTGCCCGAAGGACAGCCTGGTCGGGAGGGAGTCTGGGGAGCTGGTAGGGGTCATGACGTTCATGAACAGCCGCGATGGCCGAGGTCGGGGGTATGGTTTTATATTGGGTTCAATGGGAAGCCGTTACAGGGCTGTGAGCAAGGGAAAAGCAGCAACAGGCTTGTGTTTTTTGAAGGAAACCCTGAGGCTGAGGTTGCTGTTTTCAGGGCAGGAGAGGAACCTGCCCTGAGGCCTGTTGTGAGGCCAGTGCAGGGGTCCAGCTTAGAGAGGAGGCTTGGACTAGGACAGGGAGTGAAGGCAAGATTTCCACAGAGTGTGATGATTTGCGTTACGGTGAGAGCGCCTGCGGATGACTGCATTGTAGGAGAAAGAGGGGCGCCCAGTACGTCCTGTTTCTCACTTGAGTGACTAAGGTGGTACCATTTCCTGCACGTGGGGAAGAGCAGGGCTGGGCAGGGGGCAGAGGAAAGTGAGTTTTGTTTGTAGGTTCTTGGGGGTGGGAGAGAGTGTGCTAGGCTGGAAGTGGGTCCCCCGTCGGTGGCACCCAGGCCAGGGTGCTCCAGCCCAAACCTGTGTCCCACGTGGCACATCCACCACTGGTCTGAATATTTGAAGTGTGAGATGCCTCTAAGGTGCTGGGATGGAAGGGGAGTAGAGGAGTCTGGAACTTAAGAGAAGACATCAGGATTCCAGAGAAAAATGTGGGTGTCATCAGAGCTTGGATGGCATTTAAAACTGGTGATGGGTGCCAGACCAAGGGAGCTCCTACAGAGAGGGCAGTTCAGAGCTGAGTCCTGGAGCTCCCCCGGGGAGAGGAGGAGAAACCACTGAAGGAGGGAAGAGGACATCCGTGAGGTTGGAGGACCCAGAGAGTGCAGGGAGAGGACCCCGGAGATAGGTGGGGTGGGAGTCACCGGGGCCTTGGCAAGAATGGCTTCTGTATAATGATTGAGAAGAAGCCTGACTGGAGTGGGTGGAGGAGGGATCAGGTGAGGAAGGGGTTGACAGTGTATGGGTTAAGTCCTCTGTGAGTGCTGCTGTGAAGGACAGCAGGGACGTGGCGGTCACTGGAGAGGAGGAGTCCAAGAGAGTATTTTTTTAAGATGGGCAATATTATGCGTATTTGAATGCTAAGGAGAGTGATCTAGCAGAGGAAGTCTAATCAGCGCTGCGGGATTGAGAGGGGAGCATGGCTGGAGCAATGTCCTCAAGAAGCAAGGAGGGGCTGGGATCAGGACTCAAGCCGGCCTTAAGGAAGGGCCACCTGTTGTAACAGAGGGAGGGCAGAGAGTGGGGACAGATAGAGGTGGCTGCCAGGTTTGGGCACAGGGGGGCAGAGATTTCTCTCAGGAAGAGAGCCAACTGGGAGACTGCTCTGGCCCCAGCTGTCAGGACAGGAATACAGGGACACAGGTTCTGGGGTCTGCAGCCTCCTGACGGTTCCAGGCTGTGAGGTTGGGGGGTGGCAGGGGCAGGGCTCAGCTGGCCACAAGCTGGTGGGCGCTGACACCCTGGGAAGGAAGCAGAGGAGCCAGAAGACCTGACCGGGGCCTTGCTCGGCTCTCGGCCAGGTGATGCGCTACGAGAGTGTGAACATCAAGGAGAGCGCCCGCCTGGACCCCGCAGCACTGAGCCCCGCCAACCCTCGGGAGAAGTGGCTTCGTAAGCGGACTCAGGTCAAGCTGCGGGTGCGTGCATGCTCAGTTCACGTGCGGCTGGGACTGCGTCCTCTGGGAGGTGGGGCTGGCCTGGGGGTTGGGGCAACCGCATAGCAGGTAAGCACTTCAGCTTGGGAGCTCAGCACCCAGACAGGCTAGGGCTCACACTCGGATGAGGCCCAGGCGCTGCAGCTGCAAGGGTGTGTGAGTTGCTTCCCCAAGGCCTGGTTCCACAGGAGCCCTGAGGGCAGGGGTCCAAGACACTAGGGTTGGTGAGGAGATACCAGTTATGGGGCAATTGCTGTATGCCGGGCTACAGTAGATATGGACTTGAATCAGAAAGAGTCCTGGATCTCAGTCTCAGTTACCATTGAGTATGGCCTGGTGTGATATTTGATAGAGGAAAGCACAGATTAAGACAATTACGGAAAGAAGGATTGTCAGGGCAAATCATTCAGGGATTCTCTGAAGAGGCTTCTCTGTGGGGTATTGAAGGATGAATAGGAGTTTGAGGTACATACATTTATTTATTCACTCAGCAAACGATCCTCAGGGCCTACTCTGTCTCAGTCATTCTGCTAGAGAGTGGAGCATAGGGTTGTACAAACACAACCATTGCTATGGTAGGTACCTCCAGTCTGGCAAAAAGGCCAGACATGGACCCCAAGAACAGTCCTAAAAGGTAGAAGGAGATCAATCCTTCATGAACCAACTCTTTTTCGGTAAACATATTTATTGAGATAAAATCCACATATCCTATAATTTACCCATTTAGATAGTACAATTCAGTGGATTTTAGTATAGTCACAGATGTGTGCAACAATTACCATGGTCAGTTTTAGAGCTTTTTCATAACCTCCAAAAAGAAGCTCTGTACCCTTTAGCTGGCACTCCCTCACTTGCCCCAGGCAATCAGTAACTGACTTTCTGTGCCTACAGATTTGCCTATTCTGGACATTTCATTTCAAGGAAATGATGTAATATGTGATGATTTGTGTCCGACTGTTTCACTTAGCACCCTGTCTTCCAAGGTTCATCCACGTGGTTGCTGTGTCAGAAATTCCTTTCTGAGGCTGAATAATATCCCATTGTATGGAGATGCTATGTTTTGCTTATCCATTCACTACCTGATGGACATTTGGGTTGTTTTCACCTGTTTGTTTTTTGTTTGTTTGTTTGCTTTTTTTTTTTCTTTTTTTTCTTTTTTTGAGACGGAGTCTTGCTCTGTTGCCCAGGCTGGAGTGCAGTGGTGCAATCTCAACTTACTGTAACCTCCCCTCCTGGGTTCAAGTGATTCTTCTGCCTCAGCCTCTTGAGTAGCTGGGATTACAGGTGTTTACCACCATGTCCAGCTAATTTTTTTTTTTTTTTTTTTTTTTTTTTTTTTTTTTGGTATTTTTAGTATAGACGGGGTTTCGCCATGTTGGCCACGCTACTGTTTTCACTTTTTGGCTGCTATGAATAATGTTGCTAGGAGCGTCCGTGTATACGTTTTCGTGTCTTTCATTTCTCCTGTGTTTTCATTTCTCTCGCATGTATGCCTAGAAGTACAATTTCTGGATCAAACGGTAACTCTATGTTTAATCGTATAGGGAACTGCCAGACTGTTTTTCACAGTCACTGTACCATTTCACATTCCCACTGGCAATATATGAGGATTCTGATTTCTCTGCATCTTCAGCAACCCCTGTTATTATCTGTCTGTTTGAGTCTAGTCATTCTGGTGGGTGTGACGGGGTATTTCATTGTGGTTTTGATTGCATTTCCCTAATGACTAGTGATGCTGATCTTTTCAGGTGCTTATATTCATGAACCAGCTGCTCCCTCTCCCCTGACAGTGCACCTGTAAGGGGGCCTGCGTCCCCTACCTGGCTGAGTGTCTCCAGTTTATCTCAGGGACCCCGTGTAGATGAGGTGTCTGCAGATATTTGTTGGATTGAATTAAAATGCATGGGAATCGAAAGGAGGTTGAGAACATGTCTTTGAGGAGTCCGAGGAGTGTTTCTTGGCGATGATGACGCTGAGTCTAGTCATAGCAAATGGGCTGGAATGTGGGGGAAGAGGGCCAGGGATGGCACCTAGAGCCAGTGTGGGGGGCGGGGCAGTGGTGTGAGCAAAGGCCTGGAGGCTGCTGCAGAGCCTGGCAGAAAGGACCAGAAGGTGTGGATGGGGAGCAGCAGGAGAGAGACTGAAGAGGTCATTCAGGCAAGGCTTGGAAAGCTAAGCTCAGGATCTGGACTCTACCC
Source organism: Rhinopithecus bieti (assembly GCF_001698545.2). Lineage (NCBI taxonomy): Eukaryota > Metazoa > Chordata > Mammalia > Primates > Cercopithecidae > Rhinopithecus > Rhinopithecus bieti. The sequence continues at coordinate 1,896,557 of NW_016814433.1, read as the reverse complement.
AGAGGGCACTGGGGAGCCCGAGAGGGTGTTAATAGATCTGTGCTTTATAAAGACAGAGGATCTGTTGGAGGGACTGCCTTTGAGTAAGGAGCTCCGTTAGGAAGCTGTTAGCAGCATCCAGGCGATGTTGTTGTGGGAGAGACGACAATGTGGCCAACACAGTAAAGGAATGGTCACTAGATGGAGAGACGGGGGTTTTGGAGGCCAGGCTGGGAGTGGGGGCTGGTCGGGGCCAACACAGGCTGCAGAATGAACTGAAACCAGAAGTGAAGAAGAATAGGGAGGTTGAGACAGTCACAGATAAAATGATGCAGCATCCAGGATTGCTCCAGGATAATCCTGGTGAGGCTGGGGCCAAGGCTGGGGAATTGGGCAAGGGAAGAATGAAACCAGGATGGCCATGAGTTCATTGCTAAGTGGTGGAGCAGGTGCCGGGAATACGAGGCGTTGTTACACTCTTCTCTCTCTCTCTTTCTCTCTACGCTTGTGCATTTGAAATTTTATCTTAAAAAAAAAAAGACAGATAGTAAATATCCGTTGGATGTGTGCTGTGATGTAGAAGAAAGAACCAAAGAAAGGCAGTTTCCAGCCTAGGGATCTAGAAGAGAAGGACAGGCTGTGAGGCCAGTTGTCCCCTCAGGGCCAAGCAGAGTCAAAAGCAGAGAACAGGCCGGGCACGGTGGCTCACACCTATAATCCCAGCACTGTGGGAGGCCGAGGCAGGTAGATCACCTGAGGTCGGGAGTTCGAGACCAGCCTGATCAACATGGAGAAACCCTGTCTCTATTAGAAATATGAAATTAGTCAGGCGTGGAGGCACACGCCTGCAATCCCAGCTACTTGGGAGGCTGAGGCGGGAGAATTGCCTGAACCCGGGAGGCGGAGGTTGCGGTGAGCCGAGATCGCGCCATTGCACTCCAGCCTGGGCGACAAGAGCAAAACTCCGTCTCAAAAACACAAAAAAACAAAAAACAAAACAAAACAAACAAAAAAACAAAAGCAGAGAACGTACAATGGCAGGAAGCCCTGTGCGCCTTTGGGGGACTCATGTCAGACAGCGTTTGGGGGACTCACGGTCTGTTTTTCTCCCACATTCCCTGGGAACACATCTCTGAAACTCTAGCAGAAGTTAGTAGGGAGACACGATTCAGCAGGCTGATATGCCTCCAGCCAGTCTGAGGCACACTGCAATGATAAAGCAAGGTTGAGCCTCCCTTGCAAGGACTGAGCCAGCTTCTTTCTGTCCTTCCAGAATGTCACGGCTAATCACCGGGCCAACGATGTGATTGCTGCTGAAGATGGCCCCCAGGTCCTGGTGGGGCGGTTCATGTACGGTCCCCTCGACATGGTGGCTCTGACTGGAGAGAAGGTACCCGGGGCTGGGCCTCCCCTCCTCAGCCAGTCCCCCTGCACCAGGTGCCTCGTGGAGCCACATGGCGTGTGGGGTGAGGGTGTCAGGAGGGCCAAGCTACCTGGGGTGGAAGCACAGGGCCAGGAGTCACTCACCTGCTTGGGCAGGCCGGGAAGGGCAAGCAAGGAGGAAAGGATGGGCTCAGAGTATCCAAGGATGAATGAGGAGCCAGGGTGGCAGGAGCCGGGGAATGTCAGGCAGGGACCTCAGCCCAGATTTCCCCTGCCCAGCCCCTCTGCCAAGCCTGTAGCCCCTCAGCCTTGAGGGAATCCCCTGACCCCCTTCATTGCCACAGGTGGATATCATGGTAATGGCAGAGCCGTCCTCAGGCCGCTGGGTACACCTGGACACAGAGATCACCAACAGTAGCGGTCGAATCACATACAACGTGCCGCGGCCCCGGCGCCTGGGGGTCGGCGTCTATCCTGTGAAGATGGTCGTCAGGTAAGACCCAGGGGCCGTTCTCAGGGGGGGTTCTCTCATTTGCATGTCCCTTCCAGCCAGGCCTGTCTAGAATTTGGGGTCCTTGGGGTTCTTTTTGGGCCCCCATCTCTGTCTGCATGGACAGAAGTGGATGGGAAAGGTCACCAGCCGTGGCATCAGGAGATGCCACCCAGGTGCTCTCTGACCTTGACCCAGACTGAGCTCTGACTGCAGCTACAGGCTGACCTCTGGCTTCTGGCTAACGTCTGACCCTGACCTCACGGCTGACCACAGGCAGGTTTCTTTCAGGGGCGACCAGACCTGTGCCATGAGCTACCTCACGGTGTTGCCCCGGGGCATGGAGTGCGTCGTGTTCAGCATTGACGGGTCCTTTGCGGCCAGCGTGTCTATCATGGGAAGCGACCCCAAGGTCCGGCCGGGTGCAGTGGACGTTGTCCGGTGAGTGCCACCTTCCACGAGGGATATGTCTCCCTAGGGGGCAGGAGCCAGCAGCCCTGGGGGAGATATGTTGTTTTTCTGATTTGCTCTAGGACTTCTGTTGGTCTCTGGGGCTGCGAGCTGAGAAACCCTGGCTTTACCTCCAATAGTAATTTATTGAGTGTCCTTGGGAAAATTTCTCCTGCTTTCTAGACCTCAGCTTGTCTGTTTCTTCCTCTCTCCCTCTCTCACTTCCTTCTTCCCCCTCCCAATTCCTTCCTTCCTCCCTCTCTCCCTCCTTCCTTCTCTCCCTGCCTCCCTCCCTCCACTCATGCACGCATCCATCACTTTCTGAGGACCACTGTGGCCAGGCTGTGTGCTGGGCACTGATGCAGAGTGATCTCTTAGGTTGGAGGAAACTCAGAGTCTGGTGGGGAAAATGAGTCACAGGCATGAGAAAGTGTAACCCAGGACTCCAAGTGATCAGAACCTCAAGAGTAGGACAGATGCCAGGCACTGGAAGTTCTTAGGGGCCGGAGACTGCCCTGCCTCACCCCAGTAACAGTGATGGCTTTGGGGAGAGAAAACGGACCTGGCTCCTGGGCTCCCGGGAGACCACTGCCCTCAGGATGCCCAGCAGCTCCGTAGGAACAGGCCTAGTCAGGCTCACGCCCATTTCAGGGGACCAACCTTCCCCTTGTAGGGCTAGGTCGTTTGTTGCCCTTACAACAAATCCCTCCAGCATCACGGTCCCCCTCCCACTGCAGGAAAGGGGAGGCTGTGGTCCTTCCTCTCTGGGGGTCCGTGGTCCTCCCACTGCCTTCCATGGGCTCCAGGGGCCACAGGGTGCTGACCAAACCTCGACAGTCATCAGAAACTCCCCTTTTCGTAAACATATCACTGGGCCCCACATCAGAACTAACCAGAATCCCTGAGGTGATCCCTGTACCCCTGCATTAGTGTAAAGCATCCCCAGATCCCTCAGACCATCACCCAGGTTTAGAATTCCCTATCTCTGTTAGCCAGTTCTGGTGGCAGGTGCCATAAAGGTGCCCAGCCAGGTCTGGGCTTATCTGACATCTTGCAGCCAGGATTCTGCGTGAAGCCAGCCAAGAGAGCTATCCCACTGTGCTATGAGAGCACAGAGGAAAGAGGCTGATTCTGCTTGGGAAGCAGGGAAGGCTTCCTGGAGGAAGGGGGGTCTTGAAAGATGGAAGATGTGAATATCAGGAGATGGAGCCATGAGGGCTGTCTAGGGGAGAGCTATGTAGCAGAAAAGCCGAGGGCTTGTCCAGCGGCAGCAAAGCAGCTCTGGGTGGGCTGGGGGGATCCCATATGCAAGGTCAGAGCAGGGGCATGGCCACAGAGGCAGAGAGAGGCCTTGAGGCTCTACCTCAGGGTGCTGGGGAGCTGGAGATGCTGTTTGGCAAAGGAGTGCTGGGGTTAGATTTGTGATGTACAGAAATCACCATGGAAACACTGTGGAGGATAATAATAAAGCCAGCCACACCAAGCACACCACCTTGCTATGCATGTTTGGGATTAATTCCTTTCGTCTTTAGGACAACCTTATGGGGTAGTTCATATTATTATGCCCGTTTTACAGAGGGGGAAACTGAAACCCTGGGAGGTTGGGGAGGGTTGAGTAATCTGCCCAGGGTTACAGGGCTCAGGTTAGATATGGGTAGGAGCGGGGGTGCAGGGAAAGAGGCTGACCAGGAGGCTTTTGTAATGGCCCAGGAGAGAGATGGGGCCCGGGCTAAGGATGAGAAGCAGGGCTTAACTGAGAGGGCTGGAGGATGGGGGTGTCAAAGAGTCTGGCCTGGTGAAATGGAAAGGCTTTCTTCCTGGAGGAGGAGGGAGGGAGGCACAGGGAACAGAGGGGAATGAAAGGTGCCTGTCTCTGGCTCTGAAGCGGCTGTGAGCAGAGGGGTCAGGGGTGAGGAGATGAGTTTGGATGTTGGCCTGCAGCACCTGGAGGCCATCCAGGGCAGATGTCCAGGGCTCAACCGGGAGAGGGGATTCGGGATCCCGCTTGTTCTCCCTAGCACGCCTCAGACTCGTCCCTCTGACGTCTCAGGAGGGCAGCTATGGGCAGGGCAGGCTTCTGGGCATCGGGTGACCTGCACTGGGCAGGGCTGGACCCTTCTAATGCCGTCTCGCCAGGCACTGGCAGGACCTGGGCTACATGATCCTTTACATCACGGGGCGGCCGGACATGCAGAAGCAGCGGGTGGTGTCGTGGCTGTCCCAGCACAACTTCCCACAGGGCATGATCTTCTTCTCGGACGGGCTGGTGCACGACCCGCTGCGGCAGAAGGCCATCTTCCTGCGCAACCTCATGCAGGAGGTGAGTGGCCAGCTCGGGGCAGGGGCGGGGCCTCCACAACTTGAGAGCCCGACCCTCCTCTTCACCACTCCCCGCCTCCTTCCCCTGGGGTGGGGCCTCATGATGTGCAGTCTACAAATCCCATTCCCGTGGATCTGGTGGGTCCTCTAGCAGCCCTGTGAGGTAGGTTATTAGTCTCGTCATTGACAGAGGAGAAAGGTGAGGGTGCAGTGACTTGCCCTAGATCTGAGTCAGACTTTCGTCCTTTATCTTCTGACTCTTGTCTCTACATCTGGCCATTCATCCAGTAGACATTTAAGTGGTGATTGTGTTCCTTAGTCTGTGCTTGTTGGGGCTGCACAGAGACAAACAGAACCAGAGGGGCAGAGGATGTGCTTTCCGTGACCCAGATGTGCTTTCCGTGACCCGGATGTGCTTTCCGTGACCCGGATGTGCTTTCCATGACCAAAGCTGTGGTTCCCACTAGCAGCACCAGGGAACTCAGGAGAAGTGCAAATTCTCTGCACCGCCTCGCCCCCCTACCCTCTTAGACCTACTCAATCAGAAACTCTGGGGAGGGGCTCAGGAACCTTTTCACAAGCCCTCCAGGGGATTCTGATGCACAGAAGAATAAATCAAGGATCCCTGACCTAGAGCAGAGCAGGTGTTGACATATAATGACCAAACCCAGCCCACAGCCTGTTTTGTTGTGACTGGTCAGCTAAGGATGGTTTTTACACTTTCAAGTGGATGGAGAGAATAATCAAAGGAATGATATTTCATGACATGAAAATTACATGAATTTCAATGTCTCTAAATAAAAAACGTTTGATTGGAACACAGCCAAGCTCATCTGTGTACGTATTGTCTATGATTGCTTTTGCAGTACAACAGCAGAATTGAGTAGTGGTGACACAGTGCAAAGCCTGAGATAGTTACTATCTGGCCTTTCAAAGAAAAAGTCTGCAAATCCCTGATCTAGAGGAGGAAGGACATGTCAATTGACAACTACTGGTGTGTGGTTGAAAAAGGCCCTTTTAGCAAACAGAGGAGAAAGGACTTCAGTTTGTCCAGGGAGGGCAGGGAAGGCTGCTAGGAGGGTGGTAACTTTTGAGCTGAGTCTTGAAGCATGAGTTTTTGGCAGGTAGACAGTGAAACGGCATGTGCAAAGGCTTGGAGGCTTGGAGAGAGCTTGGGACGTTCTCAGAGCTGCGGGCATCCAGGCTTGGGGTAAGTGCAGGCAGGGTTAGACCCAGGGCAAGTGGGAGCTGAGCCCTCAGAGGTCATCAGGGGCCCAAACTTGGCAGATCTTGAAAACCCTGGAAACCAGGCCAAGATCACAAATTCTCTGCTGAGGACCATGGAGAGCCATGGAAGAGTTTAAAGCAGGGAAGTGGTACTGTCTAATTTGGCGTGTATGAAGATCCCATTGGTGGCTGTGTGGAGAACAGACTGGCAGGAGAAACCAGAGGCAGGGAGGCCAGTTAGGGGGCTGTTGCCCAGGCAAAACACAGGAAGACCATAATCCAGGCGATGATGAGCACGGGATGGAGAGAAAAGCATGGACAGGATTAGGAGGTGGAATAGTCAGGACTCAGGGATGGCTGGGCACGCAGCAGGTGTGAGAGTTCTAAGTGCCCGTGCTGGAGTGACGCATGGGAGGGACCAGGTGCTACACACGCTGTACCAAGTTGTCTCCTATTGGAGGCAGAGGTCCTGTCCGTTCTGCATCACAATAGTAGTATTCTGGATTGGGCGAGAGATGATGCTGATGTGGTAGGGACTCAAGATAAATGTTTGGTAGAATTAATCAATGAATGGAGTCGGAGTGGAATGAGAGGGGACACGAACGTAGGAAGGACCAGGCTGGAAGGGAGATGGAAGCTCAGCTTGTGGACACGGTCAGGCATGATACGGCATGGGTACCTGATATGGCTTTTAGGTAGGTCGTGGCTGGCACGGGTGGAGACGGGGAGGATGACCAGAGGAACGGATCAGGCGGCCCACAGAGGGAGGCAACGCAGGAGAAGAGGCTGTGCTGGCCCTGGGCCCCTGAGAGCAGCACAAGGGGCGGCTGAGGAACCAGGAGGAGAGTGAGGGGGAGGAGTGCCAGGAGAGAGAGGCTACAGTTATCGGGAGGAGAGGGGTTCAAGGAGATAGTGCCCCTCTTGCCAAGGGTGTGGGATGCTGAGAACTGTCCACTAGACAGAGATTGGCCACCAGATGACCTTGTGAGGAAAAGACAATTCGGAAGGATAAGGGGGCAAAAGTAGTTGGGAGAGGAGCAGAGAAGGTAGGTGTCAGCTGGGAGGGTCATGAGGCAGGCAGGCAGGGTCCCCAGAGCTAGAGGATCCAGGTTATAGGAGTGATCTCAGGTGAATGAGAAGGTGGAAGGGCCAGACGCAGAGGGGCTGCTCCACCCTCTGAGCCAGCTGGGAATACACCAACCACTGAGGTGAGGGGCAGCGGGCTGAGGAAGCCCTCTCCTTGGTCCAGCATCGAAGGCAGCCACCTGCAGGACGGGGTAGGGCTCAGGGAAGGACAGGAAGAAGATGGAGGGTGAGAGCTGCGTGGCTCAGTGTTTCTTTAGCAGCTCTTAGTGGGCAGCGTATACAAATACACAAGGTGGATAGTGGACAATTTCCAGGGCTGAGATTTGGCTGGGCGGGTGTGGGAGGAGGATGAAGAGGTGAGAGAATCTTCAGTGGAGGCAGAGGACATAGGGATGCTGCGGGTCACTCAGGCAGGATGAGGAAGGGGTTCCCTATGTCACTCAGGCAGGATGAGGAAGGGGTGAGGCAGCAGGGCTGGTGCAGAAAGCACAAGTGTCGGTGAGGCTGAGAGCAGCCAGGTGGGGGCTGGCGGAGAAGTGGCAGGGACGGGGCAGAAACCCTGGGCGCAGCGGACTTGTGGAAGTTCACAGTTAGAGGGGCAGGTTCTGAGTTCGGTCCCAGAAGTGACGGCCACTGACGTGAAAGAAGGTGCAAAGTTGCGAGGCGGGGTGGGAGGTGGTAGATCCCTCACGTCACTCTGACTGTGGCTCATTCCAGCGATGGTGGGGATTGGGAGGAAGGAAAGCTGTGACCCAGGACCAAAGTCTCCAGTGGCTTCAGAGGAGCATGAGTGGGAGAAAAAGAGGATGACAGGGACAGGAGGCACACAGTGAGGGGCAGCTGGGTGGCGAGCACCTCACAGGTTGATCCGGTTTATTCCCGGGAGAGGAGGGAAGGGTGATGGTCTGGAAGTGCCCTGGAGCAAGGCAGACCTTGTGCAGTTCTCTGAATTGAATTGGGGATTTGGGGGGCGGGGCGGTGGGCAGTCATTACACCAGCCCGCGAGAGGCAGTGGGCGCACGGCAAGCTGCAGCGTGGAGTGGTGTGGACGGTACAGGATCAGAAGCCAGGTAGAACTGGCCTCCAGTCTTGGCCCTGTGAGCCAGAAACCTGGAACTCAATTTCCTTATCCACAAAGGAACGTTTGGCTTCATCATTACTTAACCTGAGCGTGCTGCTGGAGGCAGGGCCGGTAAATGGTGTGGTCACGACTGTTTACTGGGCAGAGTCCTGGGATGGGCCTGGGGTGCAGGGAGGGGCAGCCACTCTGGGGGTTCATTCCTGACACAGGGTGGCCCCATGGCTTGGAGTCTACCAGAGTGCCCATAGAGGGTCCCCAAGCGGGGGCTCCCTGGGGTTGACCTGGGAAGGCTTTCCAGGGGGTAGGCTGGCCTCACTCTCCCTCCGTGCCTGCCCTGTGTTTCAGTGCTTCATCAAAATCAGTGCGGCCTACGGCTCCACAAAGGACATCTCTGTGTACAGCGTGCTGGGCCTGCCTGCCTCCCAGATCTTCATCGTGGGCAGGTCCACCAAAAAGTACCAAACCCAGTGCCAGGTGGGTGGAGGCGGGGCTGGAGGCGGGGAGTTGTGAGGGAGGTCAGGGAAAGGGATGGAGAGAGTGGGTACTTCATTCGTTCATTTGTTCATTCCCACATTGGCTCATTCGTTTATTCAACAAACACTTCGGGGTGCCTGCCTTGGGCCAGGGCCTATGTTGGGTGCAGGGAGAGAATCCCAAGTGGAGTCGGATGCAATGAACTTCAGGGTAGTGGGGAGATGGCACATGTGCATTTGGTGACAGTGGAGTGTAGCAAGTGCCATGATGTATGATGGGGGGCACAGGGAATTGCGGGGCCCTGGAGAGGGACCCAGACTCCAGGGCAAGGTTGGGTTTCTGGAATTTGAAGGAATGGTCCAGGAAGGGCCTGAGACTGAGAAGAGTATTTGTGGCAGAGGCAGCAGCAAAAGCCAAGGTCAGGAGGTGACAAAGAACATGTATATTCTGGGAACTGTCAGTGACTCCGCTTGGCTGCGTGGGACATGAGCCAGGAGGGGAGAGAGGGGGCTGGAATGGTCAGTGCAGCCACAGTGGCCTGTGTGGGGAGTCTGCGAGAGTGGGATGAGCAGGTATGTGATTCAGGAAGCTCCCTCAGGCTGCAGGTGGAAGGTGGTTCAGAGGAAGGAAAGAAAAACTGAGAGGGAGCTGAAGAGAAAGTGGAGGGTCTGAGAGGCATTTTTGGGTAGGAGATGGATTGGGTTTGGTAATGCCCAGACGGATGTGCAGGATGAGAGAAAGGGAAGGCGGAGGACAGCGCCTTGGTCTGTGGCTTGGGTGACCACGTAGGAGGTGCCGCTACTGGAATCGCACAGCAGGTGGAAGGGAAGGAGGTGACCTCCCTCTGGGGCATATCAAGTGTGCAGTGCCTAAGAGTGACACGCGCGGGTAGAGGGTCAGGAGATGGTGGCATTTCCAAGTTGGGAACTCAGGACCCGCTTCTCAAACTCTAAAGTGCACAGGCATCACTTGGAGATCTCGTTGACATGCATATTCTGATTCCATAGGCCTAGGGGCGGGGAGAGGGCCTGAGGTTCTGCCTAACAAGGGGCCAGGTGGTGTTGATGCTGCCAGAGTCCATGGACCACATATGGAGTAGCAAGGTTCTGGGCACAGCCGAAAGGACTGGCAAGGAGGGCAGCCGCAGGGCTCAGAAAAATGACAAGAGGCATGGAGAGGCCGCATGATGGGAGGGACGTTGCAGGATTCTAGTGAGCCAAGTGACAAGGATGGGTGCTCCCCCACCCTCAAAAACCCATAGGCCAAGTGCCCTGGCTCATGCCTGTAATCCCAGTGCTTTGATACGCAGGATTGCTTGAGCCCAGGGTTCAAGGCCAGCCCTGGCAACACGGCAAGATGCTGTTTCTACAAAAAATTTTAAAAATGAGCTGGGCGTGGTGGCATGTACCCGTGGTCCCAGTCACTTGGGAGGCTGAGGCTGGAGGATTGCTTGAGCTGGCGAGGTTGAGACTGCAGTGAGCTGAGACTGGGCTACTGCACTCTAACCTGGGCAACACAGTGAGACCCTGTCTCAAATAAATAAATTAATAAATTAATAAATTAATTAAAATAAAACAGGAATGAAAATCCAGAGAACTCTGGTGTGACCCACGGGTACAGGTAGAGATGCATGGTTGTCCAAAGCGGGATGGGGACTCTGGAACACTAAAGAGCTCCCGGCTTCCCCGGGCTTCCTCGGAGAAGCTGGAGGTGCCTCCATCCAGTGTTCCTGGGAAATGATGGGGACAGGATCAGGATCAGGGGCCTGCCCCACCCCTCCACCTGACGCCTGTCCCCTCCTGTCCCCTCCTCTCCCCTCCCTTCTTCCCCCTCCCTTCTTCCCCCTCCCTTCTTCCCCCTCCCCTCTTCTCCCTCCCCTCCTTCTCCTCCCCTCCTCTCACCTCTTCTCCCCTCCCCTTATCTCC
>NW_016814433.1:1866601-1885680 GCF_001698545.2 Rhinopithecus bieti | reverse complement strand
CCCCTCTTCCCTCTCCCCTCCCCTCTTCCCCCTCCCTTCTTCTCTTCCCCCTCCCTTCCCCTCTTCCCCTGCCCTGCCCTGCCCTGCCCTGCCCTGCCCTCCGCAGTTCCTGAGCGAGGGCTACGCTGCACACCTGGCCGCGCTGGAGGCCAGCCACCGCTCACGCCCAAAGAAGAACAACTCGCGCATGATCCTGCGCAAGGGCAGCTTCGGGCTGCACGCGCAGCCGGAGTTCCTGCGGAAGCGCAACCACCTGCGCAGAACCATGTCCGTGCAGCAGCCCGACCCGCCCGCCGTCAACCCCAAGCCCGAGCGGGCCCAGAGCCAGCCCGAGTCCGACAAGGACCACGAGCGGCCGCTGCCCGCGCTCAGCTGGGCACGTGGGCCCCCCAAGTTCGAGTCGGTGCCCTGAGGGGTGGGCTATGCTCAGAGCAGGGGTGGGGGGCCCAATCAGGCTGCCTGCAGGGACGGGAGGGGGCTGCCCTCTCCCCGACACAGGCGTTTTCCTGCTTTTTCCCTCCCGTGTCTGTCCAGCAGTGTCCCACCGGAGCGGGGAGGGATCCTGCCCGACCCCGGCGGGGGGGCTCCCTGAGCTGCGACAAGGTGAGATCCGGGGGTCTCGGTGCAGCCGCTGCTGCCTCCCACGTGCCTGCGACTGCAAGCCCAAGTCAGGGTTCATGTTTGTGTCATCCTGGGGGCAGGCTTGCCCGGAGCTGGAGCGTTTGGGCAAAGTCGACCACCCTCCTGCGTCCCCAGGCTTCCCAGCGAGCTAGGCAGGCCCTCAAGGGGGCAGCCCCAGCCTCGGGAGCAAACGCCGCTGGCAGGCACAGCCTCTCGACTGTCTTGTGGAGGCGTGAGTGGCATTTGTGCCCGCCCTCCCTGTGGTCCTGAATCACCGTTTTGGGGTTGGCGCTCTTACGGCAAGATGGCCACTTTCTGGGCATGAGAGCACATCCCCTGTCTCTGTCCACAGCCCTCGGGGGGTGGGGTCTGGTGCTGACGGTCTGTCCTGCAGCTGTCCATTGCCCCCAATCCCCCCTTGTCCTCAGTGTCCTCACCATTTCCCTGTGGCCCTGGAGGCCAGGGGTTCCTCTTCCTGGAGCCCTGCCTCATGCCCTCCCTTGGGAGGCTGCAGCCTTGGGCTCTGGCTCAGCCGGGCTGGCTGTGAGCCCCTGAGCTGGTTACTTGCCCTCTCTGGGCCCCGTCTTCCTTCTGTTATTGGAGAAGTCCTCCTAGCTGAAATTGGTGTGAGTCTTTGACTCGCAAGATGTCCTGCAGTTTGGCCCATTGAGGCTTTTCAGGCCTAACGGTCCCTCTGCGTGTCCTGTGACCCATACCTTTCACACAGCCTGCGAGAGGGGGTCTGGGTGGGCTGGAAAGGAGGGGCTCTTAAAGGAGCCTCTCTGGGTGGGCTGGGAAGGGATCCCTGCTCCACGGAGAGGCGCAGCTGGTTTGCCTTGCACTGATGCTCAAACCGGGTGTCCCAGGGACAGCCCACCGCCATCTCCTGCCAAAAGGTTACTGATCTGGCTCCCCATAACCCCGGCTCTGCCAGGACCCTTTTGTCTTTTTTGGCTCCTGGAGGCATAGAGCTGAGATTCCAGGGTTCTAGGGGTTCCTGGAAGTTTGGCTCCAACTGTTGTATTCTCTTCCCTTTCCCCTGCTGCTCAGTTTGTGCCCATAACCTCCTCCTGGGTAGTGCCCTGAGGTTGGCAGGACTTGGCCCTTCTGGGGCCCCTAAAGCCTGCTCAGGCCCTCCTGCTGCTGAACCTTGGCCTGGGCATCAGTTTCCTGCATCCTGGAAAACCCCGACTCCCTAGCCCAGGCCCACACCTGCTGTGTGGGGCTGTCCAGGTGGCTGCTGAGCCCCCATGGGCTGCCACTGAGGCCGGTCCCAGCAGCTTCAGCCAGGCTGCCCCAGGGCCCAGACGTCTGTATACACAGCAGGCACCTGTGTCAGCTCAGTGTCGCTTCTGCTCAATGTCTACCTCTCGCGGCTCCCATGCAGCCCATGACGCTGCTGACGGGGGCGGCTGACACCACCATTGTGAATTGCCTGGCAAATTGGGTGCCCTCCTGGGGCTGGAGGGGTCTGGGCTCATAGCCCCCATCCCTGCTCTCTCCCCTAGAAATGTGTCTTCAGTCTGCCAGCTCTTCTGCTCTACTTCCAGTGCCGCATCCTGCACTCAAGCCCAGGGCTGCTGGCGAGTCTATGGGGAGGAGTGCGGATCAGGCTCAGCCTCAGCCTCAGCCTCCTCTATGGTCCTGTCTCCTGGCGGTTCACAGGTGCCCATCCCCCCGTTAACATTTCACAGTTCTTGGCTTTCCAAAGGCACCAGCTCATATGGCATAACCACCTCAACCCTAATCCTTCCCAAAAATATCCTGATTTAAACTTGGGCAGATGTAGTCTGATTCTTGAAAACTCTACCATTTCCTTTTTGCAGAAGGCACTAATTAAGCCGAAATGATAAAATAATTAGTATGAGGTACTTTTCTCCCAGTTAGATTCCCTCTTCCCTGAGAACCCCAGGCTAGGCGAGAGAGGGAGAGAGAAAGAGAGAGAGAGAGAAAGGAAGACAGAGAAAGGAAGGCATAGAGAGAGAGGAAGACAGAGAGAGAGAAAGAGAAAAGAAGACAGAGAGGAAGACAGAGAAAGAAAGACAGAGAGAGAGGAAGACAGAGAGAGAGAAAGTGCATGAGCCAGGATCCCTGGGGAATTTGAAGTCAGTGTGACCAGGGTTCTGTGGCTCTGGGGTCAGAGCTGGGACACAGGACCCAGCAGGAGGGGTTTTGGAAGCAGCTCTGGGTCCAGGCAGCAAGCAGGTAGGAAGATCGGGGCTTTGGCTGACGATGCACACAGGAGATGCTGATGGTGTACAGTGAGAGACTGTGAACACAACAACTGAAGCTGTAGTTGGTGTGTGTGAACGTGTGTAGATGTGGTTCTGTTTAGTGGCGAGACAACGTATGTGTTTCAGTACTGCTTTCACGGCAACTGTGTAATGCATATGCACTTTCTGTACTAGCGGTTTCTTCAGTTTTGTCCGTCCAGTTAAGTTGGAGAAAGAACCAAGTTGTGTTGTTCTCGGGAGCGGGTGCCGCTGCGTCTCCTTGAGTAGTTGTGTGACCCCCCCCAATCCAGCTGTTTTCTAGAAAGTCCTTCTAGCTTCTGGTATGCCTGCTCTGCAGCAGCTGGAAACAGATCTTCCCGCCTGACCAAAGCTCCTTGTTTCTTGCGTGGCATGTTTGTTCTTCCCAATCCGGCGGCTGTCGTGACCGAGGGCCTGCCTGCCACCCTCCTGTATCATTTGCCCTGTTAGGGTTCAGGGTGCGTCCTTAGCCCAGGACCTGCTCTTCCAGCATCGTGGGTTTTTTCTTAAAGAGTTCAACGGCTCCCTTGAGCTCCGTAAAATATTTCCTTTTTAAAAAAACAGACTCCTTTCATGCATTGGAATGAATGGTCCTCTTGTCTGGGTGCTGGGCTACAGCAAACAAATGTGTTTGAATCCCAGTATTCCAGTTTTCCGGCGGTGGGCTCTCTGGAAGAGACGAGGCTGGAGTTCACGGTTCTTAAACTGTATTTTTACCCCTTTGGGACCCATTCCTGTGTCCTGGAGTCTTTCATGAGGCACGTGGGCCCCCTGCATCCTCACACTCCCCCCCCAGCCCAGGTGCAGCCCCGGGAGGGGTGCCCTGACCCCGCCTTAAACTACCACCTTTCCCACCGAATCCCATCTCGGGGGGGTTTGGGTGCCAAGTGCCCTGGAAACCTATTGTAACATTCCCTCCTTCCTTTCCTTCCGGGCATGGGGGAACCTTCTTAAAAATCATAGTTAGGGTTAAGTCCAAGCACTGAGGCCTGATCTGGGCTCTGCTCTCCTTGTTGAGAAACTAACAGGCAGTTGGGAGGAAAATCCGAATTTGATTCCACCCTCTTTAGGGCAAAGGAGAAGCAGGTGACCCAAGGAGGGGCAGGCCAGAGGAGGTGACTCGTGCACAGGGACCCCCGCCCTCGGACCCCGCTGGCCTTTTCTATTTGTTTACTTGGCGGTGGCAGCCCGTCTGACCCTGTCTGTGGTCTGACTGTTCCCAAGTGTGTAACTTTCAGTATTATCTGTGACAGACGGTTCTGTGGTGAAAAAGGTTTATTATATTCCTTACGGCTGCCTTGTACAAAATCCGTTAGAAACGCTAATGTAAGATACCAGATTTCTAACAAGATAAAAACAGCATTATGGAGTTAAAAGATTTTTACAACTGGTCTTGATTTTGATGTGAGCTGGTTTTTAGCTCTCAAATGTTGTCACTTAAATAAAAACCTTATTTGCCTTTACGGTGTGTTTGCGTCTGAACTAAGCCGAGAAGCCTTTCCCTTTATACATGTTCTTCCTGGGATGGGTTTTGGGGGCAGACTGGCTCAGAGCAGAGGTGGATGAGGGCCAGACCCCAGACCACAAATGACAGATCTATGGCCCAGAGTGGTGTGGGAGGGCGGGGAAGGTTGGAGGTGGCCGGTGAAATAGAACAGATGTCAAATGCCAACAGTCTTTATTATGAGAAAGCAGTGTTATCTAGGAAAGTCACACGCTGGTTTCTTATACAATGACAAAGCAGGTTTCTTAAATAATTTACAAACGGCAGAAATTGCTTTTGAACAGGGCTACCCCCTCCCGGCACACCCACAGTACTCCGCATTGAGCATATAAATAGGTACCCGTGAGCCCAGGGTCGTAAGCCTGGAAATATCTCCTATGCCTTCCTCCGAGTCCCTGGTAGGGAAAGCGGGGATGACAATGGGGCCCCCAAGAGCCTTGGCACCAGAAACACGGTGGGTGAGTGACTCTGCGGATGACTCCCCAAAAACCAGGCACGTGGGTACACAGCTAAGAGCTCTCAAACATCTGAGGCTAGCACTTCACGTTATAGATGAGGCAAATAGAAGGCTCAAGGTCAAGTGTACGATGAGTTTCTAAGCTCAAGAGTCCCCTGGGAAAGCAGAAGGAACAATTCTCCCCTTCTGCAAGGTCTCCCCAAGACACTCTCAGGCTATGGCAGGCAGTCACTGATGGGTCCAGATGTGGCCGGAGCAGGGGGCTCTGGGCCCCTTGTTAGGTGCTTGTTAGCAGTGGCCCGGGGGTACTGACAACTCCTGGGGGTTTCCTCCGGGAAGCTCATGGGGAAGCATAGACATCCTTGAGTACGAAGACTTGGCGGTCAGATAGGGCTTGTTTCCTGCAAGACAGCTGCCTTTGTCACTGTGCTCAAGGTCGGAGAAGTAGGGATACCTTTCTCTGCTGACTGCGGCGTGGGGGCTGCTGGAAGGTGGCTGTAGCTACTCGGGGCCCCCAGCATGCTGTTAATGATGGGGTCCGTGAGGTTAGCAGCTCTGGCTCCAAGCAGCAAGCGGGTCCTACCTACTCTGCTGTACCCATCAGCTCTGTGGGTTTTCTTTAACTTGCTCATGCATGAGGTGGAGGAGGAGGACAGTGAGAAAGACACTTGGGAGGTGGGCATTACCTGCAGGCACTTCCTCAGTCATGAATGAGAGAGACGATGTCACCACTAGAGAGAAGGGGAGGGATTGATGCCACTGGATGTGGTGGGCTCTGAGAGGGCCCCTCCCAGCCTGAGCTAGACAAGATCAGACCCGGAAACATGGTAGGAATATGGCCCCCCAACACATAGAGCTGGCAGGGCTCAGCCTTAGAGCCCATCATGGCCATTATACAAGTGGAATGGAGAAATAGCCCCAAGTTAGGGGAGATCCACAACTGAGGCCCTGCCCCTAGGATGGGGCCATGAGCAGAGAGACCAGGAGCTCCATAGCAGTCAGGTTGCTTTTCCCTATTCCATAGGCAGGCAGGGCACAAAGGAGCCACGGAGAGTTCTGGAGGAAGGGCAGGTTTTTCAGGAACCAGCCATATGTGAGGTTCCAAATGATGGACAAACGTGGGGGCCCAAGGCCCAGGAGACCACACACATTCAGGCTGCATCCTTTACCATCAACCCAGTCCAGGTTTTTGTCCCTTCTCATGTTTGAGATGAGGGAGACTGAGGCCCAGAGAGGGGCAAAGACTGGCCAGGGTCACACAGCAGGTCAGTGCAGAATCAGCGCCTGCCTACAAAGATGGCCGGAGGGGCCCTCCCGGCCACTTCACTTTGAAGTATGGAAAGCCAACTCACCTCTCTTCCGCCATAATGGCTTCCTCTAGCTCTTGGGACAGCTTCTGGAGATGCTGGATTCCTGCCCCCACAGGCTCTGGGTCACTGTCAGATTCGCTGAACGAAAGAAAAAGCCACACCAGTGACTAGTTGGAAACTCCTGGCAGGAGCCCCTTGCAACCCAGTGCCGGGGTCTGGTCTGTGGGCCCAGATGACCCTGGCGGGCTGGGCTTCACTCCAGACCCTCACTCCAGGAAGTGACCTCAGAGCGACAAACAGAAAGAAGATCAAGATCCTCGAGGCCGAGGTCATGGGCAAGTGATTTTGCAGCGTCCCCACTTGGAAACGGAGCCTCAGCCCTCCAGGTGGCTTCAAAACTTGCTTGTGGGCTCACTAGGAGGCTTGGGTGAGTGGGATTGTGTCAGAGCTAAGCTCAGCTCTTCCTTTACAGAGAAACTAAGGTCCTGAAGGATTTTCTCAGGTCCTCTGCTAGCTCTGGGGGCGGAACCAGGTCAGAACACAGATGTGGAGAGTATTTTTGAAGTGTACACAAGCCTTATTTTAGCTTCCAGGTTTGCAAAGAGCCACCTGGTCACTTATATGCATCCTGGTGACCACCTGCCACGACACGGGCAGTGGCTAGGCAGCCTTCCCTGAGAGCCCCGAGATGGGAATAGGAAGCTGCCAGGGACTGTGGACTGGGATGAGTTTCACCCTCTCCCCCAAGCCAGGCCACTTGCTGGGCCTGTCTGAGAACTAGAAGATCCTGCAGGGCAGGCCAGCTTGATCGGTGGGGCAGAACATCCAGATGGTCTGACCCCAGCCTTTACTCCTCTGTTTCCTATGGGACGGCCCTCGTGCTAATCACCAAAAGCCTCCGGACCTCCGTTTCCTTACCTGTCCAATGGGACAAACAGAGCCTGCCTTAATGACAGCTCAAGGTTCCTATGGGACTAAAGAAAGATGCTAGCCCTCAAAGAAATTTGGGGGAAAAAATTCAATAGCCCAAAGCTACTATACAGCCTTAACTAACACACTCCATTTCCCCCTAGAACTCAGCTGGAAAGTTGACATACAATCCTTAGGAATCTAGTTGTTGTTTTATTTTCTCTTCTTTTTTTTTTTTTTGAGACAGAGTCTCACTCTGTCACCCAGGCTGGAGTGTAGTGCAGTGGTGCGATCTCGACTCACTGCAACCTCCACCCCCTGAGTTCAAGCAATTCTCCTGCCTCAACCTCCCAAGGAGCTGGGATTAGAGGCTTGCACCACCACGCCCAGCCAACTTTGTATTTTTAGTAGAGATGAGGTTTCACCATGTTGGCCAGGCTGGTCTCCAACTCCTGACCTCAGGTGATCCACCCGTCTCAGCCTCCCGAAGTGCTGGGATTATAGGTGTGAGCCACCACGCCCGGCCAGTTTTCTCATTTTCTAATGAACAAATACACGCACTGGATATCTGCTAAAGCAGGACACACATTTAACAGTAAGAATAATTATGACATGATATGACACTGCTCAGGGTACCCCTGGCTCCAGGAAGTCACAGGTGCCAAGAATCCCCTGGGGCCCAACTGGGTCTGGGAGGTCAGAGAGCAGGGACTGTGCCCAGGCTAAAAGGTCACCAGTCCCGGGGTGAGGCACTGTCCCACTTGCCTGGGAGAGCAGAGGGGCTCTGTTGAGGAGTAGGGGCTCCGGAAGGCAGCCTCCCGCCTTGACCGCCGTAATGGGTGGGCACGTGAGCCCATTCGGGCCGAGAGGTGGTGATGCTCCTTCTCCCAGGGGTCTGTGGCAGAGTGGGCAGGGGCGGCTCCAGACAGCCGAGTGCTCTTCTGGCTCAGGCTGTGAGTTGGGGATCCACTGCCCTTCTGTGCGCCTCTCTTCCGCCTCCTGGCCTTCACGTGCGTTTCCACCAGCCACTTGGTGCCACTTTGGCAGGACTCTTGGATTCTCTGGAACAGGCAAATGGAAAGGTTAGCACAGACAAAATCAAAAGTGAGGCCGGGCACAGTGGCTCAAGCCTATAATCCCAGTACTTTGGGAGGCCAGGCAGGTGGATCACCTGAGGTAAGGAGTTCGAGACCAGCCTGGCCAACATGGTAAAACCCCATCTCTACTAAAAATACAAAAAAAAAAAAAAAAAAAATTTGCCGGGCGCAGTGGTGGGTGCCTGTAGTCCCAGCTACTTGGGTGACTGAGGCATGAGAATCGCTTGAACCCGGGAGGTGGAGGTTGTAGTGAGCTGAGATCGTGCCACTGCACTCCAGCCTGGGCGACTGAGTGAGACCCTGTCTCAAAAACAAACAAGCAACAACAAAAAGCCCAAGGGTGAACTACCCTGGTCTCCAGACCATACCAGCGATCCCTAGACCCACCAAGTGTCCTGTAAATACAGGCTATTTTAGTCTCCAGGGTGAAGGATGTGACTGACTACTCGTGGAATGAGTCCACGGCAGGGACCCAGCTCGGAGCTCCTGAATATGACAGCAGCAGTCAGCAGCAGGAGGACCCCCCTGGTGCCTGAAGCCTGTTTGTCTAAGTCCAAACTCTCTTTCCAGACACAGATTGACCCCAGGACTGAAGGAGAGGGTCCAGGGAAGAGGAGACTCCCCTGCCCAGCACCCCCTGCACACCAGGAGGGCACCTGTCTTCCTGCCTCGGGTGTCACTCACTCTATCCACCCTCCACAGTGGTCCATAGTGATCCTTCTAAAGGGCAGTTCTGACTGTGACACTCAACTGCTCAAAACCCTTCTATGGCTTCTTGTTGCACATAGGACCAAGCCCCAACTCTTGGGCCTTTCACACCAGCCGGGTGACGGCTGTGAAGGCTCTTCTTCATCAGCTCGACTGTCTTTGCCTTGGCAAGCCAGAGCCCAGGGGTTGGAGCAAAGCCCAGGTTAAATCTGATGAGTTATGTGACCTTGGACAAATTCATTTCATTTCTCTGATCCCTGAGGGTGGTGAAAACAATCAAAAAGTTCTTCCAAATAAGGACTAACGTTTGGCTCAGGGAGCTCTCTGCAGAGGGTCCAGAAAGAGCCAGCCTCTTTCCGGAGAATTCTCTCCTCTTCAGAATTCCCAATGAGACACCGAGGAGAAACCTCTGCAGCCCCCAGTCCTCTCTCTGGAGGTGCATTCATCCTAATGGCTTCTGTCCTTTCTAAGTGACACGTCTACACCTCCAGCTCTGGGTTTAAAGATGCATCCCTTGAAGGGCCCATAGACACTTACATCCAATATAAGGACGTCTTGCTGCCAGCACTTCTCATTTGACAGCAAATGCCATCTAACTGACCTTCTCAGCAGCTCCTGAAGTTTATCCCCTACAAGTCCAGATCCTTAGTCTCCATCGGGAGCATCTCTGCTTCTATTCCCTTCTCCATCGCGTAGATAAAGGTCAAATTCTAATATGCTAATTAGACCAGACTTTCCACTGTTTAGAATCCTCCAGACTCCTGATCATTCCTGGGAGAGTCTAAGCTCCTTCATGTCCTTCCTCCCTGCTCTACCTTGCTCTCTGTTCTCTGCTCATACCCAGACTACAACTCTGGCTGTCCTCAGGGGTACATGGCTGAGTTGGCAGTACACCTTGCTTTCCCTCAGCTCTAGGCCTGGACCTGAGGGGCTCTGGACCTGCACTATTTCTCCTACCCTAAATACCCTTGACCTTTGCTTCCCTGGGTGAACTCTGGCATCACCTCCTCTGGGAAGCCTTCACCAGCTAAGTTTGTGTTTGGTGAGCCCTCACTATTGGCCACTTGCTTGCAATTTCCTATCACGTACAGCTCTTATCACCTGGTGTTGTGAGCATCTGTTTCCTCCAAGACATGTTTTCATTAACTCATTCAAGTATTTGTTGAGTGCCTATATGTGCCAGGAACTATTTGGGGTGCTGGGGAAACAGCAGTGAGCTAACCAAAGTCCCTGTCTTCTTGGAGTCTATATTCTTGAGGCTCTTTGAGGGCAGGAACTATCTGGCACCAAGGAAACACTCC
The DNA here is from genome assembly GCF_001698545.2 of Rhinopithecus bieti. Taxonomy (NCBI): domain Eukaryota; kingdom Metazoa; phylum Chordata; class Mammalia; order Primates; family Cercopithecidae; genus Rhinopithecus; species Rhinopithecus bieti. The sequence continues at coordinate 1,875,521 of NW_016814433.1, read as the reverse complement.
ATAAAAAAGATGATTAGTATTGTCAGTATTACCTGGGACATGGCACCCAAAGCGCTCTTAGCTGAGCGAGCTGCAGCCTGGAGGCCCTGCTGACCTGGCTCTGGGGTTTCCAGGCGCTTCCAGGAGGGGCCTGAGCAGAGGTTGAGGTTGACAGCTCTCAGGGGCAGCCTCCTTTGGAACTGTCTGCACAGAGACCCCAGGGCCCCTGCAGAGGTCTCCTGATGGCTGGCCCCAGGCTCTAGCTCCTTGCTGTCCTCCAGCTGCTCCTGGTGCCGGAGAGATCTCCGGCGCACAGAGGTCCCCATGCTCTGCCATCGAGAAGCCATTTGCCTTACCAAGAGTCTTCTCTGTCCACTAGACCCTGGGGAGGAGGGTAAAAAAGCAGGTCAGCAAGGCATTCCCCATCCCCATTCCCAGGCCCCACAGAGACCCTGGACACTGGAAGAGATGGGATGCAGCGGGGTGGCGAGGGCGGGCGGGGAGCGGGCGAGTTAGCAAGTGTAAGTGCAGGAAGGAGGATGCTTTCTGGAAGAGGGGTCTCGGGTCAGCAGCATTTCTGCTGTCCCGCACTTCAAGTTTCCAAAACAGCTGTCTTTTTATCCCAACCTCCTTCCTCTCTCTGGCTCAGGCGAGGAGTGGAGGCGGGGTCAAGACACGCCGTAGTCGAGCTTCAGCGCTGGGCCCAGGACACCATCACCATCTCCTCCACCAGCTCGCCCAGACCAAATGCGCCCCCACGCAGATCCCAGCCTTCCCACCAGACGCCCCGATTTTGATCCGACGCTTGTAGTACCCAGACGCCTCCACAGGCCGTGCGTGTCCGAACCTGATGCCCTCCCCTCTGAACAAAAAAATTGTTTTGAGCCGAGATCGCGCCATTGCACCCAGCCTGGGCAACAAGAGCGAAATTTGTTGTGCTCCGCCCGCACTCACCGGACAGCACCAACGCGGATCACAGCCGGAGCACAGCTGCTCCTAGTCCACCGCAGCCGGTTTGAAACTCTGCGCGGCTCCGCCCCCGGCCCCGTCCTCACAGCTGATTGGTTCCGTCCCCGCCCCGTCCCCGCCCCAAGGATCCGATTGGCTTTCTCTCTCGCGGCTGTAAATGCTGCGCTCGGATTGGCCCGGCCGTCCCCATTCATCTCTCCGGCTCCCTCCCGGCCTCCAGCCTCGTGGCTCCGGGCTTTGTATTAAGCGTCCCGCCCGCGCCACGGCCCTTGCCCGCCCAGCCCCCGCGCATCGCACGCCGGGTCCCCTCCCTGGAGCGCGCACAGGGTTGAGGCTGCTCTGACTCATGGGGTGGAGGCGGAGGTCCTGGGATCTAGGCCTCCTGGCTCAGGCCCCAGGCCCCGCAGTGGGCAGGGACCCCGTCCATCCTGCCAAGGGGTCTGGCTTTTCCTTCTTGCTCAGTGGTTTTGTCCGAAGGAGCCAGGGGCTGGCAGTGTGGAGCCCTGGGTTCCCAGAGACGTTTTCTTTCACATTTCCCTCCTGACCCTCCCTTCCTGTGACAAGACACTGTCCCTCTCTGAGTTCCCCATACTAGCCATCCATGCTCCGCCCCCACTAGAAAATGCGTCCTGGAAGCGGGGATAGACCAGAGTGCCCGTCTGCCCTCCTCCCGCCTACACCAGCTCCCTGTCCCCGCCTTGCCCCACACATCCCTCCCTCTCTCCAGCGGAATGCCTGCCTCTCCTCTCCTCAGCATCCAAACACAATCAGCCGTTATAGAAGCTCATCCTTCTCCTTTCGGCGACCTCAGAGCAGTGCTGCCCACTCCCCCGGCTGGTTTCTTTGTTACCTCTCCCGCACAAGAGCCTGAGATGATGAATTCTTGAAAGTCTGTCTTCAGCCCTCTTCATTTCTGGGTGGTCTCACCCACTCCTTTGGCCTCAGTGATTTCCAACGAAAGGATGACGATATTGATTAACGTGTATATGGCCCTTAGTATGCACAGGTACTGGTGTTGCAGTTTATTAACTTATTTGACCCTCTGCTATGGTGTGAATGTGTCCCTCAAATTTCACATGTTGGAAATGTAATGCCCAAATTCATATATCGGTGGCATTTCTTTGTTTGTTTTTGAGACGGAATTTCGCTCTTGTAGCCCAGGCTGGAGTGCAGCGGCGTGATCTCGGCTCACTGCAACCTCCGCCTCCTGGGTTCAAGCGATTCTCCTGCCTCAGCCTCCCTAGTAGCTGGGATTACAGGCGCCCGCCACCACGCCCTGCTAATTTTTTGTACTTTTAGTAGAGATGGGATTTCACTATGTTGGCCAGGCTGGTCTCGAAATCCTGACCTTAGGCGATCCACCAGCCTCAGCCTTCCAAAGTGCTGGGATTACAGGCAAGAGCCACCATGCCTGGCTATCGGTGGCATTTTTTTAGACATATAAATTGTTTTTATTCAAATTATAGAATATTATACAGTACTGAAAAATAAGCGAATTGTAACCAGATGGTGTAACTAAAGTGAATGTCGGGAATATAATGCTAGATTTAAAAAAAAGCAATATTCAGACAAACATAAAGTATGACACCATGTAAGTTCAAACACAAAAAACTAAACAATATGGTTTAGGAATATGCACACACATTTGTGGACAAAGCTATTACGGAAAGCAAAGGAATTGTAAACATCAAAATAAAACAGGTAGTCATTTTTTGGAAGGGTGACAGGAGAAGAGGATGTAATGAGGAAAGGGCTCAAAAGACTTCAAAGGTAATGTTCCATTTTGTAGGCTGGGTGGTGGCCACATGGATGTTTACTTTCCTCTTTATTATTTTTTTCCTTTTAGACAGGATCTTGCTCTGTTGTCCAGGCTGAGATGCAGTGGTACAATCATGGCTCACTGCAGTCTCAACCTCCTGGGCTCAAGCAGTCCTCCTGCCTTGACCTCCCAGAGTTCTGTGATTACAAGCATGAGCCACCTTGCCTAGCCTTTATTATTCTTTAAACCATATATGTATGTAATTTTATATATATCAGCTTATATTTGTGTGTGTATACACATACCTGTACATATATTATTTTGTAAGTATGAGCTACTTTGTAATTTTTTAAAAAAAGTTTTTAAAAATTGACAAGTAATAATTAAACATTTATGGGGCACATAGTGATGTTTTAATACATATAATGCAGTGTGATCAGATCTGGGTAACTGGCATATTCATCATCTCAAACATTATCATTTCTTTGAGTTGGGAACAGTTAATATCTTCCTTCTAGTTATTTGAAACTATATATTATTGTTCACTCTAGTCATCCGGACTAGATGACTCTAGTCATCCCACAGTGCTATAGAGTACTAAGCTTATTTCTCCTATTTAGCTGTAACTTTGTGTCTTTTAACAAATCTCTCCTATTCCTTCCTTCTACCTACCATTCCCAGCATCCAGTATTTTGATGAGGTGAGGCCTTTGAGAGGTAATTAGCATTAGATAAAATCAAACAAGGTAGGCCCCATGATGGTACTGGTGGCTGTAAAAGAAGGGGAAGAGAGACCTGAGCTGACAAGCACGATTTTGCCCTCTCACCATGCGATGCCTTCTGCCATGTTACAACACAGCAAGAAGGCCCTTACCAGATGCCGACCAGATGCCAGTGCTATGCTCTTGAACTTCCCATCCTCCAGACCATTAGCTAAATAAATGTCTTTTCTTTATAAATTATGCACTTTGTGGTATTCAGATATGGCAGCAGAAAATGGACTGACACCTTCATTGTACCTACACTTGATGAGGAAACTGAGAATAGAGTGAATACACCAAGGCCAAGGATTCAAACTTCAAGGTTCAAGTTTGAAGTCTGAACCCACTATATTCATTTTACAAGAGTCACTAATGGGGTATGGGTTGTGGTTTGCAAAATATTGCTCTAGTTTGCCTGTCCCTCATTTTTTAGTGGATACAGGGTTTCATCATGTTGGCCAGGCTGGTCTCGAACCCTGGAGTTCCTCCAGTCATCAGAGCTGTATCAAAACTACAAAGGAAAATAAAAGTGTTTATCATAAAAGTGTAAGGAGAGAGGGAGAACACACTATCACTTGCAGGTGGCAAGTGTCTGCTTCTGGGATGCTGGCAATGCTCACCCTTGACCTAGGTGACGCTGTTTATCAACCTAGTGAAGTTGTTTATCAACAGTCAGAAATGCTTGTTTTTAAACCTGTTTATAAAAGTTGCATTTGTTACTGTAATTAAGGAATTCAACTGATGTCTTTTACCAATGAAATCCAAGGGGAAAAGAAAGAGTTGTTTCTATGAAAACTAAGTTGAAAGTATGGGAAACAGTCCATGAAGGGGAATTACTTAGAAACAAGCAAAGTCTCTCAAACTGGAGTGTATTATCACAATTTGCCTCCCCAGTGCCTGCCATGTCACAGGCATCCGTAATAATAGCTTATATTTTTTGAGCCCTCACCATGTGTCAGACGCTCTGCTAAGTGCATTTACTTTCTTTCTTTCTTAATCCTCAAGCAATTCTATGAAGTAGGTACTGTTTTTATTTCCATTACAGATGACAAAAGTGAGATGCAGACAGGTGAAATATCTGGTCCAAGATCGTGTGGAATGTCAGAACTGGAGCTTAAATCCAGTGACTGACTTCAAAGCCTGAATTCTTACCCTCAGATTACACAGCTTTGTTAAGTATCAGGAGTGACACAATGAATGCATGCATGCATAAAGAGGCCCTCCCTGCTTGGAGCTTTCCATCCTCTTCCCTCACTCAGAATAGTAACTGGCAGGTCAGGTTAATGAAGAACAGTCTCCATGGCAACAAGTAAAGGAGGAAGAAACATTTTCTTCTGAATGAGAAGCCTTTCCCTTCTGCCTTGCATGGAGCGGTGGCTGGAGGGAGGGAAGGAGGCTGTACTCAGGGGAAGCAGGCTCCTAGTCCAGAGGTCAGTACAGGGGCTTCTGTTCTTGGTAAGGAAGAGAAACCAGTCACTTGTTGCTAGTGAAGGCTTTTGGAGGGGGAGGGAATCCAGCATCACCCTTGCCTCTGTTGGGGAAGGGGATAAAGGAGAAACTCCAGCCCTGCTATCCAGGGGCTCTTTGTCCAAGAGCAAACATTCCACTAGTTTCCTTGACCTCCTGAAACTGTCAATCTGATGGAAGACATAGACATTAAACACATAATTGTAAACAATTACAGTTGGGCAAAGTAGCATGAATGTGTAGTGCTAGGGAGAAGTGACAGGGGGTATAAGGGGGATGGGGAGATTGACTGGAGCTGGAGGTCAGGGTAGTCGTCCCTGAATGTGTGGTGTTTGAAGTGAGGAGCTAGTGGGCCAATGGTTGGGAGTCTGGAGCATTGCCAAGTGTTAGGACTGGGGAAAGCCTGGGCAAAAAGGGTAGGGCTGAGATCAGGGGCTGAGGGTAGGGGATGGGGTGGCAAGAGACAGGGTCTGTAAGTCAGAGAAGGAGCTTAAAATTTGTCCTGAAGGTGGTGGCAACTCTTTGCTGAATGTTAAGAGGGCAGTAGGTTATTAGAGTGGCATTTCAATGAAGTCCATGATGAGACTGGTTTGGGAGCGGCTATAGTTTTAATGTGTCCCCCAAATTTCATTTGTTGGAAACTGAATCCTCAAATACATATGTTGATGATATTTATGGGTGGGGCCTTTGGAGGGTAATTAGGATTAGATAACATCATCAGAGTAGGACCCTGTGATAGGATTGGAGGCTTTACAAGAAGAGGAATGGAGACCTGAGCTGATGTGCATGCTCTTGTCCTCTCACCGTGTGATGCCTTCCACCATGTTATGATGTAGCAAGAAGGCCCTCACCAGATGCCAACACCATGCTCTTGGATTTCCCAGCCTCCACAACCATGAGCTAAACAAATGTCTTTTTAAAAAAAAAAAAAATTATGCATTCCGTGGTGTTCAGTTACAATCGCAGAGAATGAACTAAGACAGTGGAGCGGGCAAAGGGTTTCTGGGGCATCAGTCTGTGCCCAAGCCCAGGCACAGACCAGGAGCAATCATCATTCTTCTCAGCAGGGAAACCAACACCCCTGGCATCAGCTTCAACATCCCCTTTTCTTCTCGCCCCCACCTCCCCCAATCAACCACAGGCTACATCTATCAATTTTACTGTTTAAACGTCTCTGCAATGTGTGTGTGCCCTTTGACCCTCTACAAAGGGAAGCAATGGAAACAGTGGGAGAGTTTTAAGAAGTGTGAGAAGAGACACAATTGGGTCTTTTTCATTGTGAATTATATCACTGATAGAAAACTGCCTAAGACATAAAATCTAGTGTCATGAATACAGTGAGTCCTTACTTAATGCTGTCAATAGGTGTTTGAAAACTGACTTTAGCCTGGGTGTGGTGGCTCTCACCTGTAATCCCAGCACTTTGGGAGGCCAAGGTGGGTGGATCACCTGAGGTCAGGAGTTTGAGACCAGCCTGGCCAACGTGATGAAACCCTGTATCCACTAAAAAAAAAAAAAAAAAAAAATAGCTTGGCAAGGTGGCAGGCACCTGTAATCCCAGCTACTCAGGAGGCTGAGGCAGGAGAATCACTTGAGCCCAGGAGGCGGAGGTTGCAGTGAGTCAAGATCACTCCATTGCACTCCAGCCTGGGCAACAAGAGCAAAATTCCATCTCAAAACAAAACAAAACAAAACAAAAAAACTGACTTTCAGTGAAATGACATATAAGGAAACCACCTTTTTTCTCATCAACATTGTAACAAAATGATGACATTGATTGAAAGGATGTTATTTGAGGACCTGATGTATGTCCTTTCATTTCAGACTGCAGTTTCCAAGAACCTAAAAGGACATTAAGTGAGGACTTACTGTACCTATAAAGCCAACACCCATGTAAGCATCACCTAGGTCAGGGGTGAGCATTGCCAGCATCCCAGAAGCAGACACTTGCCACCTGCGAGTGATGAGTGTGTTCTCCCTCTCTCCTTAGACTTTCATGATAAACACTTTTATTTTCCTTTGTAGTTTTGATACAGCTCTGATGACTGGAGGAACTCCAGGGTTCTTGGTCTTGCGCCGATAGGATTAACGACACGGACACACGTGGAGTGGTTTTAAGGAGCAAAAAGTTTAATAGGCAAGAAAGAAGGAAGGAAGAAGAGAATAGCTCACCCATACAGAGAGAGAGGGAAGGGGGGGATTTGAACAAATAGAAAACCCCCTGCTCAGGGTGGAGTGGTGGGAAGTGGCTGCTTACATGAAGAGGCTGAGGAGGTGGTGTCTGATTTCCATAGGGCCCAGGGGATTGGTTTAACCAGGTGTTATTTACATAGCCCGCAAAAACCCTGGCCCTCCCACCTTAGCCCTTTAATATGCAAATGCCGGTCGCCATGATGTTCTGAACACATGCTGTTATCTGGAGGTGACCATGACACTCGGTACACCTGGTGACAGGGAAAAGACAGCAGGAATCGCCATATGAGTGAACCCAGTTTCTAACGGCCGGCATTTGCATATTGAGGCTTGCCAGCCTGGCCCTTTAAGCGGCCTTTTCTGTTAGAAAAGAGATGGTTTTGGGGGTTGTTTTTTATTGCAGGAAAATTTCCACCGAGAACCTTTACCCTTACTATCTGCCTAAAAATTATTTCTTAAGAACTCCTGTATTAGTTTTACTAAGTATCCATTTTACCGATGCATGCAGACCTCTCTAGGTTGCCGTGTGGCTGGAGAACGGATGGAAGGCAGGAGGGGAAGGTTTTCTGCAGCCTTCCACCTTCCAGGGATGGAAGACTTTCAGGGGTGCTAGATTTCAGGGTGCCATTCACTGCTGCAGCCCTCCCAACTTCCCTTGAGAGGGAGGAAGGAGAGGTTAGTCTTCCCATTTCAGTTGGGAAAATGCAGTGAGAGAGAACGAGAGACATCCAAGGCCATAAGGTCAGTAAATAGGAAAGGGTCAGCCCTTTGAACTCAGCTGTATCTGGCTTAGCCCAGTGTTCTTCTTTTTCTTTTCTTTTCTTTTTTTTTTTTTTTTTCTGATACATAGTCTCACTCTATGGCCCAGGCTGGAGTGCAGCCGCATGATCTCAGTGCACAGCAACCTTCATCTCCTGGGTTCAAGTGATTCTCCTGCCTCAGCCTCTTGAGTAGCTGGGATTACAGGCACCCGCCACTATGCCCAGCTAAATTTTGTAATTTGAGTAGAGATGGGGATTCATTATGTTGGCCAGGCTGGTCTCTAACTCCTGACCTCAGGTGATCAAACTGCCTTAGCTCCCAAAGTCCTGGGATTACAGACATGAGCCACCGCGCCCGGCCTAGTCTAGTTTTTTTTTTTTTTTTTGAGATGGAGTCTCGCTCTGTCACCCAGGCTGGAGTGCAGTGGTGTGATCTCGGCTCACTGCAACCTCCGCCTCCTGGATTCAAGCGATTCTTCTGCCTCAGCCTCCTAAGTAGCTAGAATTACAGGCGCGCACCACCACGCCCAGGTAATTTTTGTATTTTTAGTAGGGACGGGGTTTCAGCATGTTGACCAGGCTGGTCTCGAACTCCTGACCTCAGGTGATCCACCCACCTCAGCCTCCTTAGTCCAGTGTTTTCATCTCTCCCTGTAGCAGAGTCCTGCACCCCTTCCCTCTGCAACCAATGAGCCTGGTGTCAGGAAGAGAACGGTTTTGGGGCGGTGAGTCCAGTGCCCTCAGGGTGCGGAGGTGTAGGAGCTTCAATGGCCACACGGTGGAGCCAAACACCAGGTCTTCGCATTTATGTTTCCCAGCCCGGAAGGGCGTCCCTGATGTCCTGAAAAAACTCTGCCTGCTTCCCAGAGCACAGGGCTAAGGCCCTCAAAGGGGAGAGGAGGGGAGGGGAGGGCAGGGGAGAGGGAGAGGAAAGAAGAGCAGAGGAGAGGAGAGGAGAAAGGAGTGCTGGAGTGCTTGCAGGGCAGAATGACATCTCGGGGAATCCACTATGACAGCACTCTATTTTATCTC
>NW_016814433.1:1842182-1866478 GCF_001698545.2 Rhinopithecus bieti | reverse complement strand
GGGCAGGGGAGGGGATACCCACCCTTCCCCCAGCCAGACCTTGCAGGGGAGGCAGGAGCGGGGCTGGGGAGGGCGCCTCAACTTTACCCAAACCCGCCGCGCCTTTCGTTGTCGTCTTCCTTCCCTCCCAAGCCAGAAACCTGTCCCCTCTTCCCTTGGGCCACCATCGCAGGGCCTCCTGAAGGCAGCTCCTGGGGAAGGGATGGGGAACAGGGAAAGTAGGAAGGTGGCTGGATGGCAAAGGGCAGCTGCCACCCCGGCTGGCCTGGAGTCCTCGGGGGCTTACAGTCTGGGCCCAGCCCAGGTATCCCCACTTTTTCCCCTTAAGTGGCCTCCAGGCCTCTCTCCACATCGCCAGGCTGGAGTGCAATGGTGCAATCTTGGCTCACTGCAACCTCCGCCTCCCGGGTTCAAGTCATTCTCCTGCTTCAGCCTCCCGAGTAGCTGGAACTATAGGCGCCTGCCACCACGCCTGGTTAATTCTTGTATTTTTCGTACGGACAAGGTTTCACGATGTTGGCCAGGATGGTCTCGATCTCTTGACCTCGTGATCCGCCCGCTCAGCCTCCCAAAGTGCTGGGATTACAGGCGTGAGCCACCGCGCCCGGCCCCCTGTCTTCTTTAAGAAAGCTCAGCGGACCTTTTTCCTTCTTGGGGTAGAAGAAAAGCCAAGCCTAGCACAACCCTGGCATGTGTCGGGCAGGGGCCCAGAATCACTGGAAGGAGCGGGGGATGGGATAGGAGGCGAGGCTGCCTGCGGACCACAGGCCTGGCCGGAGTGGCTCTGATAAGAAGCCTGGGCGCCTGGGGCACCGCCCCCACCGTCTGCCCTTCCCCCACACTCCTGCTGGCTGGGCAAATCCCAGAGTCTCAGCCGCCTAAGTGTCTTCCCCGGAGGCGAGATTATCCCCGCCTGTGCCGGACGCCGCCTTTCCTCCTGCAGTCATGGATGCCGCTCTGCTCCTGAACGTGGAAGGGGTCAGGAAAACCATTCTGCACGGGGGCACGGGCGAACTCCCCAACTTCATCACCGGATCCCGAGTGAGTGGGGCCCCTCCGGAGCGGACAGGGTCCCCCACAGCAGCCTTCCACATTCCCGGTGTGCCCCAAGGCACTGTAAACAGCTTTCAGCTTTGCCAAAAAACAGCCAGGCAGCCCCAGCCCTGGGCCTCCGGGGAGCTCCCAGCGTCTCCCCATTCACGGGGCATTTTGGTACTTTGCAGATTCGACTTTAGCATGGGCTGAAGGGAAGGGCTTTTGGGAATTTTCTGGAGCCCTAAATGTTGAGAAGAAAGGGGTTCCAGAGGTCTTGGTATTTGTCCCCAAATGTCTGTTGGGCTTCCCTGGAGCGAAGGGTGCGTCTGTGGCTACAGAACTCCGGCTTTGGCCAGGCGAGGTGGCTCACGCCTGTAATCTCAGCACTTTGGGAGGCCAAGATGGGCAGATCACGAGGTCAGGAGTTCGAGACTAGCCTGACCAACATGTGAAACTCCGTCTCTACTAAAATACAAAATTAGCCGGATGTGCTGGACGCCTGTAATCCCAGCTCAGCTACTCAGGAGACTGAGGCAGGAGAATCACTTGAACCCGGGAGGCGGAGCTTGCCGTGAGCCGAGATCACACCACTGCACTCCAGCCTGGGCAACAGAGTGAGACTCTGTCTCAAAAAAAACCAAAAAACCAAAAAACAAAAAAAACAACAACAACAACAAAACTCGGGGCTTATTTGAGGAAGGATTTCCGGACACACAGCACCGTGGGGAGTGGACTGGGGTCTGTAGGGAGGGGTGGGTCCCTCCTCCCTGGGGCGTGCAGGCAGGGTGGAGGTGCTCAGGGGCTCTGAGGCATCTGATGGGGTGAACTGAGTGAGCTGACCCTGGGGACAGCCCTGAGTGTCGCTGGCAAGGGGTGGCGTCTGCCGGGCCTTGAGCGGTGTGTCTAGAGCAGAGTGCACCGTCTTGGTGACCAGGTGGTCTTTCATTTCCGCACCATGAAATGTGATGAGGAGCGCACGGTCATCGATGACAGCCGGCAGGTGGACCAGCCCATGCACATCATCATCGGGAACATGTTCAAGCTCGAGGTCTGGGAGATCCTGCTCACCTCCATGAGGGTGCACGAGGTGGCCGAGTTCTGGTGCGACACCATCGTAAGTTGGCCCTGCGCGCCTGTCCCCTGGGACTAGTCTCTTCCGGCTCACCCACCCGCTTTGCAGGGCTGCTGTGTTTCAGGAAAGCTGGGACTCAAGCGAAGCTCTGCAAAGGCAATCCTGCAACCTTATTCCCCACCACGGTGCATGTGAAGATGGAGGGAACAGGGCTGGAAGGGGTGACCCATGCCGTGGCTGGCTGGTGGGGAGCATGGCTATCCTCAGCAGGAGTGAGCCGGCCCACTTCACAGTCATCACATTTGTGTGTGTGTGTGTGTGTGTGTGTGTGTGAGAGAGAGAGAGAGAGAGAGAGAGAGAGAGATAAGGTCTCGCTTTGTCACCCAGGCTGGAGTGCAGTAGCGTAATTATGGCTCACTGCAGCCTCAACTTCCCGGGCTCAGGTGATCCTCCCACTTCAGCCTTCCAAGTAGTTGGGACTAAGGTGCGCTACCACACCTCATTTTGTATTTTTTGTAGAGACGGAGTTTCGCCATGTTGGCCAGGCTGGTCCTAAACTCCTGGGCTTAAGCAATCCTCCTGTCTCGGCTTCCCAAAGTGTTGGAATTATAGGCATGAGCCATCATGCCGGGCCAAGTCCTTGCTTTTATACAGCATGATTAGACCAGCCTTGGTCTAATCCCTCCTCCTCACATTGCAAGTTTTTTTTTGCCCTTCTCCTCCCATTGCAAGTTTCCCTTCCTATTTATAGCACTCCGTAAATTACCCTTATAAGTTAGCTTCCTCGCCTTGTGGCAAAACTCACTGACCCTTGGGCAATGTTTCTTATGGGAACTTTCAAACATATACAAAAGTCAACAGAAAGAATAACGAACTTACAAGCATCCATCACCCAGTGCCAGCCACCATCAACCCGTGGCTGGTCTTGCTTCATCTCCTAACCCATCCACTTCCCTTCCTTGTCCTGCCTGGTTAAACCAAATGCCAGACACCATATCATTTCATCTGTAAATACTAAAATTTGTATCTCTATAATATGAGGATATCCCAGCACTTTGGGAGACCGAGGCGGGCAGATCACGAAGTCAGGAGTTTGAGACCAGCCTGACCAACATGGTGAAACCCCGTCTCTACTAAAATACAAAATTAGTGGGAGTGCGTGCCTGTAATCCCAGCTACTCAGGAGGCTGAGGCAGGAGAATCACTTGAACCCGGGAGGCGGAGGTTGCAGTGAGCTGAGATCACACCACTGAACTCCAGTCTGGTGACAGAGCAAGACTCCATCTAAAAAAGAAAAAAATAATAAAGAGGATATTAAAATACTTAACCATGATATCATTATGAAATCTTTTAAAACTCCAGTAATTCCTTAAAGCCATCTAATATCCAGTCACTGTTAAATTTTCTTTGCTTGACTCTTTTATTCTTTATAAATGAATGAGTTTGGTTTGTTTAAATCAACAACCAACCAAAGTCCCTGCGTAGCGCTTTGTTGATGCGTCCTTCAAGTCCCTTTTCATCTATAGCTCCACCTCCTTTTCTTCTTTTCTTCCTTGACACAGAAATGTTGAAGGAACTGGGTCATTTATCCTGTAGAAGTCCCACATTCTGATTTTCCTGATTGCTTTGCCATGGAATTGTCTAACATGCTCCTCTATTCCCCACATTTTGATAAATTGAAAGTGGGGTCAAGAGGACCTGATAAGATTCAGATTCTTCTCTCTCTCTCTCGTTTTCGGAAGTCTGCCATGGATGGTACCATATACTTCCCTTTGGGAGAAGTACATCACACTTGGTTGTCTTTCTTAAGATGATGTTAAAAGTGATGGGTGGGTTTAGGTGTTGACAGCCTGATCCGTCCATTCCAAAGCTCCCCTAGACTTTCACCATTGGTGGCAGATACCCAGACTCATTATTTTGTCAGAGGCCACTGACCTTTTAAATGAGCATTCTGGGGATGGTTTGAACTCTGTTCTGTCGTTCATTAGTTGCATGACCTGGGGAAGTCCCATCTTCTGTCTGCTACTCTATTCCTTCATTTATAAATAAACAAAACTCTAAGTTAAGGAGTTGTTTTGGAGATTACATGATATAACATATGCGGGTGAATCATAATACAGAGCAATTAAAAATGAGAGCTATTATTTTGAGCTAGAATTTTTTTTTTTTTCTGAGATGGAGTTTCACTCTGTCACCCAGGCTGGAGTGTAGTGACACGATCTTGGCTCACTGGAACCTCGGCCTCCCAGGTTCAAATTATTCTCCTGCCTCAGCCTCCTGAGTAGCTGGGGATTACAGGTGCCCACCACCACACCCATATGTATCTATATCTATATCTATCTATCTATCTCTCTATATATATATACTTTTTTTTTTTTTTTGGCATTTTTAGTAGAGATGGGGTTTCATCATGTTGGACCAGACTGGTCTTAAACTCTTGACCTCAAGTGATCTGCCTGCCTCGGCCTCCCAAAGTGCTGGGATTACAGGCATAAGCCACCATGCCGAGCCGAGAAAAAATATGAGATTAACTTTTCCACTTTACTAATGAGGAAACTTAAGACTCCAAAAGGGAAAATAACTTGCAGTGGCTCAAATAAGTTAAGGGAAAAGATCTGGGTGAGATGCCTGGTTCCCTCTTCATCCTGCACATGTTTCTCGCAATGTCTAATATAGCTGGGCAGCAGCACCATCCTCTGCCAGTAGGTGGTCCCACTCAACATGTTATTCATGTATTCATTCATGTAGCAAATATTTGTTGAACATCTTTCCTTTGTAGCAGTCCCTGTGGTTTTCTTCATTTTGATATTTTTATCTTAAAATCTGTTTTTTTTTTTAATCGAGTCAAGGCTTCCGAAAATTGGCTTCTTTGTGATTTCAGTGAGTTTAAAAATATATCTATTGACCTTGCTTAGAGTGAGGGGGTCCTGTACTTTGATTCACGCCATACGTGAGGCAAGGCTTGGCTGCCACTGAGAGTCCCCTCTCCACAGGATACACGTCTGCTAACACATGACAGCTGAGTGCATAGAAGGCTGTCAATAAATTCTTGATTAGTTGATTGATTTGTTGTTTGCAAAACCACAAGCTGTTGTCATTCCCATAATGTGGGCATGGCTCTTTGTTTCCTGTGGAGTCTGTGTTCCTTTTTCCATGTTGATAGTCACATGAGTGCATTGCCTATATCACAGGCTGGTAACTGTTTTTTTTTTTTTTTCTTTTTTTTCTTTTTTTGAGATGGAGTTTCACTTTTGTTGCCCAGGCTGGAGTGCAATGGTGTGGGCTCGGCTCACTGCAACCTCCGCCTCCTGGGTTCAAGCGATTCTCCTGCCTCAGCCTCTTGAGTAGCAGGAATTACAGGTGCTCGCCACCACACTGGGCCCATTTTTGTATTTTTAGTAGAGATGTGGTTTCACCATGTTGGCCAGGCTGGTCTTGAACTCCTGACCTCAGGTGATCCACCCACCTTGACCTCCCAAAGTGCTGGGATTACAAGTATGAGCCACTGTGCCCATAGTGACTATGGGTTTTCCCAATCTCCATGCCCCCCCCCCATCTCCTCATCCCAACCCATGGCTGCCGTGATTGTATGCACGTGCACACACACACACACACACACACCCCTTCTAGAGTTAGTTCTTCACCTGCACATCCACCTCTTATCCATCCACCCACCTGCCCAGGCGTCAATTCATCCATTTTTCTCTTCAACCATCTTCATTCATAATTCAGTCTTCCATCACTGCATGCATCCATCATCTTCTATCTATCTCCTATCATTCATCTATCTATCTATCTATCTATCTATCTATCTATCTATCTAGTTAGAAAACATTCACTGGGCACCTGATTTGGCCTGTGCTGTATGTTAGGAATGAAAAAAGCAAAGCCCCTGGCCCTTAGGGAACTTGAATTCTGGAGGAGGAGCAGACATCTAAATAAGTGTAATGCAGGGCAGCCAGTGCCACGACATAAGTAAGTGAGGGCAGTGTGCTCTGGGGCCACAAAAGCATGCTCAGCTTGCTGGGGGCCATGGCGTACCGAGCTGGGGGCTGCTGAGTCAGGGCCAGAGGTGGCCCCCTGGCAGCAAGCTGTTTCTGGGGCTTCTCCCTCCCTTGGTCCAGCTCTAATCCCAACAGGCTCAACAGCCATCTGCTCGTCTCTTCCACAAAGAGGCAGAAGGCATTTCGGGCTAATCCTGGCCGGTGGGGCGGGCGGGGTGGCCTCTGCCTCTGTGCTGGTGACCTGCAGGCAGAGCTGAACCGCTGCACAGAGTTTCAGCCCCTTCAAGTCACATGTTGCATGTGGAGCCAGTGCTGGATCGTCTCAGAAGCCGGTCCAAGGAGATGGGTTCTCAGGGAGCCTAGTCGGGGAAACTGAGGCCCAGCATACATACAGCAGGCCTCGCTGAGGCTGCACGGCTGATTTTCCCAGCCCTCCTTCATCCCAAGGGTGGCAAACTCAGCTCCCATGCTGGCTGAAGCTGTGATGAGCCAGATCTATATCTGCACCGTCTCATTTAATCCCTACAGCAGTCCTAATACCGGACAGGAGCAACCCAGGGAACTGGGGTTCAGAGAAGTGCAGAGACCTGGGGTCACTGCTAGCCTGCAGCACTGCCAGGAGACCAAAGCGACTCTCTTGGACCCTGGAGTCCTGCTCCTTCTGCTGCCCCACACTGCCCTTCCTGCGAGTCATAGGCTTTGCCGAGCTCAGGGTTTCCCTGGGGCAGAGATGTGTTACAGCGGACCACAAGGGCCAGAAGAGGCAGCCGGAGGCTAAGAGCATATGACCTCTGGAGCCAGGTTTGAATCCTGGCTGCGTCATTTCCTAGCTGTGTGACCTTAAGCAAGTTGCTTTGCCTCTCTGGGCTGTAGTTTCCCCATCTGTAAAATGGGGATAATGATGCTTCTCTTGAATTGTTGCAAGGATTGAAGAGGCTCATAACAGTGTGAAGTGCTTTGCCTGGCACACAGTTAACCACAGTTGGTATTAGTGGCATAGTGAGGGAGCAGGATTCCTGCCAGGAGGGGCTCTGAGTGGAGGCCTTTTGTGGCCCACCTAGCTCTGAGCAGGTAGCCCAGATGCCATCCATCTGTTTCTCCCCACAGCACACCGGGGTCTACCCCATCCTGTCCCGGAGCCTGCGGCAGATGGCCCAGGGCAAGGACCCCACGGAGTGGCATGTGCACACATGCGGGCTGGCCAACATGTTCGCCTACCACACGCTGGGCTACGAGGACCTGGATGAGCTACAGAAAGAGCCTCAGCCTCTGATCTTTGTGATCGAGCTGCTGCAGGTGGGGCTTGGGGTAGGCAGGGCTGGAGGGCTGTGCCAGCACCAGAGAGGGACAGTGGGCATCACGGGCACCCCCACCCCACTGGCCACTGGACAGTGCCCTGTTTCTCTTTAGAGAACAAGAGAGGGTTCATAAGCCATGGGACAATACGAATGTGAAACAAAAGTCCTCTGATTTTTCCACAAGAAAGGTCCATTTGGTGCTGGGCACGGTGGCTCATGCCTGTAATCCCAGCACTTTGGGAGGCCAAGGGGGTTGGATCACCTGAGGTCAGGAGTTCGAGATCAGCCTGGCCAACATGGTAAAACCCCATCTCTACTAAAAACACAAAAATTAACCAGGTGTGGTGGTGCATGCCTGTAATCCCAGCTACTTGGGAATTTGAGGCAAGAGAATGCCTTGAACCTGGGAAGTGGAGGTTGCAGTGAGCCGACATCATGTCAGTGCATTTCAACCTGGGTGACAGAGTGAGACTCCATCTCAAAAAAAAAAAAAAGTCCGCTTGGAACCACTTTTTAAAAATGTGATTTGTTTTCATTTTGGAGGCATTTTACTTCTCTTTGTTATCTACTTCCACTTTCATTTTCAAGAGTTGGAGATTATAACCTCCTCGGTTCCTGTGGTTTGTAGATTCAGACTTGGTTCTCTAATAGCGGGAGAGGCTGCATGGAACTCCCCATATCCTCCCACCCAGGGCCCCAGAGTGATTGACGGCGCGTGTTTGCGGGTTGGTGACAGAGGGTTAGGGCCAGGGTCAAGGTCAGGTTGGGATTCAGCTTATGGCCAAGACTGAGGCTCAGCCTGAGAGCTATGTGAGTGAATAAAAATAAAATAAGAACTGTGTCAACCAAGGGCCTTTACAGGCTTGCTGTCACAGTTGCGTGGTCTGTGCACTGCACGAGGTGCACCGGCATCGCCTCCAAGGTGCTCATTATAGACATCGTACATTGGTATTTCTATAATGACAAGTTTCCAGCAGATGGCAATAGTGTATTGTTCTAACAAAATGAGGATTCACGACAATTTTCTGAATACTAGAAGTGAAGTGTCTTGATGAACGGGCACCTTTTCCTAGTTTGCACAAAGGCATTGATTTAGGGCAGGGTTTTTGGCATTTTTACTTCTTTCCCTTGTCTGTATGCACTTGACCAGCAAGTATGACTTCAGGGAGCTGTGCCAGGGTCCAGTCTTTCGGGTCCCTGATGGGGTGCAGGCCCCTGGGGTCCCTGCCTCACTGACCTGCAGCTCTGGGGCCAGGTTGATGCCCCGAGTGATTACCAGAGGGAGACCTGGAACCTGAGCAATCATGAGAAGATGAAGGTGGTACCCGTCCTCCACGGAGAGGGAAATCGGCTCTTCAAGCTGGGCCGCTACGAGGAGGCCTCTTCCAAGTACCAGGAGGCCATCATCTGCCTAAGGAACCTGCAGACCAAGGTCAGAGGCTGCTGGCCAGGGGTGGAAAGCGGGGCTGACTCTGGGGGACCTGCCCAGCGCCGGCCAGGGTGGGGTGGGGCTTGGGCAGCCGCCTGAGGTCATGGCTGACCTTCTCCCTGGGCAGGAGAAGCCGTGGGAGGTGCAGTGGCTGAAGCTGGAGAAGATGATCAACACTCTGACCCTCAACTACTGCCAGTGCCTGCTGAAGAAGGAGGAGTATTACGAGGTGCTGGAACACACCAGTGACATTCTCCAGCACCACCCAGGTGCGTGGGGCTGCAGGGGCGGGCAGCGAGGGGGCGCCCGGCCCAGGGCGACGGAGACACCTGCCATAGCCTTCCTGAACTTTTCTTTCCACCCCACTGGGGCACCGAACCTTGTCTCCACCCAGCCGGGTTTCCCCGAGTGTGTAATTGAATCGTGGGCGATGGATGGGCAGTGCTTGGCGTGGGGGATCCTTTATTTTAATGTGTGTTTGAACACTTACCCAGGAAGCTCACCAAGCTTGTGTTTTCAGTGGAACGGTAAACAGGCTTTTAAAAAAGAGGGGCAATCAACATAGAGAAAAATATTATGTCGGTGCTAGTACTGGTGTTGCGAGGATATGGCACCTCCAGTACTACTAGTATTGACTTACTGCTCGAATAGTGCTCACAGTAACAACACCCAGGCCCTGGCTCGTGCATCAGGCTCAAGTCCTCTGCGTTTATTATCTCATTTAATCCTCCTAATCCTCATAATCACCATGTGGGGGAGGTGCAGGGAAAGGGCCTGAAGGTTATCTCATTTAGGGAGCGTCTGTAAGAAAAATAAAACAGAGGCCGGGCGCGGTGGCTCACGCCTGTAATCCCAGCACTTTGGGAGGCCGAGAGGGGCGGATCACGAGGTCAGGAGATCGAGACCATCCTGGCTAACATGGTGAAACCCCGTCTCTACTAAAAAATACAAAAAAACTAGCCGGGCGAGGTGGCGGGCGCCTGTAGTCCCAGCTACTCCGGAGGCTGAGGCAGGAGAATGGCGTGAACCCGGGAGGCGGAGCTTGCAGTGAGCTGAGATCCGGCCACTGCACTCCAGCCTGGGCGACAGAGCAAGACTCCGTCTCAAAAAAAAAAAAAAAGAAAGAAAGAAAAATAAAACAAAGTTATGAATATAAAATTAGTCACAGGGCCTTGAAAAGGAGAGAAGGAGGTACTGCCATTATGATCATCATCTCCATCTTACAGTTGAGGAAACAGGGATGGGGGGTACAGAGAGGTTAAGGATCGTGGCGGAGCTAAGGGTCTTGGAGGCTGGTGAGTCCCAGCTGGGTGGGGGCTGCCTCTGAGGCTGGGCAGGGAGCTGCGGCTGGATGCTCCTTGCTCTCCACAGGCATCGTGAAGGCCTACTATGTGCGTGCCCGGGCTCACGCGGAGGTGTGGAACGAGGCCGAGGCCAAGGCGGACCTCCAGAAAGTGCTGGAGCTGGAGCCATCCATGCAGAAGGCGGTGCGCAGGGAGCTGAGGCTGCTGGAGAACCGCATGGCGGAGAAGCAGGAGGAGGAGCGGCTGCGCTGCCGGAACATGCTGAGCCAGGGAGCCATGCAGTCCCCCACAGCACCACGTGCGGAGCTGTCCACAGGGCCACCTGCAGAGCCACTGGCAGAGCTCCCCACAGCACCACCTGCGGAGCTGCCCACAGGACCACCTGCAGAGCCACCGGCAGAGCTCCCCCTGTCCCCAGGGCATTCACTGCAGCACTGAACCCCCTGAGATGCACAGTCAGCCTGACACCTAGGCAGGGAGCAAGTGGCCTGGTCACTGCTGGTTCCGCTGACCAGGATTGTGGTGTCACTTTTTAAAATTTAAAATTAATTTTTGAAATCAAACTCTGACACGCCCATGGTAAAAAAAATAAAAATAAAAAATAAAAAATAAAAAATAAAAAAAAAAATCCAAAGGGCACAGAAGTGCTCATGAATAAAGTAGTTTTCTCCCCTACCCCTTACATTCCTTCCATGCCATGGTTTTCATTGACCCTGTTTTTAATTCTTCCGGTGGTTTTCTCTATTTCCAAGTAATCTGTTTAAATCAGTTTCTCCCCTGTCGATTTTACCCCAAGTCAGTGACACATGAGGATCTGATGCTCTGATCCTTGCTCATCCCTGGTACCCCTCCCTGTCTCCCCGTTTGTGATAGTTAGATTTGGGGGTCACCTCTTGGTTATTTTTGTAACTTTATGCAGGACACTTAGAACTCTTGAGAATCCCACTGACTTTAGTGGGTCTTGATGTAGGGTGGGCAAGCCCCGAAACTGGAACTTAGCCTGAGAGGGTTCTTGGCTTCCTCCAGGAAAGATTTCAAAGGCAAGCGGCAGTGGTAGGGGAGAAGAAAACAGCTGTGGCCAGGCGCAGTGGCTCACGCCTGTCATCCCAGCATTTTGGGAGGCTGAGGTGGGTGGATCACCTGAGGTCAGGAGTTCCAGACCAGCCTGGCCAACATGGTGAAACCCCATCTCTACTAAAAATACAAAAACACTAGCTGGGTGTGGTGGCAGGCGTCTATAATCCCAGCTACTTGGGAGGCTGAGGCACCATAATCGCTTGAACCTGGGAGGCGGAGGTTGCAGTGAACTGAGATTGTGCCATTGCACTCCAGCCTGGGCAATAAGAGTAAAACTTCCATCTAGAAAAAAACAAACAAAAAAACCAACAACAAAATAACAACAACAAACAAAACAAACCAAAAAACAAAACTAAAACAGCTCTATTGAAGCTGCAGTGTTGCAACTCTGTGACTGCCCTGCAGCGCAGGGTTACCCCATAGGCAGGGAGCAGCAGCAGCTCAGGGCAGTTCTGCAGTCAGATTTATACCCACTTTTAATGACATGTAGATTAAGGAGCGGTGGATACAAAACTTTCTAGGGAAGGGGTAGTAACTTCTGCGTCCTGGGGTCTTTGCCACGGAAAAGGGTGGTATGCCAGGGTGTTGCCATGGCAATGGTAAACTGACGTGGCACCCTGGGGGGCATGTCTTAGGAAAAGCTGCTTCCACTCGTCCCTGTTTTAGCTCATCTTCAAGTTGTATGGTGTCCAAGCCCCACCGCCTACCTCAGTCTGGTGACCTCCTTCTGTGTCTGATGAGCATGGCGGCGTTGGGATCTTCCCCTTCCAACTCCCTCCCTCCTCTTAGTCCTCCCTAAAGAAGGACGAGTACGAGGAGGTGCTATCACACCAGCGACATCCTCTAGCACCACTCAGGTATGTGGGGTAGGGCAGGGGGGCAACGGAGTATCCGGCCTAGGGCCACGCAGTCAACTGCCAAGCCCTTCCTGGGCTTCTCTTCTGCCCCAAAGCTTGTCTCCACCCAGCAGTGGTTCCGCCAGCGCTAACTGTATCCCTAAAGTTCTGATGTACTTTACTTCTCCATCATCCCTGTTGTTAACATCTACCTTCTGTTCTGTAAGCAAAACTAAGTCTTCTGTGCTTTGTCCATAGGTTGACTCTACAATCTGAAAATCAATAAACAGCATTTGCATGATTGTGGCCGTGTAGGCGTGGTTCCCCGCTGGGCCCTGCGCAATGCTTCCACTGCATTGCTTTCTCTGTGGTTCCAATTTCCTGACCCCTGGGACACCAGAATGAGGGCATTTCTGGCATCTGGAGTGATAATGTGTATTTTAACATGGCAGTGTTTTATGTTTTTCTTCTCTGCTTCTCCTCTTCCTTTTTTCTTTTTCGTTTTTTTTTTTTTTGAGATGGAGTCTCACTCTGTTGCCCAGGCTGGAGTGCAGTGGTATGATCTCAGCTCACTGCAACCTTCACCTCCCAAGTTCAAGCGATTCTCGTGCCTGAGCCTCCTGAGTAGCTGGGATTACAGGTGTGCGCCACTGTGCCTGGCTGATTTTTTGTGTTTTTAGTAGAGACGCGGTTTCACCATGTTGGCCAGCTGCTCTCGAACTCCTGACCTCTGATGATCTGCCCACATCGGCCTCCCAAAGTATTGGGATTACAGGCGTGAGCCACCGCGCCTGGCCTCTTCTTCCTTTTCTCTTGCAGTACTAGAAGGTGTGATGTGTACGCCTTCCCGCTCTTGAAGAAAAGGGGTTTCAATTTTTGGATGATTAGGCTCAGTGGTCCAGTGGGCCACATAGTAAGAAGGAACCACGTGAGAGAGGAGGTTTCAGAAGAGGTCAGAGGAAGGGGATGTTATGGCCTGTACAGGGAGCAAGGCAGGAGTGTCTTGAGGCCATAGCGAGTCCCTCAAGCTGCGGAAAGTGCAACAGGGAGGGAGGCTGGGGATAGAGAGCCAAGGGACCTCCACTGCTGCCTCCTGGTGGCACTGCCTGTGGGGAAAGGCCTGGATGTTGTCTGGGCAGTCAAGAGTTGAGTGTGGCTCAGAAACAGATGAGGGGCCTGGCAAGGGGCATTATTTGGGGGTCAGGGACTGTGGCCCACAGACTTCCCAGTCTCCCTTGCCCTGTCCATTGTCTGAATGTAGCTGTCCTACCAGCTACCCTTTCTCTTGGGGACAACAAGCAGCAAGGCCCCCCCTCATTGGTGGTGAGAACGTGGCCTGTGGGCTCCCTGGCAGGACGGAGGCCTGAATGCAGCTTACCTTCTGGCTTGGTCCTGTCTGGCTCATCCTGTGTGGACAGCTCCTCTTCTGATGCCTCTGGATATCTGAAAACAGGAGAAAGGGGATCGGGATTAGGAAGCCCGTAGCATGTGGTGGGAGATACCCCGGAGAGAGGGTGCCCAGGGACCCCTGTCCTATTATTACAATCCTCCAAAGGCAGAGGCTGGGCCAGTAGAACCACTGTTCAGAAACTGCCACATCCCATACCCCATCTTCCTAGTGCAGAGGAGGTGGGAGGCAGACACCGGGAGAGACGCAGACAGCCTCCCATCCAGGACTCTGGTTGCTGCATGGGTTTCCTTCTGCTCCGTGAAAACCAGCCTAAAGGACGGGTGTGGCTGGCCAGGTCTGGGCGGGCAGTTACAATAGGTTTCAGGGCCTCTCTTTCCAGGGGTAGGGGAGAAAACCACTTTAATTCATAAGCTCTTCTGTGCCCTTTGGATTTTTTTTTTTTTTTTTTTTTTTTTTTTTTTTTTTTTTTTTACCATGGGTGTGTCTTTGATTTCAAAAATTAATTTTAAATTTTAAAAAGTGACACCACAATCCTGGTCAATGGAACCAGAAGTGACCAGGCCACTTGCTCCCTGCCTGGGTGTCAAGGACCACTAAAGTCAGTGGGATTCTCGAGAGTTCTAAGTGTCCTGCATAAAGTTACAAAAATAACCAAGAGGTGACCCCCAAATCTAACCATCACAAATGGGGAGACAAGGAGGGGTACCAGGGATGAGCAAGGATCAGAGCATCAAATCCTCATGTGTCACTGACTTGGGGTAAAATCGACAGGGGGAGAAACTGATTTAAACAGATTGCTTAGAAACAGAGAAAACTACCAGAAGAATTAAAAACAGGGTCGATTAAAACCATGGCATGGAAGGAATGAAAGGGGTAGGGGGCTTCTTTCCCTGAGATCCAGCGGGAAGGCTTTGTTTTCAAGTTGCCAGCAGGGGGCAGCAGAGAACAAGCAGCTGGGTCCCCAGGGCATGAGATGGCCACTTTGGGCTCCGGATGTGGCGGTTCTCCCTCCGCCCCGACCATCCCTGACCCCTGCGGGTCGCCAGGTCAGGCAAGCTGGTGACAGGGAAGGCGGCATTTAGAACTATGGAATGAGGCTGCCAGCAAACTAGGTTCTTGGAGGCAACTCAGTTCCAACCCCTTGTACAGATGGGGAAACTGAGGCTTAGAGAGGGCCAGTAGCTCCAGGATTAGCATCAGGTTTCCAGGAGTCTGGGATGGGGCTTTCTTTTCTTTTTTTTGTTTTTCTGCACTGTGCTGCCTCCTTCACTGGATGCTTCATATGTGGGTATGATGCATTTTTTTTTTTAAAAAGGAGAAAATGTGAAACTTACATCAGGCAGCAACCAGGGGCATGCCAATAGCCTTTGTCTGGGGGCAGTTGGAAGGGTCAGCATGAGACAAGCTTGTGTGGGTTCTGCAGCCCCCTTTGGCCTGGCATGTCTTCAGGAATCGTTACTAGTTAATCAAACCAAGGCATTTGCTCCCAGTTAGGAGCCACCATACTGACCTCTGGAGTTGACAGACACCCTGAGACCAGAGAGTCTTTTGGGCCGGCAGTAAGGGGCTGAGTGGCCCGAGGGACACCTCCCTCCCTGGGTGTTGTGCAGGGGTAATAGTTTCCCATGGTGGCTGCAGCAAATGCCACAGACTTAATGGCTTAAAACAACACACACGTATTGTCTTATAGTTCCAGAGGTCAGGGATTCTAAAATGGGTGGGCAGGGCCATGTTCTTTCCGGAGGCCGGATGGGAGAATCCATTTTCTTTCCTGCCTGTTTAGCTTTTAGAGGCTGCTTGTATTCCTCGCCTTGTGGCCCCTTCAAAGGCAGCAATGGAGCATCTTCCACTCTGCGTCCCTCTGTTTCCATCATCATGAGGCTTCTGCCGATCCCTGACCCTCCCATCGCCCTCTGATAAGGACCCTAGTGCTTACATTGCCCACACCTGCCGGGTAATCCAGGCTCACCTCCCCACCTCAAGGAGCTTAATGTAATCACAGCTGCAACATTCCTTTGCTTTAGAAAGTAACCTGCCGGGCGTGTCGCTCACATCTGTAATCCCTGCACTTTGGGAGGCCGAGGCTGGCAGATCACCTGAGGTCAGGAAATCGAGACCAGCCTGACCAACATGGTGAAACCCCATCTCTACTAAAAATAGAAAAATTAGCTGGGGGTGGTAGCACGTGCCTATAATTCCAGCTACTGGGGAGGCTGAGGCAGGGGAATCGCTTGAACCCGGGGAGCAGAGATGGCAGTGAGTGGAGATCGTGCCACTGCACTCCAGCCTGGGTGAAGAAGCAAGACTCTGTCTCAAAAAAAAAAAAAAAAAGGAACCTATCCACAGGCTCTGGTGATTCAAATGTGGACGTCTTTCAGAGGGTGCGTTATACAGCCCTCCACTGCTGCTTAGTCTCTGTGGGTCTGCGATCTGTCCTCTGCTTTGCTGGTCTGTGCCGTGGAGGCTCAGCCTACAGATGTCCTGGCTCCCATGCCCTCTGCCCTCCCGTTGGGTTTGGCCAGCAGGAGGCAGCAGCAGGAGACCTGCTTGCGAGAGGAGGGTGCTGGGCCATTTGCTTTTCTGATTCCCTCCTTGCTGGGCTGCAGTCTGGCCAGGGTTGTGCTCTTTACCTGTGGTCACAGCAGGTGTCCCGGGCCACGGCTCTCCCTGGTCTCCAAGCAGTGCCTCCCCCAGGCCCTGCAGCCTCAGCACGGCAATGGTTTCCCACTCCCGCTCGTCCTCGCTGGCTCCTCCCATTCCTTGCTGGCTCCTCAATCCCTCCTGTATCTTCATTCTGCCTCTGTGGCTACCCCGTTTGCATAAGCCACCTGTTGGCTGCCAAGACCCTGCCTGAGCAGGTATCACATCTCCACCAGGATGCAGGGAGTAAAGGAGAGCTGAGGAGACCGAGAACACACACGGTGTCTCCAGCTCCTCAGGGATGTGGGCAGAATTTGAACTTAAGCCCAGATGCCACAAATGGGTATTAGAGCTGGCATTTTCCAGCGCCTGGGGCACGGCTGCCTCCCACAGCCTAAATTGATGCCCTCCGCGGCAAAGCCACCTGCTGGGAGAAGGTCTAACCGGAAGTGACGTCTAAGGGCCGGGCCTGCATCCGGAGGTTGCAAACATGGCGAAGGAATACAGCACAGGCGCAGCGTTGCTTGTCCCGGGGCCAAGGCGCCTCCCTGTCTGCGAGAAATGGCCAGGTAACCTCGGTCAGATTTTTTTTCTTTTATAAAAGAATTTTACTTTAAGTTCTGGGATACATTTGCAGAACATGCAGGTTACATAGGTATACGTGTGCCATGGTGGTTCGCCGCTCCTATTGACCCGTCATCTAGGTTTTAAGCCCTGCATGCATTAGGTATTTGCCCTAATGCTCTCCCGCCCCTTCTCCCCATCCCCTGACAGGCTCCGGTATGTGTTGTTCCGCTCACTGTGTCCATGTATTCTCATTTTTCAACTCCCACTTGTAAGTGAGAACATTCAGTGTTTGGTTTTCTGTTCCTGTGTTACTTTACTGAGAATGATGTTTTCCAGTTTCATCCATGTCCCTGCGAAGGACATGAACTCATTTTTTTATGGCTGCATGGTGTGTATGTGCCACATTTTCTTGGTGTGTATGTACCACATCTAGTCTAGATGGGCATTGGGCTGGCTCCAAGTCTTTGCTATTGTAAATAGTGCTGTAATAAACTTAAGTGTGCATGTGTCTTTATAGTAGAATGATTGATAATCCTTTGGGTATATACCTAGTAATGGGATTGCTGGGTCATCAGTCATATTTAATTTGGCAAATAGCTCAACTTTCAACAGTGTGGCTCTGCAGGAGGCTTGGTGCAAGCCCTGGGGAGTAACAGCAGCACCTCTTTGTGAGTGCCACCTCCCCACCTCAAGCAGTCATCATTGGTTCCACTTGGCAAAGGAGTCTCAGCTCAGGGAGGAATATGGGCTGCCCAGGTCACAGCTGCAAGTGGCTGAGCCCAGAGTTGACACACATGAGTTGGATGCAAGCTTGGGGTCCTTCCGTCTGTAGATCTAATGCCCAATAAGTGACGGGATTGAAGATGACTTGAACTAACTAGATCAGAGCATGGCATTCTAGTTAGTTCTAGTTTTTCTTACGGGGGTTTGGGGGGAACTCAAGGAAACCCTTTCCTCAGGGCTTTATGTTTTAAAATATTTTATTTTATTATTATTATTTTTTTCAGATGGAGTTTCACTCTTATTGCCCAGGCTGGAGTGCAATGGCATGATCTGAGCTTACTGCAACCTCCGCCTCCTGGGTTCAAGAGATTCTCCTGCCTCAGCCTCCCACTTAACTGGGATTACAGGCATGAGCCATCACGCCTGGCTAATTTTGTATTTTTAGTAGAGATGGGGTTTCTCCATGTTGGCCAGGCTGGTCTCAAACACCTGACCTCAGATGATCCACCTGCTTCAGCCTCCCAAAGTGCTGGCATTACAGGCGTGAGTCACCGTGCCCGGCCAGGGCTTTATTTTTCACTATGGTAAATCTACTAATGAAGACCTGAGCAAAATTTGGATTAACCAAGTAATTTTTTTTTTTTTTTTTTTTTTTTTGAGATGGAGCCTCGTTGTCGCCCAAGCTGGAGTGCAGTGGCACGATCTCGGCTCACTGCAACCTCTGCCTCCCGGGTTCAAGTGATTCTCCTGCCTCAGCCTCCTGAGTAGCTGGGACTACAGGCCCCTGCCACCATGCCCAGCTAATTTTTGTATTTTCAGTAGAGATGGGGTTTCACCATGTTGGCCAGGATGGTCTCAATCTCTTGACCTTGTGATCCACCCGCTGTGGCTTCCCAAAGTGCTGGGATTACAGACGTGAGCCACCATGCCCGGCCAATGGTGTGTTTTAACAGTAGGGGGGGAGGTTCCACAGCCACCACAGGGCATGGTGTTTGTGTGGAAGAGCAGCTGGGGACCAGGTGACAAGTCGTCTTTCTGATGCAGTCCACAGTCTGTTGTAGTGTTGCTCTGACCGTCTCTCTAGGACGCCACCTACCTCCACATCACAGGCCACTCTTGCACTGCTTGAGCTGCATGGTGAGTAAACTTCTTTCAGTTTCCTGCAAGGCCTTTGTTTCTATAGGATCTGAACAGTAGTTTAGGGTGGAGGGAGCTTAGGATGGAGGGTCTGCCTGAGCCTTACCCGTGTCCCAATTCCCCCCCCCATTAACAGATTCTCACCATGTCAGCTGCCTGTGAGGATGCTGGGGCAGTCCGGGTGTGATGGCCCTGACAGCCGACATCTGCATGCGGGTTTTTTTTTTTTTTTGAGACGGAGTCTTGCTCTGTCGCCCAGGCTGGAGTGCTGTAGTGCAGTGGCATGATCTTGGCTCAGTGCAAGCTCCGCTTCCCGGGTTCACGCCATTCTCCTGCCTCAGCCTCCCGAGTAGCTGGGACTACAGGTGCCCGCCACTACGCCTGGCTAATTTTTTGTATTTTTAGTAGAGACAGGGTTTCACTGTGTTAGCCAGGATGGTCTCGATCTCCTGACCTCATGATCCGCTCGCCTCGGCCTCCCAGTGTCCGGCCTGCGTGCGGGTTTTTAATCTTCCTCCCTGGGCTTGCCAGGTTTTGTACCTGGAGCGTCCGTCTTGAATTTCACCTTGATGGAAGGGGTCCATGAGTGAGGCGTCATCTTGACCACCTCTGAGTGCTTGGGATGGGGAGCTGCTTCCTGCTCAGCCTCTCTCCATTCCTCTCCTGCTTGAGGTTTTAATGGAAAGGTTAGGTAAACCTGCATTCTTATTTACGGTAGTTCGAGTCTGCAGAGTTCCTGGCCTAATTACAATTGCTCCATTACTTCAGGTATTCTCATTAGTGCGAGAATCTGATGAACAAAGAATCTCGCCTTTCCTCTTGCCACCAGTAGAAATATCATGTGAAGATGTAGGGGAGCATTTGTCTTTTCTCAGCAGTCTCGGGGCTGGCAGCTCTTACAGAGTGTGACAGTCTCTGGAGGGCAGAGGATTTTGCCTGCTTTGTTCACTGCTGTATCCTCAGTAGCTAGAAGTATGCCTGACCCATTCCGGGGGCTCAGAAATATTGGCTCAATGAGTCAATTTCTTTCTGGAAAACATGCCTTGATTCTTACAAGGGCAAGGGCCTTCAGAAATCGTCTAGTTCAACATCTTATAGCGCAGATGGGGACACTAATAGACTATTTTGCTGGTGGCAGCTGCAGCTGTGGGCTGGTCTTCCTCCAGCTGGATGAGATTGATGAAGATCTCCAATCAGTTCTTGACAGCATTCCACCCAGAGCAAAGCCCTGCTCCCTTACCCTCTCTCTCAGGGCATATAACATCAGCCCAAACCGATGATAGGTTCTTTCTAGCACTCTCTTACTGGGATGCCCACGGTTGCCATGATGTGTGTTCTCTCACTGCAAGGGCCCATGAGCCCATGGGTTCAACCAGAGGTGTGATCCTGATGGTCTTCCTCTGAGGGTCATTAATCATCGTCTTGGTGTGTTGAAGAAAGCCACAGCCACCATCGTTCCCACCATTGCAGGTGTGATGAGGGCTCTGTGGGAAGGCCCAGGGCACTGGGGGAGCGTGAAATGGGCCCCCCCTCCCCGCCGGCCTGAGCACTGGGATGGCCTCTCCGGGAAATGGATTGACTGGAAGTGGCGGAAGCAAAGGGCAGGATGCTTGTTTCAAGAAGGCTCGTGGCTGCAAAGGCCGAGGTGGCATCGTGAGGATTCTGGTTGCT
This sequence comes from Rhinopithecus bieti, assembly GCF_001698545.2. Taxonomy (NCBI): domain Eukaryota; kingdom Metazoa; phylum Chordata; class Mammalia; order Primates; family Cercopithecidae; genus Rhinopithecus; species Rhinopithecus bieti. The sequence continues at coordinate 1,846,274 of NW_016814433.1, read as the reverse complement.
TTCCTGAGAGCAATGGGAAACCAGGGCAGGCTTTTAGCTGGAGAGTGGCCTAATCAGACCTGTATTCACAGAAGCTGACCTGCCATTGTGGGGAGTGGGCGAGGGGGACAGGAGGGGAAAGCAGAGACTGCAAAGGAGGCCGTTGAGGTGGGGATGAGGAGGGTGACCTGAACCTGGACAGTAAGCAGAGCCTGGGGGCTGTGGGGTCCACGCCTCCTCCAGGGTAAGGTGAGGGGATGTGGCAGCTCCTAAACCCTTTGAGTGACCCGGGCATATAGGAGGGCTCTTAGGGGGCTGCCGTGCAAAGAAGGGGACAGAGCCCTGAATCTGTGTCACTTGCAAGGGGTGGAGGCACTGCCGGGTGAGGAGCTGGCATTGTTCTCCTTGTGAATCTCCTGCAGGCAGGCCCTGGGGAGCAGAGCGAGGCTGTATGCAGGGGGACAAACCAGCCCCAGTTTGCTTAGGATGCTCCTGGGCTTTTGCACTGAGCATCCTGTGGCTGGGCAGCTCCCCTAGACCCATGCAGACTGGGACTGTGGCTTACCATGGTCCCAAGTGAGGCTGCGGAAAGGTGGGTCTTTTTGCTGTCAGGCTTGCTCCCCAAAGGATGGGAAGTTCTGGGGGATAGTGGGTGAGAACCATCCCTGGAGGTGGTCACGAGGCCCCATTCATGCCAATGTCACTTTCTCTGTTGAAATATTGCCTGACCCTTTACCCATCCTTAGACCAAGGCCGGGGCGTCCTTCCCTGGGCCTGGGCCTCAGGGGCCTCCTGCACTTTGGAAAGTCTTCCTTGGCATTTTCTATTCTTTTCTTTTCTTCTGAGACAAAGTTTCGCTCTTGTCACCCAGGCTGGAGTGCAGTGGTGCGATCTTGGCTCACTGCATCCTCTGCCTCCCAGGTTCAAGCGATTCTCCTGCCTTAGCCTCCTGAGTTGCTGGGATTACAGGCACCTGACACCATGCCCGGCTAATTTTTGTATCTTTAGTAGAGACGGGGTTTCACCATGTTGATCAGGCTGGTCTGGAACTCTTGACCTCAGTTGATCCACGCGCCTCAGCTTCTCAAAGTGCTGGGATTACAGGCATGTGCCACTCGCCCGGCCTTTCATTGGCATTTTGTAAGTGCCCGAGCCTGGACATGGGTCCTAGTGCCCTCTGGTGAGAGAGCCCCAAGACCAGACTGAGACCTGGGTGGGCCCTTGTCTTAGTGCGCTAGGGCTGCAGTTACAGAGCCACAAACCAAGAAGCTTCTTGTCTCACAGAATTGAAGATGGGAAGTCTGAAATCAAGGTGTCGCCAGGGCTCTGAAGATCCCAGGTAAGCGTCTGCCCTCGCCTCTCTCCCGTCTTCCGGTAGCTTCAAGCGTGCAGTGGCTTGTAGATGGCTATCTTCGCCCTATGTCTGCTTACATTGTCTTCCTTCTGTGACTGTCTTTGTGCCCAAACTCCTTCTTTTTATAAGGACACTTATATTGCGTTAGCACCTACCCCCAAATGACCTCATTTTAACTGGATCATCTCTGCAAAGACCCTGTTTCTAAATAAGATCACATTCTGAGGTTCTAGGGGTTAGGACTTCAACATATCTTTTGCGGGGAGGACACAATTCAACCCAAAATAGTCCTGGTTTGGTCCCTGTTCTTAGGGGCACTGTCCTATCCTCTATCCCTCCAACCCCCTCCCACCCTCAACTGTCAACCAGATGGGGAGAGCCAGGGTGTGTACCCATGGGGCCGTCCCAGAGCCCTGTGGCGGGACACTGGCTCCAGAAGGGAAGCCAAGAGAGTAGGTTGCCCGTGTTGGCTGGGGTGGTATTTCTGTCACGGGATTGTGCAAGACTAGGCAGCCAGCATGGCAGGACATGCTGAATTTGGGGTGACTCGAATTTCTGATATAGATGTGTATTTCCATCTTAGATAACATTTTCCCGGGCCCTGAACACCACGGCTTGGCCCTGTTCTGCCAGCCCCTCCCACACTGGGGAATGGCCCTCCCAGGGCCAGCGTCTGCAACCCCAGGGATGTACCCCAGGGACGTACAGCCTGGGTGACAGGCTGTACGCCATCATTCCCTGTCTTTCCCCTGTGTCATGTCTCCACCTCCCAACACTCCCTGAAGGACCGTTGGAGTCAAGTGACCCCCAATTAGAGTATTAATTATGCAGCCACAGTGAGCCTCTCTCTGGGTGATTGGAACAGAGGCACCGAGGTTGCCCTTGTGTCTGAACAAGAGGAATTACTGATGGTCTTCAGAACACTGCAGCCTGGTCCCTGCTGTCACTCCTGCCCAGACCGGAGACAGCACACCTGGGGACTGGCCCGCCTTACTATTGGGGAACTCCTGCCACCTGTGGGAGCCTGAGCAGGGCCAGGGCCAGAGGCTGGGGGCGGGGAGCCGGGGGTGGTGGGGGGTGGGACTCGAGAAGGATCCTCAGCCTGTGCAGATGGGGCTCATTGTCCCTGACGAATGGGAGCGGCCCAGACAGGAGAAGAGGTTAAAAGTGTAAGGGCACAGCTGGGATGGGGAGGCTGGGAGTTGAAGTTAGATCAGAGTGGCATCTCATATTGTCGAAGGTTGCCACAGCCCTCACTTGGGAGGGGGCTATTGGCACCCGACCTGGAATTTGTCCTGCCTGGGACATGGGTTGAAGGCCAGAGCAGGCACTGAATATGGGGCGAGTCTGTGGCCAGGGTAGGGCTCAGAGAGAGCCCAGGTGGAGGCCAGTGTGTACCTATATAGGACAAGAGTCGTGGGAGAAAAAGCTGCCAAGATTGAACAGGACCAGATCCAGGGGACCTGGAGGGCTTCCACTGGCAAGGGGCGTGATCAGATGAATATTCTAGAAAGATGTCTCTGTGGTAGGTGTAAAGTTGCATTGAAAGGGGGAAACCAATTTGGAGACTACTCTAATTGTTTCGGCAAGAGAGCAGCATTGGAAGAGAAGAGGCCCATGTAAGATGCTGGTGCAGTGGAAATCCCCTAACATGGTGGAGGGAGTTTGGGCATGGCAGCCACTTACAGTTGTGCAGGTTGTGCACTGAACAATTCCAGTACTCTCTCCTCCACCCCCTATTCCTGCAATTTCATTGTTATCTATCTTAGCTATGTGTAGTTACTACAGGTTCCAAATAGATGGCAAGAAAGTATTTTGAGGAAGGGGGTACCTTTTCCTAATTTGCAGTCACCGTATTGGCTAGTGTTGAGGCTGTATTTGAGCTAAGTTGATCTGTAAATGTTAGTTTCTGAGGGCAGGGCCTGAGGATGTCCAGATCTGACACTGGACAATATCAGCTGGCCAGAGCCCAAACTAGGAGCAATGGCCAGCCCAGCTGATGCCTGGAACCCTGGGCTTTTCTCTGTACCCAGCAGAATCTCATCCGTGAAGGGCATGGCATTGAGGAGGGATGGCCAGGGCTGGGATTGGGTGGTTAAGATAGGATGAGGGGTGGTGGTCTCTGGGTTGGTCACCCTGCTGGCTGGCCTCCAGCATGGCTATTAGGCTCTTGAAGGACCCCTTTCCCAGGAAGCTCTGGGGGGATTTCCATCCACTGTGCCCCAGATCTATGTCTCTCTTCTTGGATTCTGTCCTAAGGGTAGGGTGAGTCTTAATTTCCAGCTGGAGTGCAGGTGTCGTGCTCCTCCTTCTTGGGACCCGGCTCAAGACTCCCATGTAGCCTCTTCCTCTTGGATAATTAATACGTTAGCAAGCAAAGAGTTTGGTCAAGCTGCCGTACTGTGCTGGCTGTCTCCCGATGGTCTCTTCAATCCACTCTCCACCCTCCTTCCTGCCCCCTGCTCTGGAAGATGATCCTGTGGGTGATACACCAATGGCTCCCTCTGGCTTCCAGTGGGTTCTTCCCATGGAAGGCCCCGTAGGAGATTTGGGGCTGGAGGAGAGTGGGGTCAGGGCTTTTGTTCCCTCAGCTTTCTTCCTTGGGTTGGTGGGGGTCTTCTGTCCTGACTATTTAATACACTGATCTTCTGTTAGGCAGCACTCTGCAGCCACTCACTGCCTAGTTCATTTCTTCCCTCCTTTCCTTTCCTTCCTCTCCTTTCCTTCCTCTCCTCTCCCCTCCCCTCCCCTCCTCTCCC
>NW_016814433.1:1809924-1841594 GCF_001698545.2 Rhinopithecus bieti | reverse complement strand
TCCCCCCTCCCTTCCCCTCCCCTCCCCTCTCCTCTCCTCTCCTCGTTTCGATGGAGTTTCGCTCTTGTTGCCCAGTCTGGAGTGCACTGACATGATCTCAGCTCACCGCAACCTCTGTCTCCTCAGTTCAAGGGATTCTCCTGCCTCAGCTTCCCGAATAGCTGGGATTACAGGCGGGCGCCACCATACCCAGCTCATTTTGTGTTTTTAGTAGAGATGGGGTTTTGCCATGTTACTCAGGCTGGTCTTGATCTCCTGACCTCAGGTGATTTGCCCGCCTCGGCCTCCCAAAGTGCTAGGATTACAGGCAGGAGCCATTGCGCCCGGCCTGTGTTGGTTTCTTATTGCTGCTATAACAGGTCTACAAACCCACGTTTATTATCTTACAGTTCTGGAGTTCAGAAATTTGAAATGGGTCACTTGGGACTGGAATCAGTGATTGGTTGACTTTAGTCCTCTTGGCAGGACTGCATTCCTTATGGAGGCTCTAGTGGGGAATTCGTTCCTTGCCTTTCCCAGCTTCTAGAGGCTCCTGCATGTCTTGGCTCATGGCCACATCACTCCAGCCTCTGTTTCTGTTGTCACATGTCCTTCTCTGACTCTTCTGCCTCCTTTATTTCTTTTTTTGAGATGGAGTTTTGCTCTTATTACCCAGGCTGGAGTGCAGTGGCGCAATCTCAGCCCACTGCCACCTCTGTCTCCTGGGTTCAAGCGATTCTCCTGCCACAGCCTCCCAAGTAGCTGGGATTACAGGCACCCACCACTACATCCAACTTATTTTTGTATTTTTAGTAGAGACTGGGTTTCACCGTGCTGGCCAGGCTGGTCTCGAACTCCTGACCTCAGGTGATCCACTGCCTTGGCCTCCCAAAGTGCTGGGATTACAGGTATGAGCCATCGTGCCCAGCCCCTCAGTGGTCCTCTTGCATGGGACATTGAGGCCATTGCTATCATCGGTTTGGTTGTCGAATTAAAGCCGACTGTGGCTGTTACTCATTGGTGATAATGGCTACTCAGGGTTTCCCTCAGAGATGATCTCGGAGGTACCTGTCTTATTATCTCTAAGGCCACATCAGAGGTCAAAATAGAATGAATGCTAACAGAAAGGGCTTTGGAATCGGGCGGGCTTGGATTCCTAACCCAGTTTGACTGCTCACCAGCTGTGCGCTTTTGTGCAAGTTACTTAACCTCTCTGAGCAATTGTTTCCTCATTTGGATAATAGAGGTCATAACTGTTGCTACTTCAAGGGGTTGTCAGAGGCTTCAGTGAGTCAATGCACATAAGGTCCCTTGAAGGACTGACCATGACAATACACTCCAGCGGCTTCTATATATATATATTTTTGAGACGGAGTCTTGCTCTGTTGCCCGGCTGGAGTGCAGTGGCGCGATCTCCGCGCACTGCAACCTCTGCCTCCTGGGTTCTAGTGATTCCCCTGCCTCAGCCTCCTGAGTAGCTGGGACTACAGGCACATGCCACCATGCCTAGGTAATTTTTTTGTATTTTAGTAGAGACGGGGGTTTCACCATGTTAGCCAGGATGGTCTCGATCTCCTGACCTTGTGATCCCCCCGCTTGGCCTCCCAAAGTGCTGGGATTACAGGCGTGAGCCACCGTGCCTGGCCCCTGTTCTTAGAATCATTATACATGCTTCCACCCTAGGGTCACTTCTGCTTACCCCTTGGCTGCGCCCCAGCAGTCCTGGCCTCCCCTTACCTCCTGGGTGTCTTGTGTTCAGGTGCCCTCTGTATTCCGGCAGAACCTCCACTTCCTGGCTATAGATGAGAGTGAATTTTCACAGCCTTCTCGTAGCCCTGGCAGCTCCTGCCAGTGTGGGAGTGAGGGATGCGTAGCCTCGGGGAGCCTGCTGCATACTCTGTGTCAGTGTGAACACCACGGCCTTTCACAGACGTCCTTTTTTTTGTAATAAATATTGCAAACAGCCAACACTGAGTCTTCAGTTCTTTCTCAGCTCCTTTTCAGGACCCCTTTGGGGAATTCTAAGCAAGGCAAGTGACACTGATCTCAAAACTTTGTGCTCATCCTGCTGACAGTTTTGCATTTGTCTCTCAGAAATGCCTTTTCTTGTTCTTGGATGTTGCATCTTTGGCCGGACCCTCAGGGCTGCCCAGTCCATTCTTGGGGCCAGCATCAGAAGCCCCCATCTCTGGGACTTGCAAACGGCCCCAAGTTCAGATCTGAGGGAAGAACATGAAAGATGTCCTTTGGCCCATCGGGAGCAGAGGCTTGGCAGCGGGATGGCAGCGGCAGAGAGGCTTCCTCTGGTTCAATGAAGCCATCAGCTTTCTGTCCAAATGTGTCTTCCCCTCTAAGCGTTGTTTTGGTTAATTTAAGAACAGCTGCCCTCAATGGGAACCAATTTTTGACAGTGTGTAGAAGCGGCTTCCCAGGAAAGCTGCCGGAATGGGAATGGAGGATTAGCTAGGGATTTAGAGGTGGGGACCTCTTGGGGTGTGCCGCTTAATTGCTTTCCTCCCTTAGCGAGGAGCCCCCATTATGGAGGATGAGTAAATAAGCTTGGTTATTCCCAGGGAGCATTCAAAGCAGCTTGAGAACCTGGAACTATGGTGGAAGGAAACTTGCGATGGAGTAGATAAGTGGTCAGCAAAGCCATTTTCTTTGATCCCTGGACAGGGCTGGGCTGTGTTTCCCAGCTCCCTTGAAGTTACGTGGGCCCCTGAGTCTGAGCACCAGCAGGGAGAATGGGTGTGGAAGCAATGCGTGCCGCTTAAGGCTTGGCTCCAGCAGCCCTTCGCTCGAGTCCTTCCTACCTGGTGACTGATGATGCCAAAGTATCAGTGAGGCCCTTTGTGTGAGACGGTGGAACCCTAGCATGGAGAAAGCCTGGACACCCGAGGGTCTACTCTATTTTTTTTTTTTTTTGGAAATAGGGTCTTGCTCTGTTGCCCAGGCTGGAGTGCAATGGCACGATCTTGCCTCACTGCAATCTCCACCTCCTGGGTTCCTGTGATTCTCCTGCCTCAACCTCCCGAGTAGCTGGGATTACAGATGAATGCCACCAAGCCCGGCTATTTTTTTTTTTTGTTATTGTATTTTTAGTAGAGATGACGTTTCACCGTGTTGGCCAGGCTGGTCTCGAACTCCTGACCTCAGGTAATCTGCCCACCTCAGCCTCCCAATGTGCTGGGATTACGGGCATGAGCCACCATGCCTGGCTGTTATTTATTTACTTATTTTTTTGTATTTTTAGTAGAGATGTATTTTCACCATGTTGGCCAGGCTGGTCTCAAACTCCTGACCTCGGGTGATCTGCCAGCCTTGGCGTCCCAAAGTGCTGAGATTACCGAGGATCTACTCTTAAAACTGTTACACGAATCAGAGAAAAGCCTGTACTATTTCCAGTCAATACAATCTTTTGAGATCTTTCATGTGGTTGGTTACAGTAGTTAGTGTGCCACGATGAAGACTGGCACTCGAGGTCACGGAGTTCTGCTCTTTTATTTGGGATGTGGTAGGATAGACTGGGAGACGTTCCTCCTATAAGGGCGTAGATTCCAATAGCAGAGCGGGATTATTTGGGCTGACAATACACTCAAATGTACAGTGGGTACACACAGAATGCAAGGGGCTCCACTAGAGTCCAGTATGCCAAAGCTGGGATTGCAATTTGCATTTAGCACTTTGAGTCCTCTTTGTAGAAAGATGTGCTTGTTCCTGGGTAATTCAGGGTAAAACCAGCTGCAGCTCTTGTTGGTGGAGGGACGAAGTCAGCAACCAGAGCCTCCCCATCTTACTGCAGTCTGTAAGACGGGAGCCCACTTCTCTATTCTCTGGAACAGTAGAAATGACCTGTCTCCCTCTCTGACCTGACGCCGGGAGGCCTTTTCCCTCCCAGCTGTTAGGAGGGAGCACGTTGGATAAAGCCTGAACTCCGGTGTTCCTCGGGTGTGGGGTCTTAGGGTGCCCGCCTTGATCCTTTTCTCCAAACACCTGCTTTCCCACCACTTCCCAGGGGCTGTGATCTGACTGAGGATTCTCTGGTGAGTTCAAGCCCCCATCCTTTTAGTAAGGAAAACACCCGTAGAACCAAGTGGGCAGGCTGCCCGCCTCGGGTCCTGAGGGAGAAGAGACGCAGGCCCTGTGGGAGATGGGCCTTTCTCAAGGCCACACAGCAGGTCCGTGGCAGAGCAGACGCAGGTCCAGTTACCCTTGGCCCCTTCTTTGTGAGTGATCACTCCCCACATGTGTGGGTCATTCACGGGATGGACATAGGACAGATAGGGCCCCGAGGTCCCCGATGGGATCTCACAGAGCTGCCTGCTCCGTGATTGGCTGGTTCTCCTCACCAGCATGTGGTGGTCTCTCAACATCTCACTCACTCAGGGGAACCAGAGTGGAATTTTAGGTTCTATCAGCCCAGCTACAGGGAGTGATGATGATTTTATTTATTTATTTGTTTAGAGACAGAGTCTTGCTCTGTTACCCAGGCTGGAGGGCTGTGGTGCGATCTTGGCTCACTGCAACCTCCGCCTCCTGGGTTCAAAGAATTCTCCTGCCTCAGCCTCCTGAGTAGCTGGGTTTACGGGTGCCCACCACCACGCTCAGCTAATTTTTGTATTTTTAGTAGAGACGGGGTATCACTGTGTTGGCCAGGCTGTTCTTGAACTCCTGACCTAAGGTGATCCTCCCATCTCAGCCTCCCAAAGTGCTGGGATTACGGGCGTGAGCCACCATGCCTGGCCAGGAGTGATGAACTGTTGGATGAATTGGGATTACGGGCGTGAACCACCGCGCCCGGCCAGGAGTGATGAACTGTTGGATGAATTGGGATTACGGGCGTGAGCCACCGCGCCCAGCCAGGAGTGACGAACTGTTGGATGAATTCATATGTCCCTTCATGCATGTTGGGTGGTGCTAAAAGCCTGCTGCGTTCCAGGTTCCGAGGCCCTGGGTTTGTGGAGGTCGGGGAGAGACAGCTTGTGTCTTGATCTCACTGGAGTTCAGAATCCAGTGGGGATCTTGGTCAGGCTGAAGACCTAGCGTGGTCTTACCTGGAGGAGAAGGTGGCCTCAGGCCAAGTCAAACATGTGGAAAAGTGAGGAAGAATGAGAGCTACAAGGCCATGTTGGCATGGGAGGGATCTAGAGCTTAGCTTCAGACGAAAGACAGAATGTAAACATTGGTAAGTGAGGGAGGAGTGGTGAGCAGTGGAGGCCGTGGGTTAGAGGAGCTCACCAATGAAGGGGAGTGGAGAACTGGCTCATGGATGCCCCACCATGGAAGGGGAAGTCCATGCCTGCTTGTGGGCAGAAGGAAGGAGGCTGGGAAGTGCGTGTGTGTGAGAGACGGAGAATTGACAACTAGGCAGCGACGGATCATCAGAGGATGACTTGTTTGAAAGAAGGGACCTACCAGAAGCAAGTACCAGCTGCCCTCCCCACCCTATGAGGTGGAGAATTATTATTCCCAGTTTCCAGATGAGGAAACCAAGGCTTTTATCAGGACAATGAAGTCAATGCCTATAATAAATGTAGCACATAGTGCAAAAACTGCTGAACTCTTCAACCAATCGGGTTTGCCTTCTCACTAGGGGATCACCAGGAACCCTGCTAATAATACCGGGTGTTATTCCCCCATCATACCAATGTGGAAACCGAGGCTCAGAGAGGCGAAGTAAGAATGTTGATTCGCGTCTGATGTTCTGCACCTGATTATGGGGAGACACGGTGTTGAAAGGAACGAAGAAGGCTTTGCGGGTGTTTATTGCAGCACTGTTCACAATAGCAAAGACTTAGAACCAACCCAAATGCCCATCAGCGACAGACTGGATAAAGAAAATGCAGCATATATACACCATGGAATACTATGCAGCCACAAAAAAGGGTGAGTTAATGTCCTTTGCAGGGACGTGGATGAGGTTGGAAACCATCATTCTCAGCAAACTTAACACAGGAACAGAAAACCAAACACTGCATGTTCTCACTCATAGGTGGGAATTAAACAATGAGAACACATGGACACAGGAAGGAGAACACTGGGGCCTGTCGGGGGGTCAGGGGACTGGGGGAGGGATAGCATTAGGAGAAATACCTAATGTAGATGATGGGTTGATGGGTGCAGCAAACCACCACGGCACGTGTATACCTATGTAATAAACCTGCACGTTCTGCACATACATGTATCCCAGAACTTAAAGTGTAGTACATAAATTTTAAAATCCTTCCCTTGTGCATTTACTCTCTTGACGTGTTCATCTTTTACCATCTTGTTTTTCTTTTTTCATGGTGAATCCCTTTGTTAGGCTTTCAGACGAGACACTAGATGGGTAGAGTCATCTGTGTCAGTCAGTAGCATCAGTAGAACTTGCCACCAGAAATCCTCTTTCCCATCTCCATATCTGGTTCAGCTACTTCTTTGAGGGAGGTGTGGTCCAGACCCCATTATTGAGGAACTGGAATTCTCCATGGTAGGCAAGAATCACGGCCTCCCAAAGATGCCCATGTCCTAATCCCCAGAACCTGCAAGTAGGGTGGGTTACATGGCAAAGGAGAATTAAGGTAGCAGTTGGAATTAAGTTTTCTAATCAGCTGACCTTAAGGTAGGAATATATGTTGGGTGGATCCAACATAATCCTGAGAGTCCTTAAAAGAGGAAGAGGTTAAGGGAGAACCAGAGAGATGGCATCAGGGGAAGGACTCCCCCAGGAAATGTGGTCAGGCTGGGAAAACAAGGACAAGGATTCAGTCCTAGAGCTTCCAGAAAGGAACGCAGCCCTGCCAACATCTTGATTTCAGCCCAGTGAGACCCCTTTTGGGATTCTGAGCTCCAGAACTATAAGAGAATACATTTGTGTTGTTTTAAGCCAGTAAGTGTGTGGACATTTGTTAGACTAGCCATTGAAAACGAATTCAGTATGGTGGTGTATATAAAGGTGATGGTCTCGGGGAAAAGAACAGACCTCAGATGGAGAGAAACATCTCTGACAGATTCGTTTCCATTTCAGCTGCAGCTTTTAGAGGGCAGCAACACCCAGGGGCAAACCAAGGCCGAGGATTTGGCCTGAGCTTCATCCCCCAGTGAATCTCTGATCTGGGTTCACTTCCTTCATAGGCCATGTAAACAGATGCTTCAGTTAACATGACATCTCTGCCTTTCTCTCTCATCCTGCTTATACCTGTATCTTCATCCTTGTCCTTCCATTTTTCAATGGTCTCCTACAAAATGTTTTACTCCTTAACATGTGAGATTCTTGACTTTCAAACTACTCAAGACTGATACTTTCCATATCAGTCCATATATTCCTACTCACATTGCCAAGAATCAGATCAGCAAAGCCATTTAAATCCCACATAGAGGACCCCGTACTTCCAGAATGAGAATACCCAGGTACCCTTGTGATAGGTAAGCCATGGCTGTCTGCTGATGCCATCGTTGCTTTCCAGGTGCAATTCCAAGCAGTCCCTCAATATGGTGAAAAATTAGTTCCCAGTTATCTTTGGACTACCCAGGACATCTAAATTAAAGTAACATTACTTCAGGCCGGGAGTTCAAGACCAACCTGGGCCACATAGTGAGATCCTATCTCTACAAATATATTTTTAAAAAAAGAGCCAGACATCATAGCATACGCTTATCGTCTTAGCTACTCAAGAGGCTGAAGCCAGAGGATTGCTTGAACCCGGGAATTTTAGACTGCAATGAGCCATGATAGCCACTGCACTCCAGCCTAGGTGACAGAGTGAGATCCTGTTTCTAGAAAGAAAGAAAGATCCTCTCTCTAGAAAGAGAGAGAGACAGAGAAAGAGAGCGAGAAACAGCTATTTAGCATTTCTTAGTAAATTCCACTGCATTCTGGGCACAAGAGTTCCAGTTGGTAGCAAGGAAGAAGGACTGTATGCCTGGATCCCTAACTTCCCATTTTGTAAGGCTTCATCCTGTAGCCACCAAAGGCAAGTAAGAATCCATAGTAGTAATCAAATTCATCAATAAGCATTTCTTTCCATTAAAACTAAGATTGCTCTGTAAGTAAATCTCAAACAGGGGAATGCATCTAATTAGAATTACAATAATACTGCCCAACCTGCTTTCTCCCATTGCACTGTATATTCTGAACAATTTTATTCTTTGTCAAATTGCCAATTTAAAAACTGCATCTATTCGAAAGGTACACAAAGATTAGCTCTCAATATTCAATTTGGGCTTCAATCTTACTTTAATGGCGCATCTTTCTCCAGTGGGGTTTTATTCTGCAGCCTGCAGCAGCTGTGTTAAAATTCACTTGGGGAAGAAAGGCCCATTCTGGTTTTGAATAAAGGAAAAGCAAAATTGCAAAATAAAACATGAGCATCTATTTAAAGAAATATGTGAAGCTGGAAAACAGAGTGGAAGAAGAAATTCAGTTATCTCCTGTTCATTATCCCTGCAAAGCCCAATGGGTCACAGGTCTGTTTCATTAAAAAAAATCCATCTACCAAATGGTTTAAGTTAATAAAATCTGAAACTTCACATCATCACTTCATCTTAGTGAGTGGCCAATTCATAATAACATTTTGTTTCAGACAGTTCTGAAGTTTATTTTTCTCTTGTAGAACTGTTCGTAGCCTTGAAAAAGTACAGAATCACAGGAAAAAAGTTGTACTTCTTTCAGAAATGAACTTCCTGGCAATCAGCATGTAATGGAAGAAAGGGTGTGTTTAAAACGAAAGTATCCCTTTGATACGACTTGGATCTGTGTCCCCACCCAAATCTCATGTTTAATTGTAATTCCCAGTGTTGCAGGTGGGGCCTCGTGGGAGGTGATTGGATCTTGGGGCTGGATCCTCCATGAATAGTTTAGCACTATCCCTTTGGTGGTGTTCTTCTAATAGAGTTCTCACGAGATCTGGTTGTTTAGATGTGTGTAGCACCTTCCCCACTCTCTCTCCTCCTCCTGCTCCAGCCATTTGAGACTTGCCTGCTTCCCCTTTGCCTTCCACCATGCCTGTAAGTTTCCTGAGGCCTCCCCAGCCATGCTTCCTGTACAGTCTGCAGAAACATGAGCCAATTAAACCTCTTTTCTTTATAAATTACCCAGTCTCAGATATTTCTTTATAGCAATGCAAGAATGGACTAATAACACCCTTTAATATATATCCAAACATGAATTCCAACTTAATTATTCAACTATGTGTCCAGTGGTGGTATTAGGCCACTGAACAAACACAGCATCTTGACACAGGTTTACCTAAATAGTAATGCTAGAAGTTGCAATCGCTGAGTAATTACAGCACACACACAATCACATTGCCAGAAATGTGCCATTTACCCAACTAGAGCTCTCCCGCCTTTTCCTCCCAGGGATATGGCCACCCGCAGGTCTGGACAGAGCTGTTGAGGGTGCTCAGCACACACGGAAGGGGAATTGCAGTGCTTTCTTTTAGGGCAATTTTCAGCCTGCTCTGAACCAGGTGTATCTTTTACTATCCAGTCTTGAGTGACAGATTTCCAACACGATCTGTTTCTTTTCTAGTATAAAGACCAGGCATTGGCACTCTTAGATCTTACCTCCCAGCTCTTCCTTTATTTTCCATCTTCATTTTTCCATCTTCCCAGCATAGTGACATCACAATTTTGGTTAAGTCACGGTCTTGTGTTTCTATTATTATGACTCTATAACTGTTGTTCACTGTCAAGCCAGCGATATGCTATGATGAGGCTTCTTTTCACGTAATTGTTTGGGTTATCATTTTCTTCCTATTTTGTTCAATCTCATCCTGTCTCTGTGGCTTTGAATACCAAGAATGTACTGATCACTTCCATATTCCCTTCTCTGCCCACACCTCTACCTTGTGCTCCAGACCTCTGTACGCAATGACCTCAAATTCTTCACTTGGGTGTTGTGTTAGTCAGGGTTCTCCAGAGGGACAGAACCAGTAGGATCTATCTATATATGAAAGGGAGTTTATTAAGAAGAATTGGCTCACATGGTTACAAGGCAAAGTCCCACAGTAGGCCGTCTGCAAGTTGGGGGAAGAGAGAAGGTGGTAGTGACTCAGTCCAAGTCCAAAAGCCTCAAAACCAGGGAAGCTGACAGTGCAGCCTCCAGTCTGCGGCCAAAGGACCTAGAGCTCCTGGCAAGCCACTGGTGCAAGTCCCAGAGTCCAAAGGCTGAAGAAACTGGGGTCTGATGTCCAAGGGCAGGAGGAGCAGGAGAAAGCATCAAGCACAGGAGAAAGATGAAAGCCAGAAGACTCAGCAAGCAAGGCTATCCCATCTTATTCCACCTGCTTTGTGCTAGCTGCATTGGCAGCTGATTGGATGGGGCCCACCCACACTGAGGGTGGGTCTTCCTCTCCCAGTTCACTGACTCAAATGTCAGTCTTCTCTGGTAACACCCTCAAAGACACACCCAGAAACAATACTTTACCAGCCATCTAGGCATCCTTCAGTCCGGTCAAATTGACACCTAACATCAACCATCACAGGTGTCTGGTAAGCTTTGCTAATGTGCCTAAAGCACAACTTCTATGCTCTCCACCACCCCACAATATTCACCTGCATCTTTCTCTAGCCTAGCTACCAGTCACTCCAGCCTGCAACAGTTCAGACGAGGAGCTCTGAAGTTCCTCTGACGCTCTTCTGGCTCTTACACTCCACATCCAAACTTGGCAAATTCTCATTACCTCTACCTGCAAAACACAGCCACAATCTGTCTCTTACCCTCTCTGACTGCTAGTGCCTTAGCCCATGCCACCATTGACTCCCATCCAGATGTTTACAATCTGCCTCATAATTGGTCTCTCTCTACTTCCACCATTGTTTCCTGACAGTCTATTTCAGCACAGAAGCTGGAGTGACTGTTTTAAAAGGTAAGTTAGATCATGTCACGCTTCTGTTCTATTGCAATGCAAATCTCCTTCTCTGGTTCAATCCACTCCAGCCACACAAGCCTCCTTGGTGTTTCCTGACCTGCCAGGTATGCTCCCTTTGCAGAAACTTTGCATGTGCTATGCATTTGCTTCCCCAGGTATCTGCACGGTTTTCTCCTTCCCCTCTTTCAGGACTTTTGCCGTGGTGCCTTCCCTGACTATCTAAAGCTGAACCTCAAACCTCATCCTGGCATCCCCATTCCCATTTTGTTTTTCTCTGTGACACAATGATCATCTAATATGCTATAGATTTCACTTATTTCCATTATTGTCTGATTTCCTTCACTAGAACATATGCTGCATGAGGGCAGGGATTTTTATCTGCTTTATTTACTGCTGTGTTCCTAGTGCTTAGAATGATGCCAAGCATCTAGAAGGTGCTCAGTAAATCATTGTCCAACAATGCATTTGCTGAGTTTTCTAGGCATCAGTCAGTGATGTTTTCCAGATATTCCTTTGATATTGTAAAATTCTTCTCAATATTATTTTCCATATGGTCAGTGATTAGTGAATGTCTCTGTTTTTAATGTTTTTCCTTCTGATTCTGGTCCTTTTATATTCTGCTGTTTTAGTCTGGACTGCTTGGTCTTCAGGCTTCCTGCCCAGTTGCAATTCTGGGACATCTTTTTGCCTCCTATGCGTTATATTCCTTATTTCGTGGAACTTAAGTCTGCCTCTTTCATGATCTACTCCTTTGTTTGGTGTAGTACATCCTCCAGTAGTTTTCTGAGAAAAGGTGCATGGTAGGTATTCTTATTTTTTGCGATCCTACATGTCTGAAAATGTCTTTATTTTGCTTTCACACTTGACTGATATTTGGCTGGTTATAGAATTCTAGATTAGAGATGACTTTCAGAATTTTGAAGTGGCTCTTTATGGTCATTTCATTTGTTCACATTAACATATTCATTCCCTAGGGCCGCTGTAATGAAGTATCACAAGCTGGTTGGTTTAAGCAACATAAATTTGGCTGGGTGTGGTGGATCATGCCTGTAATCCTAGCACTTTGGGAGGTTGAGGTGGGAAGATTGCTTGAACCCAGGAGTTTGAGACCAGCCTGGGAAACATAGGGAGACCCTGTCTCTACAAAAAATACAAAAATTAGCCGGGCACGGTGGTGTGTGCCTGTAGTCTCAGCTACTTGGGAGGCTGAGTTGGGAGAATTGCTTGAGCCCAGGAGGTTGAGGTGATTGCTCCACTGCACTCCAGCCTGAGCCAGAAGGAGACCCTGTCTCAAAAAAATCCAAGTGTTTTCCCTCCACCAAAACAAACAAACAAATAAACAAAACAAAAAAACTAGAAATGTTTTGTCTCACAGTTTTAGAGGCTATGATTCCAAGATCAAGGTGTCAGCAGGGTCAGTCCCTTTTGGGGACTGTAAGGTAGAATCTGTTCCATGCCTTTCTCCTAGCTGCTAGAGGTTTGCTGCTCTCTTTGATTTTCCCTGGCTTCTGCTGAATCACCCCAATCTCTACCTTCGTCTTCACATAGCATCCCCCTGTGTGCATGCCTATGTCTAGATTTCTCTTCTATATAAGGACACCAATTGTATTGGATTAGGGGCCCAGCCTGCTCCAATGTGACCTCATCTTAACCAGTTACATCTGCAAAGACTGTTTCCAAATAAGGCCTCCTTCTGAGGTATTGGGGTTAAAACTTCAACATATGAATTTGAGGAGAACACAATTCAATACATAACATATACAAAAGTCATTAGTATTCTTGACCCTTTGTATGTGACTGTTTTCCTCCTCTTAGGAGCTTTTGCAAACTTTATTCTTGATATTCTGAAATTTCATGGTGATATGGTTTGACTGTGTCCCCACCCAAATCTCATCTTGCGTCGTAGTTCCCATAATTCCCACATGTCATGAGAGGGACTAGGTGGGAGGTAATTTAATCATGGGGTCAGTGACCCTCATGCTGTTCTCGTGATAGGGAGTGAGTTCTCATGAGATCTGATGATTTTATAAGGGGCTTTCCCCGCTTTTGCTCAGCACTTATCCTTGCTGTTGTCATACGAAGAAGGACATGTTTGCTTCCCCTTCCACTGTAACTGTAAGTTTCCTGAGACCTCCCCAACCCGGCAGAACTGTGAGTCCATTAAACCTCTTTTTCTTTATAAATTACACAGTCCCAGGTATGTCTCTTGAGAATGAACTAATACACACGGTAACATGCTTAGGTGGGCCTTTTAGTTTCCTTGCTATGGGCCCTCAGTAAACCCACTCAATCTGGAAATACTTGTCATTTGATTTGGATAAAATTTCATTTAGAATTTCTTTGATCATTTTTCTTATGATTTTTTTTCTGTTCCCTCTGAGACTCCTATCAGCTAAATATTGGCTCTCATAGATTGATATTCTCAATTTTATATTCTTTATTTCCTATTGACCATCTTTTTTCCTGTCCTGTTTTTGGGATATTTATTCATCTTCATTTTCAAACCTTTCTACTGATTTTCATATTACTGATACCGTATACTTAATTTCTTTTTCCTTTTATTTTTATTATTATTATTTTTTGAGACGGAGTCTCGCTGTGTCGCCCAGGCTGGAGTGCAGTGGCTGGATCTCAGCTCACTGCAAGCTCCGCCTCCTGGGTTTACGCCATTCTCCTGCCTCAGCCTCCTGAGTAGCTGGGATTACAGGCGCCTGCCACCATGCCCGGCTAATGTTTGTATTTTTAGTAGAGACGGGGTTTCACCATGTTGGCCAGGCTGATCTTGAACTCCTGACCTCAGGTGATTTGCCTCCCTCGGCCTCTCAGATTGCTGGGGTTACATGTGTGAGCCACCACACCTGGCCTCTGTATTTTTAATTTCTAAGAGCCCTTATTTTCTGATTGCCTCGGTCTCATGAGATCTTGTTCTTGTTTCATGGGAACAATATCTCTTTTTTAATCTCCCTGAGGATATTAATTATAAGGTCTTTGAAGTTTTCCTTTTGCTTCCGGTATTGGCTCTATTTCAGCAGAGGTCCTTTTTCTATGTATGTCTGTTTTGGTCTCTTATATTGAAAAATTTCCCCAAATGTCTAGAGATTCTCACCAACCCACGCATATTTAAGAGCGAGACACTGAAAGGTTGGTTGGACTCTCTGCAGGTGGGCTAGGCTTGTTGATGGGTGAGGGGCTTTACTGTAGAATAAAGGAGCAGGGGCCCAGCCATGTGGGGGACTCTCAACTTCAGCATCTGGTAGGGGTTTTCTCATGGGTCTTTTATTTCACCAGAAACAAACAATCCAGTGTCCTGTTTGGAGATACGTGTTTGACTGGCAAACAAGCAAGCAGATGGAGCTGGAGAACTTAGCCTTTAGGATGCATCCTTTCTCACACTGGCCCTCTGATGTGCCCGTATCCCTGAGTCAGGAGCTCTCCTGGTCCAGTTCCCTAATCAATTGCTTCTACCTTGCAGGGAGGGCAAGTGAGGCCCCTGACTGCTGGGGATGAAGGACAAGACCTGGGAGACACCAATTCCTTTTTTCAGCCTTGGTCTGAGCCACCACCCTCAACATTACCGGATGTCCTAATTCCTGAAGTTTCCTGGGGCACGGCGGGATTAACATTTGCTTGTCATTGATCTTCCCTCTGTAGCAACTGAGGCTTCTGTAGAAATGAACTCTCATTTCCTGGGCCGGTTGTCACTGTCCCACCTGTCTTACATTTGCCATACTCTCTCAGCTGCGCCTTTCTCCTTCCTCCTTGTCTGCCCAATCATGTTAACGGGGTTTGGGGGAGGAGCAGAGATTGTTGCACCTGGTCACTGGCTGTGCACACTCCTCCCTCGGGCTGGATGCATCCATGGGCCCCTCCATTCTTGTCCACTTCTCTCCGCCCCTTGCGAGGTTGACTCTGTGAGCCTAATCAAGATGATCCTATGCTTTCTGGCTTCCAGTTGGGTTTGGCCAGAGGCAGGCCTTGGCAGGCGATCAAATGGTGGGGAAAAGAACGTGGTCAGTGTTTGCTTCCCCAGCTTCTCCCCTGCTGGCCGCCTTGGGCAGGTGGTATGTCTTGGTCCCGGCAGCCCTCTCTCGCTGCAGTTCCCTTCAGAGGCTCTCTCCTTTCGAAGTAGGGATAGGAGGGGCGCCTTACTGTTACAAACCCCAGGGGACTGCACTATCCCTTCTTGATTTCTTTGGACTCTTCGCTCTTTGGTGTAAACAGTGCTCTCACCAGGGGCTCCCGCGTTATCCCATTGGCTTGTGCTATCCGTTTCCAGTGCCACCCTCCTGATGAGTTTCATCCATCTAGCGCCTCCTCAGCATCCCCATCCCAGCCCCAGTGCTACTCTTCTTAGGAAGTTCCCCTGAACCCTCAAGACACGACCGTTTGCTTTGCTTTACTTAACCCTGGAGCCCTCTTTTTGTCCTTTAGGGCGCTTTTGCTAGGTTTAATAGATGACTGTCTTCTCCACCAGATGATAAGTTCCAGCCTGCAGGGACCATGTTTTGTTCATCCTCAGATCCGCAGCCCCTAGCAGAGTGTCTGTGGGGACTTAGTCGATATTGCCTTGGTGAGGGAGTGAGTGACCCAGAAGGCCCCCTCCTACAAGAAGCCTTCCAGGATCTCCAAGAGGAGAGCCACGTTTCTCATCTCTCAACATCAGCAGCGATGCCCCGCCTCTGCTCTTGTAGCGTTTGCCACTGTTGACCTTGCTCTGTGATTGCCGACCGCTACCCCTGTCCACTCTCCTCACGCGAATCTCCCTCTGGACGATCCAGATCTCATCCAGTTTGAATCTCCAGTCCTTGCACAGTGCCTGGCCCATAGTAGGAGCACAGTAAAAAGTTGACAGGCGAATAGCGACTGATTGGAGTTTGGGGACAGACATTGTTATCTTGGGAGAAAGACCAGATACTCTGGGTGGTGTATTTAATCATCATTTTCTTTGTGAATTCATGATTGTTTTATTTCAGTGTTGCTTTTCCAAAGGTCTGCTTCTCCCCGGACCTGCAGAGATTGCTTGAGCCAGGCTGATCAAATGCCGGGCAGCTGTGAGAGGAGGGAACTCATGGCTCAGGGGAGAAGGAAGCTCAAGCTGGCAAAGCTGGGGCCTTGGAAACAAGAAAAACCTCAAGAAGACAACGGTGACAATGTCACCCTGCAGATGCCACAGGCAGAGAGGCGAGCTGAGCCTGCAGCCCTAAGACCGGAGTTTCCTTTTGGGGAGGCTCAGAGAAAACAGCTTGGCAATGCCACTAGCTGTCTCCAAATCCAGTGGATTCCTTCTTCCAGGGGCAAAATGGTAGCAAAAGCCTGGGCTCTGAGGTCGAATGGGTCTGAGTTTCTGTCTTGGTTCTGCCACCGCTGGTTATGTGACCTTGGCCTTAATCTCCCTGAGCTGCAGCCCCCTCATCCGCGAAATCAGAATTATAATAATGCTTGCTGCGGGCTGTTGAGAGGGTTAGGGGAAGTCACACATAAAGATTTGACTAGCGCTGCGTGTGTGACACATAGGAATTATCTGCTGAAGGTAAGTTACCGGTGCTGTCTCCCTGTGGTCAAGGGTAGAACACTGAGAACCATGCCTCCATAAACCATAGATTTGATTAAAATTAATGCTATTATCAACCTTTGCCTTTTGGTTCTTATTTTAGCAGCCTGAACCCACGCCCTCATGGTTTTCTCCCCTGATTGCTAAGCCTGCCCCATGACTGAGCCCTCATGTCCAGCCGGTTGGAATGAGTTCTCCGTCGCTGGAGGTATTCAAGGAGCAACCTGATGCTTTCTTGTGCTTCGTGCTCTGGGTGGGAGGAGTGAGGGCCCAGGTGGTCGTCCCAGATGGCCTCCGGTTAGAAACTGAGGAGAGGTTTGGATCCTGTTAAACCGCGAGCCGGGGACTCCATGTGTCAGCGTGCTGCCTGGCAATTAAAATCAGGAGCGTTTAATCTGAAGAGAGTTCCAGCTCCGTTGTTTGCCCTTTTAAGCTTGTCTGTTGCCATGGGAACGGCGAGTGATTGCAATCACCACTGTTTGTATTGTGAGCTTGTTCCCATCAATGCGGCTTTTGAAAAATAAGAAATAAAAGTCTTGACTTTGGCATGCCACTCATTAGTCTTGGTAACAAACCCCTGAGAAGTTCCGTCCAACGCGTCCTTCCCAGCACACGGGCTCTCTTTTGGAAATTTCCACCAGCCCAACTTCTGGCCCATTTCTTTCCTCCCCTCTTAGTCAGGTGGCTCTGCAGAGGACGTGCTCGAAGCACTGCCTGC
The DNA here is from genome assembly GCF_001698545.2 of Rhinopithecus bieti. NCBI lineage: Eukaryota > Metazoa > Chordata > Mammalia > Primates > Cercopithecidae > Rhinopithecus > Rhinopithecus bieti. The sequence goes on along the minus strand of NW_016814433.1, from coordinate 1,824,493 downwards.
CGGGGCAGATTCTGGGTGAGCCGGAGGTGCAGCAATCTGTGCTCGTGGGGAACTGGCTGCCCAGCTTCCCTCCCTGTGTGACGGCAGAGGCCCAGGGTACTGCCTGGGCCACTCCATTGCCTGCTAGTTATTATTACCTTAATAGCTCATAATCACAATAATTATCACTTTCTGAAGATGAAGAGAAAGGGATGTTGCCCAGGGTCAGAGTCCTTGCAAAGAGATAGTTTGGGAATAGCAGCTTGTGATGTGGGTCTGAGGAGTCTACGCAATGTTCTGGCTCACGGCAACCGACTTAACTGAAAACTCAGCAGCAACTGACCTACCTTCCGATGCCCCCAGCTCTATCTGGCTGGACACTCAGGTCCAGAGGTCACCTGCATGGCCTGGAGGGAGATCACCCGGGCCTCCTTCGAGTGAACCGCAAATACCTTTGCCTTCCCTTGAAGCCTACAGAATGGGTTATTGAGAGAATGTAACAATGTTGGCCGAATGCCCAGAGATAATTGATTATAGCATTTTTCTTTGAGTTGAGAAAGACTCCAGAGATCCAGGCTCCCACCCCCTTGTAAGAGCTGAGAATAAACTCCTGAGTGAGGAAGTGGCTTGCCAGAGGTCAGAGTATAAGAGAGTGTCTCCCAGCCCCATCTCTTGATTTTGTGTAAATTCAATCTCATTTGTGAGACATGCTTCAGGGTGTTTCATTTCATAAAGTTTACAAAATTAGAACTCCTTTTATTTGAAATACACACATGCCTTGGACCAATTCTTTTCAGAGAAGATGGAAGTTGATATAAAAGTTTTAAACATGATCAAGACCATCTGGCTAACACAGTGAAACCCAGTCTCTACTAAAAATACAAAACAATTAGCGGGGCATGGTGGCAGGAGCCTGGAGCCTGTAGTCCCAGTTACTCGGGAGGCTGAGGCAGGAGAATGGCGTGAACCCGGGAGGCGGAGCTTGCAGTGAGCTGAGATCAGGCCACTGCACTCCAGCCTGGGCGACAGGGCAAGACTCCGTCTCAAAAACAAAACAAAAAACAACTGACACCTGTAATCCCAGCACTTTGGGAGGCCAAGGCGGGCGGATCACAAGGTCAGGAGATCCAGACCATCCTGGCTAACATGGTGAAACCCTGTCTCTACTAAAAATACTAAAAAATTAGCTGGGTGTGGTGGCAGCGCTTGTAGTCCCAGCTACTCGGCAGGCTGAGGCAGGAGAATGGCGTGAACCCGGGAGGCGGAGCTTGCAGTGAGCTGAGATCGCGCCACTGCACAGCAGTCTGGGAGACAGAGTGAGATTCCGTCTCAAAAAAAAAAGTTTTAAACATTAGCTAAATTCTAGAAACCCATGCTTACTGGCTACTTTGTTCTCAAGCTAGAGGTGCAGGTACAGGTGAGGAGAAGGGATAGATCCTCTGTGATTCAAGATCAGTCGTGGCCTCCAGGCCTGGTTCAAGGACCTTCTTGTTGGATTTCCTTGAGGGATCCACTTTATCTCTCAGGGCTTCAGTATTCTCTTCTGTAAAAGGGGGAGAGTGGAGCTTATCTTGTCCACCTAAGGTCGTGCATGAGGTTTCACAACAGCACATGGGTATAGGTGCATCTTAGAAGCTGCAAAAAATTGTATAGTATTACGGCTGGGCATGGTGGCTCACGCCTGTAATCCCAGCACTTTGGGAGGCAGAGACTGGTGGATTACCTGAGGTCAGAGTTCGAGACCAGCTTGACTAACATGGTGAAACCCCGTCTTTACTAAACACACACACACACACACACACACACACACACACACACACACACACACACAAAACTAGCTGGGCGTGGTGGCAGACACCTGTAATCCCAGCTATTCAGGAGGCTGAGGCAGGAGAATTGCTTGAACCTGGGAGGTGGAGGTTGCAGTGAGCTGAGATCACATCACGGTACTCTAGCCTGGATGACAGAGCGAGATTCTGTCGCAAAAAACCCACAAAATTGTATAGTACTATGCTGTGGCTATTACTGTCACAGATCCTTAGAGTGAGGTCTTCTGGACCAGAATTCCTCTTACAGACCAGATGTCTACATGATGGATCTAAGTTTTTACTCTTCTGTTTGGATACAAATGATCCTCCTTTGATATTTTGACATTGCACAGATCTAAGACAGATTCCCTGGTTTAGATTCTAAACCCATCGAGTACGCAAAGTGTCCCGCACTAACCCTCAAGGTTCCAGCTTTGCAGATGAGTCACGATTTCATTCATTCATTCAGCAAATACTGACACCCCTCTGTATACCTGGCCCTATACTGAGCTCTAGGATTCAATATATATATTGAATATATAAATATGTAAGTATATAAAACAGAATAGCCCCTGCCCTATGAAGAAGTCCCTACCAGTTCTCTGCCTCTTCTTTTTTTTAGAGATGGGGTCTTGCTCTGTCACTGATCCTGGAGTACAAGTGGCACAATCATAGCTTACTGCAGCCTCAAACTGTTGGACTCAGGAGCCTCCCACCGCAGCCTCCCGAGTAGCTGGGACTACAGTTACATGCCATCATGCTCGGCTAATTTTAATTTTTTTTTTTTTGTGGTGACAGGGGGTGGGGGTGAGATCTTGTTGCATTGCCCAGACTGGTCTTCAACTCCTGGCCTCAAGTGATCCTCCCACACCTGATTACAGATGTGAGCCACCTGTAATCGGCCTGGCATTTTGGGCACCTGTTTGAAAGGTAAAAGCCTCAGAAAAAGAGCTGAAATCTTAGGAATAAGATCTTTCTCTTTTTCAATTTAAATTAGACTCTGATCCCCCTAGGGCTGGAGCATCTTTTGAACCCCTGTGTGCCCAGACAGAGCATAGAAGCTGCCACACACGGGAGACACTCGGTAGGTGTTAGCTGGACCTAAATTCCCAGAGAATTTGGGATCTGATCACCAAAGATCCACGCTGTCCGCCCACAACGTAGCTCTGCTGCTGGAAAGTGACTGCCCAGCCAGAGACCGCACTTCTCATCTAGATAGCAACATGCAGACAGATGTGGAAGTGCTGTGTGACACTGGGTGAAGGAGTTTCAGTGGGTGTCTTTCACCCCCCTGCTCTCCTTTGCCAGTTGGAAGAAGCAAAAGACAGCCCATGGACCAAATTGGGTTTGCTGCTTGCTTTTGTAAAAAGTTTTCTCGGATCATGGAGCTGTGTCTATTTGTTGCTTGTTTTTTTATAAATAAAGTTTTATTGAAACATTGCCATGCTCATTCATTTAATGTATAATCTTGTTGCGGGAAGTCAGGGACCCTGAACGGAGGGACCGGCTGAAGCTGCGGCAGAAGAACAAAATTGTGAAGGGACATTATTATTCCAAATTAATACTTTATAATTTCTTTTTTTTTTTTTTTTTTGTGAACGGAAGTCTCGCCTCTGTCGGCCCGGGCTGGGAGTTGCAGTGGCGATCTCACTCACTTGCAAGCTCCGCCTCCCAGGTTTACGCCATTCTCCCTGCCTCAGCCTCCGAGTAGCTGGGAACTACAAGACCCGGCCCGGCCACCTCGCCCGGCTAGTTTTTTTGTATTTTTAGTAAGAGACGGGTTTCACCGTGTTTTAAGCCCAGGATGGTCTCGACTCCTGGAACCTCTGATTCCGCCCATCTCGTGCCTCCCAAAGTGCTGGGATTACAGGCTTTGAGCCACCGCGGGCTCCGCCCAATACTTTATAATTCTTACGCCTGTCTTTACTGTAATTCTCTGAACATAAAACTGTGAAATTTCATGGCACTTATCCCCCCCACCCCCCCCCTCTTCCCCAATCAATACCTTTGGTTTTCCTATGCCTGTCTTTAACTTTAATCTCTTAAATTCCGTCATCTTCTTCGTAAGCTGAGGAGGAGAATGTCGCCTCAGGATCCTGTGATTGTGTCAACTGCCCAACAAATCGTTTGTAGGGCATGTGTGTTGAAACAATATGAAATCTTGGGCATCTTAAAAAAGGAACAGGATAACAGCTGATGTCGGGGAACAAAGAGGGAGGTAACTTTGAACTGGCCACCGGTGAGCCGGACGGAACAGAGCTATATTTCTCCTTTCTCATAAGCAAATAGGAGAAATATCACTGAATTCTTTTTCTCAGCAAGGAACATCCCTGAGAAAGAGAATGCGCCCTGAAGGTAGGCCTATAGATGATTCCTTTTAAGGCATCCGTCTTTTGTGGTCGAAGCTGAAGGGATGAAATAAGCCCGTCTCCTATAGCGCTCCCAGGCTTATTAGGACGAGGAAAATTCCCACCTAATAAATTGTGGTCAGACAGGTTATCTGCTCTCAAACCCTGTTTCCTGATAAGATGTTATCAATGACAATGAGTGCTCGAAACTTCATTAGCAATTTTATTTTCTCCTCCTCCGGTGGTCCTGTGATTTCACCCTGCCTCCATTTGCTTTGTGATATTTTATTACCTTGTGAAGCATGTGATCTCTATGACCCACACCCTATTCGTGTACTCCCTCCCCTTTTGAAAATAGCTAATAAAAACTTGCTGGTTTATGGCTTGGGGAATATCACGGATCCTGCCAACATGGGATGTCTCCCCCGGACACCCAGCTTTAAATTTCTGTCTCTTGTGCTCTTTCCCTTTATTTCTCAACTCAGCCGAGATACTTAGGAAACAGAAAAGAACCCACGTTAAACATCGGGAGGGAGTTCTTCTGATATAATCTGGCTGCTTTGGCCCTGCAAGAGCAGAGTCGAATAGTTGTGACAGATGTGATCTGGCCCATAAAGCCTAAAATATTTACTATCCGGACCTTTACAAAAAAGTTTGCCTTGGCCGGCTTGGTGGCTCATGCCTGTAATCCCAGCACTTTGGGATGCTGAGGCGGGCAGATCACCTGAGGTCAGGGGTTCAAGACCAGCCTGGCTGATATGGTGAAACCCCGTCTCTACTAAAGATACAAAAATATTTAGCTGGGTGTGGTGGCACACGCCTGTAATCCCAGCTACTTGGGAGGCCGAGGCAGGAGAATTGCTTGAATGCGGAAGGAGGAGGTTGCAGGGAGCTGAAATTGCACCATTGCATTCCAGCCTGGGCAACAAGAATGAAACTCCATCTCAAAAAAAAAGAAAACTTTACCAAGCCCTTCCCTAGAGGGTGGTGGAGACATTGTATGGAAGGAACCTGGAGCTCTGAATCTTTATGTGGAGAGAATTTGTCCACCAACCAGGAACACCCATGCTGAATGAGAGATAATCTTTTATTGCACTAAAACCTTAAAGTGTGTGTCCTTTTCCAGCAGTCACTGGTGTCTCCTAATTAATACACAAGCCAGTATGGAAATAGGCAGGTGCTCTGTACTGTTGAATCGGTGCTGGTAATGGTTTCTAGATTTCTTGATGAGTCTACGTTAGAATCTCTGCAGCGCTGATTCCCTAAGGTCATTGGAACAGGAATGTCAGGGACTTCAAGTGGCAGATAAAAACTTCACTTCCCTCAAGTGTTGTGGGGAGGGTCCTTGAAAGGATACCCAGGGCAGGTGGAGAGACAGTGGTTATGTAGCAACCCAGGGACAAGAAAGGTGAACAGCAGCATCTCCTGAGATCTGGAACGGAACGCAGGATGCTGTGGCGAGGTGGGTGAGGACATGCACTCTGGATTCACATGACCCAGGTTTCAGCCTCCCGCTTACTAGCTGGGGGATCTTGGGCAAATTTCTTCATTTTTCTGAGCCCGAGTCCTCCAAAATGGTCATAATAACATATCTAACTTCTGGGATTGCTGTGAGGATTATGTAACCTCTGCCTCTGAGGCGCTTGGCACCGTGATGAGTTGCTCATCAGGAAACCTGCGCCGCAGGGGCCCTGGGAGAGCATCGCGCCAGCCTCTCGGTGTACAGAAGGGGAAACTGAGGCCCTGGGAGGCCCCACTGACTCTGCCTCAGTCTGCGATGCTAGTGATCTTCCAGAGACCCAAGGCAGATAGGCCCTGACCTCTTCCTTTTCATCTGCCATATCTGACCACATCCTGTCCATTTTAGCTCCTGTCTCATCCATTTTACCTCCCAAATTGCTCTTGGATCTGCCCATTTCTGTCCACCTTGTCCTGGCTGTCGTTGCTTCCAGTCTGGACTTGCTGCAAACCCTTCTGTCTGTTCTCACTGGAGGCCATCAGTGGCTTCCCTAAATCTCTTCTCTTTCTAGAAACCAGAGCAATGTCATTTCTAGATGCACACCTGCTCGTGTTATGTCTGTCTTAAAGAACTTCCCAACAGAGACGGAGCTTCCTTCTCTGGCTTAGGGACCCAGGGGCTCTGCCCTCCTCTCCCACACCCCCCTTCTCACTCTGCTCCGCCCTCAGGTGAATTTCCTCGGTTGCTTGTGACTGTCACAACTCTCACTCTCCACCCCCTCCCTGCAGGGCTTGATACTGACTGTTCTTTCCTCTTAGAACGTCCATTCCCTGCTTCTTTGTTTGCTTTGTGTGTCCTTGTCCTTTAAATCTCGGAAGAAGCATCACTTCCTGGGAAGGTGTATCTGACCCTTTGGTTGGGTCCTGGCCCCTCTGAACTTACCCAAAGTCGCCCAGAGAGGTGAGTAAGGAATGAAGACTCAGTCCCAGACTTGGGCCAGGATCCCTCTGGCTGTGGCCTTGTCCCACCATGGGCACCTCATTGTGGATTCGCCTCACAAGCATTGAAGAACACCCAATGTGAGCAGAGAGTGCTGAGCTCCTTGGCTTCACTCCCCACAAACTCCTACTCATCCTTCAAAGCCCATTGCAAATTTTCCTTTTTCTGCAAAGGCTCTTCTGACTTTCTGACTGCCTGGGCTCCTCATCCATCAGCGTGCCTATTTCTTCCTCTTCCCTCTCACTCTGCGAGCTTGTGGGGGTAGGAATCCTGTCTTACTCATCTCTGCAATCCCAGTGCCAAGCATACGGCATGTTGATGAAGGGGTCACAGAGTAGTTCACATTGTGGCAGAGAGAGAAGGCCAGGTAAGGGCCGGGCGCGGTGGCTCATGCCTGTAATTCCAGCACTTTGGGAGGCCGAGGCAGGTGGATCACAAGGTCAGGAGATCAAGACCCTCCTGGCTAATATGGTGAAACCCTGTCTCTACTAAAAATACAAAAATTAGCTGGGCGTGGTGGTGGGCGTCTGTAATCTCAGCTACTTGGGAGGCTGGGGCAGAAGAATTGCTTGAACCCGGGAGGCAGAGGTTGCAGTGAGCCGGATTGCACGGCTGTACTGCAGCCTGGGCGACAGAGTGAGACTCCGTCTTAAAAAAAAAAGGAAGGCCAGGCACAAGCCACCATGAGAGCCAGCAGGTGGGGACGCGTGCCTGGGGGCCAGGCCATGCTTCAGGTTCTGAGTGAGAGAGTGATCTCCAGGAGCAGGGAGTCAGGGAAAGTTCCCAGCCGGGGTGGGAGAGCACACACCCCAGGCAACAATTTTCCAGGCTCTTGGAATTCTGAGGAGGCACTCCAGGGGCTGCTGAAGAGGAAGGCAATGCTGAGTAAGCGGGGCTCCCCCACCACTCTGTTCCATCTGTTTGAAAACCTGGGTTTCCAGGCAAGAGGTTGTGGGATAAAAAAGTTCTTATGACTTATTTTTTACAAGTCAGGATCCTTAGAAACAACCTGAGACGGGTTCTGGAGCGTGATTTATCGTGGAAGTGCTCCGAGACGAAGGGGAACAGGATGATGAGAGAGGGCAGGGGGCAGGAACCAGGCAGACAGGGGCTCTCAGCTGGCTCTAGCCTCAGCCTGACCCTGTGGGGCACTCTGGAGTGTGGACCGCAGTGCAAAGGTGGCCCTACCTTGAGACAAGCAGGTGGGCTTTTCAGATCCCTGCGTTAGTCATGCACTGGGCTGTGGGCAGCAAGATTTTTAAGAGGAGGTGCATTGGCAGAAACTCATTCTCTAGAGCCAACTTTTTCTGTTAAGGGCCAGGTAGTGTATATGTTATGCTTTGTGGGACACACAGTTTCTGTTGCAATGACTCAATTCTGCCATTGTACTGCAAACTCTGTCACAGACAATTAAATGAATGGGCGTGGCTGTGTTCCAATAAAACTTTATTTACAAAAACAGGCTGCTCTGGAGAATGGGGTGCTGTCAGCCATTAGCATCCAATATTCACAGCACTGGCTTTAAAGGGGATCTAAGAGGGCACAAAGAGCACCTGTGTCTTCAGCAACAGAATACACAGACTTCCCTCACTAGATTCTGAAGCGCTTGAGGTTTTCACTGAGTCCTGCCAGCGGAGTGGGTCCCTCTGGCACATGTCCTAAGGGGATCTCTTATTTCCCTCCAGGGGAGAGGCACATACTAAGGTGGACTGAGATGGAGGAGCATCCTGGACTGCAAAAGGTGATGCTGTGGGCTGGGCGGTGGCTCACGCCTATAATCCCAGCACTTTGGGAGGCCTAGGTGGGTGGATTATGAGGTCAGGAGTTCGAGACCAACCTGGCCAACTTGGTGAAACCCCATCTCTACTAAAAATACAAAAATTAGCCGGGTGTGGTGGCGTGTGCCTGTAATCCCAGCTACTCAGGAGGCTGAGGCAGGAGAATTGCTTGAACTCGGGAGGCAGAGGTTGTAGCGAGCTGAGATCATGCCATTGCACTCCTGCCTGGGCAACAGAGTGAGTTTCAAAAAAAAAAAAAAAAAAAAGGGTGATGCCCTGACAGTGCAGCCTTGGGTAGAACAGGAAGGGGGATGAAAGTACTCTGAAGAGTTCTGGGAAGAAGGGGCTGCCAGGTCACCAGCCCTGCTGGGAGTGGGGAGGAACTGCTGGCTTGAGCCATCTCTTTCCAAGGCAGCCCATATCCCTCTTCTCTGCTAATATCCAAATTATACATGATTAGGGAAAAGCCAGGGAGACAATTTGTTGTCAAAGTGGCCAAGTTCACTTTGGGTATGTTGGAGAAAAAAAGCTATTTCCTGGTGTCTAAATCTCATTATGAAAGCAATTTTGCAATCAATTACAATGCAATTTAGCCACTAACTGATATATATATAGAGAGAGAGAGAGAGAGAGAGAGCGCGCAGCAGAAGGAAGTTTGTTTTTCCTGCCCTCATATTTAAGAGCCACGCTGGAAGAGGCCGTCTTTGGGGGAGCTCTTTGGAGCAGAATAAGTGGCCAGCTCGGCCCAATGACACTGCAAATTAAACTTTCAAAGTCAATATATTATGTTAGCTGAAGGAGGAGGTATCATTCTGAGCATGGGAGCAGGAGAGATTCTTTTTTTTTTTTTTTGGAGACGGAGTCTCGCTCTGCCGCCCAGTCTGGAGTGCAGTGGCCGGATCTCAGCTCACTGCAAGCTCCGCCTCCCGGGTTTACGCCATTCTCCTGCCTCAGCCTCCCGAGCAGCTGGGACTACAGGCGCCCGCCACCTCGCCCGGCTAGTTTTTTGTATTTTTTAGTAGAGACGGGGTTTCACCGTGTTAGCCAGGATGGTCTCGATCTCCTGACCTCGTGATCCGCCTGCCTCGGCCTCCCAAAGTGCTGGGATTACAGGCTTGAGCTACCGCGTCCGGCCGAGAGATTCATTTTTATACAAGAGTTCAGACTTTCTTGTTCGGTCAGGCACTGTAAAAATTGTATAATTCTATGTGGCTTTTATTAAAGGAACATTATTTCTATAAATTATTTTTTAATGCTGTGGAGGAATTTGCCTTCTGGAACCATCTCAGTAAAAGAATTGGGGGGTGAAATAGAGACTCGAGTCTACAGACTGCAGGAGAAATCAAGGCTTGGAGAGAGAAGTGGAGAAGGCTGCATACAGGCAAGGCTGCTTTCCCCACAAAGGGAGGGGATGTGGAATGTGGAAGGAGGAAGGGGTATCTGGAGCCATGGGGTGGGAAGGGCTGATGTAGCCTTTGCACAGCCCTTGCCCGGAGGAAGAGGGGACCAGCTCCCCTCTGGGCTCTGTCCACTGCACCTTCTGTCCTGGTTCTTGTCTCTGGCAAAGTGCCTGGGGTACTGGTTGCCACTGAAGCAGAAGCCTTGGCCGCCGCTGCTGACTCCCTTCCTGCCACCTCCTCTCCAGGCCCATTCCGCCCCCTGGATCCTTGGGCGGCTCTCCTCTGCTCTCTGACCTGTGCTTGACTCACTCCCTCTGCTCCTGGTGCCTGCCTCCCAGTGTCTGTGCCACAGCCACAAGAAATACCCACTGTGGCCCTCTGTCCCTGGGTCTCCCCTTCTGGCCAGGGTAGGGGTGTTAGAGACAGAGGGCCCAAACCTGGATCTTTGGACATATTCAAGGAATATTTATTTTTGCTTTTCCTCCTGCCTATCTGGCATCACGTCGTGGAGGGGAATGATGCATTTCAGTCACAGCATGCTGAGAGCTGGATGCCCACAATGCTTCAGCCATGGGTTACGTTTGTAGAAATCTTTGAACTTCACATCAAGAAACTCTGCTACCTGCCCTTGAGCTGAGTCTCCATTGTGGCCCCGGTGTGCGCCCAGATTCTGGTATAGGCTGAGGGTTGATCCCAGGGGTGGACCGAGTTCTGACCCCATTTCCAGACCAAGCTCTGGCCCTGGCCCAAGACCCAGGTCCAAAGGCAAACCCCAGACTGAGCTCAGGTCTTCACACAGCCTGTGTTGTGGGCCAGTTGCAGCTAAGACAGGCTCCTCCATCTCACAGGCTTGTGCCATCATCACAGGGAAGCCCCAGAAGAACATGGCGTCATCCACTGGGACATGACTTGCCCCCAGGTCCTCTGCCTATGAAGCCTGGATCCTCCTGCAAGTGGAGGAAAGAGGGCAGAGGCTCCCAAATCCTCAGGGCTGTAATGGAAATGTGTGGAAGGAGGCCTGGAGAGGACGAAGACATCATCTCCAGGGAGAAAGCCATAAAAAAAAGATGATGATAATGATGTTGACGGTGATGATAATGATGATGGCTATTACTTACAAGGTGCCTACTATGTGCCAGGTTTGGCCCGTGTCATTTTCTAGAATCCTCACAAGCAACTCTGTCAAGTCAATACTCTTATTTCCTCCATGTTACAGAGGGATACAGTGACTTGATGAGCATCTTTTGGTGGCCCAAGCTATACTCAAACCTGGGTTTTTCTAACTTCATATTAGATGCTGTCAACCCCGGGCTGCTTCCCGAGAGTTCCTTTATGCAGACAAATGACATGGTCGTATTTGCACCTTAGGAAGATCATTTGGGTTGCTGGTGCTCAAGCTGGGTAGGTTAGAGGGAGAGAGAAGGGAGACAGGGAGGCAGGTGAGGAGGCTGCTGCAGAGTCCAGCCCCCTGTGGATGCCGCAAGGAGTCAGAAAAGCAAAGGAGCCAGTGCCCCTGACTCTGACTGCTTGAACTGGTCCCAGGACATGGACGCTTCAAGCGGAAAAGGCTGTGAGATCCACACAGAGGCCTGGTGGTCAGTCCCTGGCCCCCACTTCTTCCACCCTGCCAGGGCATATCTAGATGCTGGGCTGGACTTGACCACTCTGTTTTCACTTTCCCTAATTCCCAGTCAGCCTGGCTGTGGGCCATGTGGCAGACAGAACACATAATTATGTATTGATTTCCTTTCAAAGATGCCTGGCCTTGAGTTAACGTGCACTTTCGTGGCCCCGCATACACACAATCTGAGGAATAAGAGGGTTGGATTTGGAGGGAAAGTCAGAGGAGCCTGGCTCCCGGGTGAGTAGGAGGGACAAGAGTGAGGGCTGCCATTGTCTGAGCTTTGCGGCTGCAGGGAGCAGCGCACGGTGGCTTCTGGGGGATCCTGATGTGGCCGGAGGCTGGATGGGTGGGTTGGCCATTGGAGCGGGGGAAGGGAACCTGCTCCTACCCTTGATCTTTGATAAAGTGAATAGAGAGCCTGTGCGTTGATCTGTCCATCTATCTATCCCTCCACTGTTAGTGCAATTTTCTCTGAATTCCCCCAGGTGATTCAGTTTCATGGTGCTTTGCCAGATGGCATATTCTCCCACTTCCCCAGTCCTCCAGGGACGGTCTGAAATACAGGCCAACCATTCTTACCTCAAAATTATATTGAAGTGTTTAATTAGCAGAAACGACTGGAGAACCCACAGGTCGTACTCTAAGTACACATGCCACATGCACACATGGGCAGGCCCTTGGCTGAATCCCTTTGCCTCTGGAGACCCAGTCCACAGCCATCACATCAAGCTGTGACCTTCCCTCCTTCCTCATGTAAAACTTGGGGCGGTGGGTGCAGCTTTAAAATGCTAAATCTTATGGTGTTCCCTGGCCCAGAATCTCTCCACAAAGGCACTAAATTTGTTTGTCTTTAAAGTCCAACAGAAGCAAGTTCCCCCAAGTTAGCTCCAAATCTTGGAGTTGGGCAGACAACTGCCAGCTTCCTATCCTCATGCCCTCAAGGACTGAGTTTGCAAGCCCTTGGTAGGGTGGGCTGCCTGGCCTGCCCTCTCCCTGAGGGGCCATAAGACTGAGTCCTGTGTTATTCTGATGTGAGTCAGAAACACTGGGCCATTCACGTTGTGTGTCTGCCGGGAACTCTATCTGCTTCTTTCATCAGTCCCCTCCTGAGCGCCTCCTGTGTTGTACTTCCTTTTCTCTCTGGAACCTCACTGGTGGTTCTCTTGGGTGGTGCTTTGTCTCTGATGATGCACTGGGGGGAAGTGATGATGCACTATATATCTATATAGGTCTATATCTCTGTTCTAACAGCCCCCCATCTGATGAGTCTCAACTGGCAGTATGGCCCCCTAGGGAACAACTCAAAGTTTAGAGTGTGGCTTTGGTTAAACCAAAGATGGTGGGTTGCCTAGTTTCCTGAAATGTTCTCAACAAATTATCCCTTGTCCTGCTGGATGGCAAATGTCCAGCCAGATATTCTTGTCAGTGTATTCTTATTCATGCTTATCTGAATCTAGAGCATAAGAACTTTTTGCTCAGTTTTTAATCCATACTGAATAGTGGAGGAATACAGCTGTGGTACAAATCAAGGGAGTTTTATATTTTGTTTTGTTCTGAACATTACAGTTCTTCCCCATTTTGGAGATCATTACTGATGATAATGATGTTCATAATATGAGTCACCAGGATAACACTCCTGTGTCATGCTGTGTGTGTCACTCTGCATATAAATATAAGAGGCTGATTACTTCATGATGTCTCCCAGTGCAATTATGCCCAAGCATTTGCATATTGAAATACATATTGTTTTATTACAAATTATTTATCTTCCATACCTCCTTTATATTATGGTTAGTGAATGATTTTATGTTTTTAAGCATTTACATTTAGGTTAGCTCTATTTTCTGTGTTTTCATTTTAAGGATGGTAAAGGGTATGTATTCATCCATTCTTGCATTGTTATAAAGAAATACCTGAGAGGCCAGGCACGGTGGCTCATGCCTATAATCCCAGCAGTTTGGGAGGCTGTGGCGGGTGGATCACGAGGTCAGGAGTTCAAGACCAGCCTGACCAAGATGGTGAAACCCCGTCTCTACTAAAAATGCAAAAATTAGCCAGGCGCGGTGGCAAGTGCTTGCCATCCCAGCTACTCGGGAGGCTGAGGCAGGAGAATCGCTTGAATCTGGGGAGGTGGAGGTTGCAATGAGCTGAGATTGCACCACTGCACTCCAGCCTGGGTGACAGAGTAAGACTCCATCTCAAAAAAAAAAAGAGAGAAAGAAATACCTGAGAGTGGGTAATTTATAAAGAGGTTTAACTTGTTCATGGCTCTGCAGGCTGTACAGGAAGCATGATGCTGTTATCTCCTCAGCTTCTGGGGAGGCCTCAGGAAACTTAGAATCATGCCAGAGTGTAAAGACAGAGCAGGTATATCACCTGACCAGAGCAGGAGCGAGCGAGCGAGAGAGCAAGAAGACCATCTTTGCTCCACCCCTATGATGCAATTACCTTCCACCAAACTCCATCTCCAATACTGGGGATTACAACTCAACATGAGATTTGGGTGGGGACACATATCCAAACTGTAGCAGGGTGCTATGGTAGACTGTTTAATGGCCACAAAATCCTGTTAGCCTTGTATGCACATCCCTTTGCAATGTGACTTTTTAACTCCTTTCATTCAGAGGTAAAATCTATTTTGTGACTTGTGAATAACAGATTATGGCAGAAGGGATGTATTAGTCAAGATTCTCCAGAGAAACAGAACCATCGAGATTACACACACATACACACACCCACGCACACGGATAGTCCCCTGTTTATGATGGACACACACACAGATGGTCCCCTATTTATGACGGACACACACACACACACACACAGAGGGATGGTACTCTATTTATGATGGTTTGACTTTATGATGGGATATAACCCCATTGTGAGTCAAGGAGCATCTGGACTTAATGATGGCGTGACTTTCAGTTTTTTGACATTAAAATGGGTTTTTAGGGGTATGATATTTTTTACTTACAATGAGTTTATCAGGATGTAGCCTCATTGTAAGTTAAGGAGTATCTGTATATGTGAGTATGTGATATATATAATTAATAATTATGTAGCATAATTGGGTAATATAATTAATTATATATATTCTGTGTGTGTGTGTGTGTGTGTGTGTGTGTATATATATATATATATATATATATATATATATATATATAGTTTGTATACGCA
>NW_016814433.1:1688475-1809417 GCF_001698545.2 Rhinopithecus bieti | reverse complement strand
ATATATATATATAGTTGGTTTATGCAATTACAGAGGCTGACAAGTCCCAAGACCCACAGTTGGCAATGCAGGAATCCAAAGGCCTGAGGGGCAGGACGAGTCTGCCATGTTTCTGTTCAAGTCTGAAGGCAGGAAAAAGGCAATGTCGCAACTCAAAGGCAGTCAGGCAGGAGGGATCCCCTCTTACTTGTGGGAGGGTCACACTTTTTGTTCTATTGAGTCCTTCATCTGATTCTGTGAGCCAATCCACATTGGAGAGACCAATCTGCTTTATTCAGTCTATCAGTCCAAATGTTGATATCATCCAAAAATATCCTCACAAACACACCCAGAATAATGTTTGGTCAAATGTCTGGGCATCCTGTAGCCCAATCAAGTTGACATGTAAAATTAACCAGCACAAGGGATATTGTATGATTTTCAAGGTTAGGACTTAAGATGCCTTAAAGCTTCTGTCTTCACCTTCTTGAATACTGTTTTGAGCCCACCATGCAAGGAAGCCGGTCTAGTCTACAGGAGGTTAACTGAGGAGTCCTGGCTGACAGGCAGACCACTGCCTGACATGTGAGCAACGCCATCTTGGCTCTTCCATCTGAGACAGGCTTGATGGGCCCTTGAACCTTCCATTAGGATCTCAGGAGGGCTACACTGGAGAAGTGAAGACTGTGTCCCAGGACTAGGGATTTGCTCTAGGACGAAGGGCAAACCTGAAACAGACCTGCTCTAATAACACAAAACCAAGCCTCTAAGACTTCAAGGTGATTAGCTAGTAATTTAACTTCATATTACAACAAAAATCAGCACTCATCATGGAAAAATATACAGAATCCAAAGTCTATCTACAATGTTTTATCCACAATAATCAGTATACAATTAAAAATGGCTAGACATGAAGTAACAGAAAAATGTGATCCATAGTCAAAAGAAAAAACAGTTGATAGGAACAGATCTCAAAATGACCCACATGTCAGAATTAGTTGACAAAATCTTTATAAACAAGCTAATAAAATACATGTGGACTTGGTCATAATGATGAGCAGAATGGAGAAAAGAAGATAAAAGTAAGAACCCAATGAAAATTGCAGAATTGAAAAGTAAAAAAAAATCTACAATGAAAAATTTACGAATGGGCTTAATATCACATTAAAGATAGCAAAAAAAAAAAAAAAAAGGGTGAGTGAAATGGAAAACACATCAAATCATCCAATCCAATCTGTAGAAAAAAGTTAATTGAAACAAAATTGAACATGGTCTCAGCAATTTGTGAGACAGTATCAAGTGCCTTATCATATGTTTAGTTAGAGTCCCAGAAGAGGAGAGAGAAAGAGAGTTGGACAGAGAAACTACATGGAAAAATCAATGTCCTAATTTTCCCCCAATTTCTTGAAGACATAAACTTACAGATTCAAGAAATTTAGCCAACCCCATGGCTGAATACATACACATGAAACTGTACTTAGGCACATCATCACCAAATTACTGAAAAGCAAAGAAAGAGAAAAACGTGAACCAGAGAGAAAAATACTTTACATGCAGAGAACAATGATACAAAGGCTAACTGACTTCCCTTCAGAAACAATGGAGAGCGTAAGACAATGGAATGGCATCTTTAACACACTGAAAGAAAAGAGCAGCCAACTCAAAATTCAATATTCTGTGAAAAACACTCTTTTCATATCAAAAATGAAGGCAATATCAGGACATTTTCAGATAAACAAAAGCTGAGCAGACATGCAACACAACATGCTAGAGGCAGTTCTTCAAGATAAAGGGAAATGGCACCAGGTGGAAACCCAGATATAAGAGAAAGAATAAAGAACATTAGCAATGGCAAAATGTAGGTAAACATCAAAACAATGTTTTTTTTTTTTTTTTTTCTTCTTTTGATTCCTTTGGAAGATAATGACTGCTTCAAGGAAAAAGAATAGCATTGTATTATAAGGTCTATAATGTATGAAAATAGGAAATACATGACCGGAATAGCACAAATGACAGGGAATGAGTAAATGGAGTTACACTGTTATAAGGTTCTTTAAGGTTCATTGAAAAAAATACTCTGACTACTCCAGCTTTGTTGGTGTCCTGGGTTTCCACACAGTGTGAGTGGTAGGGACCCTGGATCAGCGGTAGTGGGAGAGGGAGAAGGGCGGGCACAAGGAGTCCCTACAGCAGATGCTTTGCCTGGGATTGAGGTGGTCCTTGGGCTTAGGGTAGATCCCCCAGGGACAGACTACAGGACTGTTCATCTCTTATTGCCCCAGAGAGCAAATAATATACTACCATTTACTGGTGGAACGCAATCCCTAGGACTCCTGATACAGCTAAGAACACAGCACAAAACCTTTATCTTGTTTCCATCATCATAACCTGCTTGGAACATGAAATAAAACTTCTCCCTGGCACCTTATCACTAATAGGATCAATCATTTCAGCAGGGTGTGGGGAGCTGCCACACACACGCTCAGCATGCCTGGGAAGGTGCGGTTGCCGGGCTGCGGCTCAGCTAGCTGCGGAATCTGTCTGCAGCAGAGAAGCTTTCCTATTCAGGAGGGAAAAAAATCCTCCAGGGCCATTTCCTTCCCTCTGAGGCAGGCATTTTCTCAGCCTGCCCCACTGTCTGGAGGTCATGAAGGGCGTGGCATCCCCCAAACTGGGCCCTCTTTGTCCCCCACCTACAGCCTCAGGTAGGGGCTGGGGCTCCAGCTGTAAAGCCCTGACTCGAGAAGGAGGCACAGGTAGTGCCACTTCTAGGCTCCATCAGGGTTTCACCTCCTTCATCTGGAAGCTTACCCCATCATAGGTAGCACATACCTCACATGAAATGTGGATTTTTGTTTTTCTTTCTGTAAATAAACCGGAAGATGTGGCTGGGCACAGTGGCTCACGCCTGTAATCCCAGCACTTTGGGAGGCCGAGGCGGGCTGATCACCTGAGGCCAGGAAATCGAGACCATCCTGGCCAACATGGTGAAATCCCGTCTCTACTAAAAATACAAAAAATTAGCCGGGCGTGGTGCCCAGCGGCGCCTGTTAAAGTGCCAGCTACTCGGCGAGGCTGAGGCGGAGAGCTCGCTTGAACCCCGGGGGTGAAGGTTGCGTGAGCCCGAGATTGCGCCAGAGCTGCACTTCAGCCTGGGTGCACAGTGAGACTCGGCCACCTCAAAAAAAAAAAAAAAAAAAAAAAAAAATTCGGAAGATGTTTTATAATTTTGCTTTTCTTTTGAAATGATTTGGTCACAGTAACTAATCTAAGTTAGCATTGCTCAGCATTTCTCAGGTACCCTCAGGAATTCTGCAAGGTGACAAAAGCAAATGTAGATATGGTTTTCAAATGTAAGGATGTGTTCTACATATTCGACATGTCACCATTTATGAAGCCAACTTGTCGTACTGTTTTTTGTTTGCTAGTTTGTTTTTGAGATGGCATCTTGCTCTGTTGCCCAGGCTGGAGTGCAGTGGTGCAATCTTGACTCACCGCAACCTCGACCTCCTGGATTCAAGCTATTCTCCTGCCTCAGCCTCCCAAATAGCTTAGATTACAGGCATGTGCCATCACACCCAGCTAATTTTTGCATTTTTAGTAGAGATGGGGTTTCACCATGTTGGCCAGGCTGGTCTCAATCTCCTGACCTCAGGTGATCCACCTGCCTCAGCCTCCCAAAGTGCTGGGATTACAGGTGTGAGCCACTGTGCCTGGCCTCATTGGGCTCTTTTGTAATCTTTAATTAAACATTTTACTAAATGTGATTTTTCAGTTTGCTTTTCGTATTTTGGAACTAATTTTTCTTTTTCAGGTCCTACATATTTCATGGGCCCTTGGTGGCACTTCCCCTATCACACCTGATAAGTAAAAGATCTTTTAAGTATTATTATTATTATTATTATTATTTTGGAGAGGGAGTCTTGCTCTGTTGTCCAGGCTGGAGTGCAGTGGCATGATCTTGGCTCACTGCGGCCTCCACCTCCCAGGTTCAAGCAATTCTGCCTCAGCCTCCCGAGTAGCTGGGATTACAGGCCACCACGCCTGGCTAAGTTTTGTATTTTCAGTAGGGACAAGGTTTCACCATGTTAGTCAGGCTGGTCTCGAACTCCTGACCACGTGATCCACCCGCCTTGGCCTCCCAAAGTGCTGGGATTACAGACGTGAGCCACCACGCCCAGCAAAAGATCTTTAATACCTTTGGAAGAAGCCCGGAGGCCTTCCTATCTCTCTTCTGCCACTTGTTAACTGTGTGGCTTTGGGCAAGGCCTTGGTCCTTTGGGGGCTTTCTTCCCTCAGTGGGACAGTTGGGAGTGGGATGCAGTAGACACTGTATCCTCCATTGGGAGGTGTTCCTTTTGGGAATAGGCTGAATGGCAGGTGAAGCCAAATCTAGGTAAGTCTAGACCTTTTTTTTTTTTTTAAATTTTTTTTTATTATACTTTAAGTTCTAGGGTACACGTGCACAACATGCAGGTTTGTTACATATGTATACATGTGCCACATTGGTGTGCTGCACCCATTAACTCACCATTTACGTTAGGTATATCTCCTAATGCTATCCCGCCTGCCTCCCCCCTCCCCACAATAGGCCCCAGTGTGTGATGTTCCCCACCCTGTGTCCAAGTGATCTCATTGTTCAATTTCCACCTATGAGTGAGAACATACGGTGTTTAGTTTTCTGTTCTTGTGATAGTTTGCTGAGAATGATGGTTTCCAGCTGCACCCATGTCCCTACAAAGGACATGAACTCATCCTTTTTTATGGCTGTATAGTATTCCACAGTGTATATGTGCCACATTTTCTTAATCCAGTCTGTCATTGATGAAATACCATTTGACCCATCCATTCCATTACTGGGTATATACCCAAAGGATTATAAATCATGCTGCTATAAGGACACATGCACACGTATGTTTATTGCAGCACTATTCACAACAGCAAAGACTTGGAACCAACCCAAGTCTAGACCTTGGACATAGAGTTTCTGGAGTCAGATTCCCCCTACTTGGGAAGGGAAGGGTTAACCAGGCCAGAGTCTGAAGCCAGGAGCTGGGGCCTGCCGGGACCTCTCCTCCGTTGCTGAGCAACAGGTGCCTTTTCTGTGCAGTGACTCAGATGGGAGTGGGGTTTGTGAGTGGGCTCCAGCCACACTCGGCTTGCTGCCTGTGATGTTGGCTCCTCCATCCGCCTCTTTCCTGGCGTGCAGCCTGAGTCATAGCTCAAAACTTCTCCCACCTTCTCCGGGTGGAGGGGGCTTCCCCAGTCTTGGGGTGCACACCTCAGGCAATGACCCCCCTCACCCCCCAGTGCTGGGCCTGCATGGGAAGGTAAGCAACGAAGTGCTGTGAACAGTGTGGGGGCTGTCAGAGCTCGAGCTTCCCTCCAACCCTCCCAGGGTTCTGAGGGTTCACAAGAGACAGCCCCCACTGCTTCTCCCTTGATCTTAGAGACCAGAATCTCCATCACCCCCACTCTTTCCAACCTCTCTGTGCTCCAGCCATGCAGGACTTCCCAACCCAGTCTCTAAACATCTGCTTTCCTGTTCCAAGCTTTTGTGGACACCATTTCCTCTTGCTTTACTCCTCTGGAAAGGGCTTTTGGGAATACTTCCTCCTCCAGCAGCCTCCTCCTCCTCTCTGTGCTCAGTCCTGTGTCCCAGCCTCATCTGCCTTGCTGTAAACCTTGAGACAGCCCCGCTGTATCTGCCTTGGAAGGGCTCTCCAGTAGCCGTCTGGGCAGCAGACAGGGTGTGACAGATGCTGCTGCTATTTGCCAAACCCATTTTTCCTCTTCTTTCTGGCCACACAGTTGCACTACACTCCTCAGCCTCCCTTGAAGCTGGAGTGACTTTATGATGGTTTGTTCCAACCACTGTAATGTGAGCAAAAGTTACGTTGTGTGCACTTTCTAGGCTAAGACTTCTCCCTTCCCTTAAAAATCAATGTTATTAACACAGAATTTACATACAATGAAAAGCACCCTTTTAAAACGTGCAACTTGTGTATCCCCAATACCAGCTTGATGTATACCACCACTAGCACAATCAACGTATTGAACATTTCCGTGACCCCAATGGGCTTTCACTTGCTCCTGTGTGATAAATCCCTCCCACCCACAGGTGACTGCCTGTTCCCCTGCCTGTTATCATAGACTAGATTTGCACATTCATGGATTTCGTATACATAAAATCATACAACATGAAGTGGTCTAGGCTGGCTAATTTTGCTTCACATAGTGTTTTAAAATTCATTCATGTTGTTGTGTATATCCGTGTTTTTTTTTTTCTTTTATTCCTTTTTATGCTGGGATTACAGGCACCCGCCACCACATCCAGCTAATTTTTGTATTTTTAGTAGAGACGGGGTTTCACCATGTTGGCCAGGCTGGTCTTGAACTCCTGACCTCAGGTGATCTGCCCGCCTCAGCCTCCCAAAGTGCCGGGATTACAGGTGTGAGCCACCACGCTCGGCCTCTTTGTGGTTTTAATTTGCATTTCCTTGATGACTGCTGATGTCAAACATCCTTTCATGCACATCTCCTTTTGTGAATGTCTTACAATCTTTTGCCACTAAATTTTTTAGGGGGGGTCTTATTGAATTCTCGGGATTCTTTATATACTGTGGATGCAAGTCCTTTGTTTGACATGTGAATTACAGAAATGTTTTCTTTATGGTTTGGCTTTTCATTTTGTTCATGATGTTTTTTGAAAAGGAGAAATAGTCCATTTTGATGCAGTCCAATTAATTGACTTGTCAATTTTTTTCTTTGATGGTTTGTTTTCGTTGTATCCTGTTCTAAGACATCTTTGTCCGCCCTAAGGTTGCTGGGCTAAAACTTTAAAAAAAGCAGATATGTCCTTCCTGCCTCCTTTTTTTTTTTCTTTGGAAGCAGATGACAACAAGGCCCTAGAGAATAGAGAAGCCAGAAGATAAAAGGAGTCTGGGACTGCAAACACTGCACGAAGGAAGACCACCTTCTCTGGGCTAGGTATTTGAGGCAGGAATGAACATCTATTGTGTTTGAGCCATTAACATATTGTGGGTCTATTTGTGTTAGCCTGCCCTGGAACTACTATTTCTCCAGGTGTGCAGATACCATGCCCAGGAGTCCCCACTGAAGGCACTGTCACTGCTTGAAGGGCTATCACCATTCAACACTCTTCCCTGCTCCTGCTCCTAAGCTCACTTTCCTTCTCTGAACAAGCCAGACAATGAACTCTAAGGCAGATGTGTGCGTATCTTCGTTGAAGTGTTAAGGTAGCAGTATCTAGATGGCACTGGGCTGGGGCCAGGAGGATCGGTGCTATGACTCCCTTGCTCTNCTGTATAGTATTCCACAGTGTATATGTGCCACATTTTCTTAATCCAGTCTGTCATTGATGAAATACCATTTGACCCATCCATTCCATTACTGGGTATATACCCAAAGGATTATAAATCATGCTGCTATAAGGACACATGCACACGTATGTTTATTGCAGCACTATTCACAACAGCAAAGACTTGGAACCAACCCAAGTCTAGACCTTGGACATAGAGTTTCTGGAGTCAGATTCCCCTACTTGGGAAGGGAAGGGTTAACCAGGCCAGAGTCTGAAGCCAGGAGCTGGGGCCTGCCGGGACCTCTCCTCCGTTGCTGAGCAACAGGTGCCTTTTCTGTGCAGTGACTCAGATGGGAGTGGGGTTTGTGAGTGGGCTCCAGCCACACTCGGCTTGCTGCCTGTGATGTTGGCTCCTCCATCCGCCTCTTTCCTGGCGTGCAGCCTGAGTCATAGCTCAAAACTTCTCCCACCTTCTCCGGGTGGAGGGGCTTCCCCAGTCTTGGGGTGCACACCTCAGGCAATGACCCCCCTCACCCCCCAGTGCTGGGCCTGCATGGGAAGGTAAGCAACGAAGTGCTGTGAACAGTGTGGGGCTGTCAGAGCTCGAGCTTCCCTCCAACCCTCCCAGGGTTCTGAGGGTTCACAAGAGACAGCCCCACTGCTTCTCCCTTGATCTTAGAGACCAGAATCTCCATCACCCCACTCTTTCCAACCTCTCTGTGCTCCAGCCATGCAGGACTTCCCAACCCAGTCTCTAAACATCTGCTTTCCTGTTCCAAGCTTTTGTGGACACCATTTCCTCTTGCTTTACTCCTCTGGAAAGGGCTTTTGGGAATACTTCCTCCTCCAGCAGCCTCCTCCTCCTCTCTGTGCTCAGTCCTGTGTCCCAGCCTCATCTGCCTTGCTGTAAACCTTGAGACAGCCCCGCTGTATCTGCCTTGGAAGGGCTCTCCAGTAGCCGTCTGGGCAGCAGACAGGGTGTGACAGATGCTGCTGCTATTTGCCAAACCCATTTTCCTCTTCTTTCTGGCCACACAGTTGCACTACACTCCTCAGCCTCCCTTGAAGCTGGAGTGACTTTATGATGGTTTGTTCCAACCACTGTAATGTGAGCAAAAGTTACGTTGTGTGCACTTTCTAGGCTAAGACTTCTCCCTTCCCTTAAAATCAATGTTATTAACACAGAATTTACATACAATGAAAAGCACCCTTTTAAAACGTGCAACTTGTGTATCCCCAATACCAGCTTGATGTATACCACCACTAGCACAATCAACGTATTGAACATTTCCGTGACCCCAATGGGCTTTCACTTGCTCCTGTGTGATAAATCCCTCCCACCCACAGGTGACTGCCTGTTCCCCTGCCTGTTATCATAGACTAGATTTGCACATTCATGGATTTCGTATACATAAAATCATACAACATGAAGTGGTCTAGGCTGGCTAATTTTGCTTCACATAGTGTTTTAAAATTCATTCATGTTGTTGTGTATATCCGTGTTTTTTTTTTTCTTTTATTCCTTTTATGCTGGGATTACAGGCACCCGCCACCACATCCAGCTAATTTTGTATTTTCAGTAGAGACGGGGTTTCACCATGTTGGCCAGGCTGGTCTTGAACTCCTGACCTCAGGTGATCTGCCCGCCTCAGCCTCCCAAAGTGCCGGGATTACAGGTGTGAGCCACCACGCTCGGCCTCTTTGTGGTTTTAATTTGCATTTCCTTGATGACTGCTGATGTCAAACATCCTTTCATGCACATCTCCTTTTGTGAATGTCTTACAATCTTTTGCCACTAAATTTTTTAGGGGGGGTCTTATTGAATTCTCGGGATTCTTTATATACTGTGGATGCAAGTCCTTTGTTTGACATGTGAATTACAGAAATGTTTTCTTTATGGTTTGGCTTTTCATTTTGTTCATGATGTTTTTTGAAAAGGAGAAATAGTCCATTTTGATGCAGTCCAATTAATTGACTTGTCAATTTTTTTCTTTGATGGTTTGTTTTCGTTGTATCCTGTTCTAAGACATCTTTGTCCGCCCTAAGGTTGCTGGGCTAAAACTTTAAAAAAAGCAGATATGTCCTTCCTGCCTCCTTTTTTTTTTTCTTTGGAAGCAGATGACAACAAGGCCCTAGAGAATAGAGAAGCCAGAAGATAAAAGGAGTCTGGGACTGCAAACACTGCACGAAGGAAGACCACCTTCTCTGGGCTAGGTATTTGAGGCAGGAATGAACATCTATTGTGTTTGAGCCATTAACATATTGTGGGTCTATTTGTGTTAGCCTGCCCTGGAACTACTATTTCTCCAGGTGTGCAGATACCATGCCCAGGAGTCCCCACTGAAGGCACTGTCACTGCTTGAAGGGCTATCACCATTCAACACTCTTCCCTGCTCCTGCTCCTAAGCTCACTTTCCTTCTCTGAACAAGCCAGACAATGAACTCTAAGGCAGATGTGTGCGTATCTTCGTTGAAGTGTTAAGGTAGCAGTATCTAGATGGCACTGGGCTGGGGCCAGGAGGATCGGTGCTATGACTCCCTTGCTCTCTTGTCCACCCAAAGTGAAGGGGGCAAAGCCTCCACTCAACCTGGTATTCTTCTTCTTTCTTCCTTCTTCCCTCCTCCTCCTCCTCCTTCTTCTTCTTCTTCCTTCTTCCTTCTTCCTTCTTTCTTCTTTCTTTTCCTTCTCCTTCTCCTTCTTCTTCTTCTTCCTCCTCCTCCTCCTCCTCTTCTTCTTCCTCTTCCTCTTCTTCTTCCGCCTCCTCCTTTCTCCTTCTCCCTCTCCTTCTTCTCCTTCCCTCCTCCTCCTCCTCCTCCTTCTTCTTATTCTTCTTCCTCTTCTTCTCCTCCTTCTCCTCCTCCCTCTCCCTCCACCTCCACCTCCCCTCCCCCTTCCTCTCCTCCTCCTCCTCCCCCCTCCTCCTCTTCCTCTTCTCCTCCTCCCTCTCCCTCTCCCTCCACCTCCACCTCCCCTCCCCCTTCCTCTCCTTCTCCTCCTCTTCCTCCTCCTTCTTCTTCTTCTTCCTCTTCCTCTTCCTCTTCTTCCTCTCCTTCTCCTTCTCCTTCTCCCTCTTCTTCTTCTTCCTCTTTTCTTTTTGAGACAGGGTCTTGCTGTCACCCAGGCTGGAGGGTGGTGGCACAATCTCGGCTCACAGCAACCTCCGCCTCCCAGGTTCAAGAGATTCTCCCACCTCAGCCTCCAAAATAGCTGCGACTACAGGCATGCACCACCACACCCAGCTAATTTTTGTATTTTTTAGTAGAGATGAGGTTTCATCATTTGGCCAGGCTGATCTCAAATTCCTGACCTTAAGTGATCTGCCCACCCCAGCCTCCCCAAGTGCTGGGATTACAGGCATGAGTCACTGAGCTGGGCCAGTATTCTACTTCTCACTGTCCATTCCCCCATTATCATCAATTCTGCCTATATATCTAAGAGGCCCCTGTTGGATTTCAGTTCTGGGGACTGTGTTCCAGTTCTGCCTCTGTGTTCTTACCACGTTTCCCAGATGAGGTTGAGTCTTACCTCACCAACTGTCCACTGGTCAGTTTGTGATTATAATGCATATTTTTATCAGGTCCATCCTTTCTCTCTCTCTCTCTCTCTCTCTTTTTTTTAATTTGAGATTGAGTCTCGCTCTGTTGCCCAGGCTGGAGTGCAGTGGTGTGATCTCAGCTCACTGCAACCTCTGCCTCCTGGGTTCAAGCAATTCTCCTGCCCTCAGCCTCCCGAATAGCTGGGATTACAGGTGTGTGCCACCACGGCCGGCTAATTTTCGTATTTTTAGTAGAGACGGGGTTTCACCATGTTGGTCAGGCTGGTCTTGAACTCCTGACCTCGTGATCCACTGCCCTCAGCCTCTCAAAGTGCTGGAATTACATGTGTTAGCCACTGCGCCAGGCCCTTTATCTGTTTTATAATTTATTTTATTTTATTAATTTTTATTTTTTTGAGATAGAGTCTTGCTGTGTTGCCCAGGCTGGCGTGCAGTGGCATGATCTTGGCTCACTTCAACATCCACCTCCCGGGTTCAAGCAGTTCTCCTGCCTCAGCCTGCCGAGTAGCTGGGATTACAGGTGCCTGCTACCACACCCCACTAACTTTTGAATTTTAGTAGAGACAGGGTTTCACCATGTTGGCCAGGCTGGTCCCGAACCCCTGACCTCAAGTGATCCACCTGCCTCAGCCTCCCAAAGTGCTGGGATTATAGGCTTGAGCCACTGCACCCCACCAATGTATTTTAAGTTGTTTTTATTAACTATAAGTTGTTTTATTTATGTGTTGAGTAGAAACAAAATAATATTTATAAACTAGATAGAAGCTATAAGACATATTGATACAATGAACACTTTTATACCACCACCTAATATAGGGGAAAAGATTACCAATACCTTCAACATTTCTTCTTCGCTGTTATCACTTCTCATTCCCCTCTGTCCGCCTCGTAGGTAACTACTCTCCTGAATTTTATGTTTATTATTCTCTAGCTTTTCTTTACAATTTTACTACATGCTTGTATCTTTCAATTGTGATATATGGTTTATACCTTCAGTAGCAATGTATGAATATATTAAGGAATAATTTACATATAAATGTCCGCCATTGTAAAGGTATAGTTCGATGATTTTTCGTAAATTTATACAGTTGCGCAACCATCACTACAATCTACTTTTGGAATATTTCCGTCTCTCCAGAAAGGTTCCTTGTGCTCATTCTCCATCATCCAGAAAGTACATTCCAGTTTCCAGCCTGATAGAGTTTTGGTATGGTGTACCAAAGATGCAACTGAGGTGTCAGCTTGGAGGTGGTCGTCTACAAGGATGGAATGCCGTCTTGTACGACAATTAAAAGGATGCATGGGTCCAGCAATCAAGCGGTGGAAGCAGAAGTGGACTCACTATAATTCTCATGGATCCACTGGAGGAATAAGAAACCTGGCCATTTGGGCCCCAAATGGGACATCTCTGAACAGCCACATATACACAGACTAGATTGGGACTGCACTGCAGTCCAACTTCTTTCTGCCCAATCCTGCTTCTTTCCCCTCTTACACAAGTGTAGGACTTTAATAAATACCCCGCTTGCCACAAAAGAATACATTGTAGTGGGTATGAAAGGTATCTCATTGTGATTTTAATTTGCATTTCGTGAAGAAAACTGATACTGAGCATTTTTCACGTCTTAGTGACCATTTACATATCTTCTTTTGTGAAATGTCTTTTCAAATCTTTTGCCCATTTTTAAAGTTGTGCTACTTCTGTTTTTGTTGATTGGTAGGAATTCCTCATATTTTGAGTATGAGTCCTTTGTTAGAGATACACACATTGTGATATTTTTCTCAGTGTGTGGCCAGCCTCCTTGTTAATTTTATTAATGGCATAGTCTGATGAGCAGACATTTAAAATTTTCATTAACTCCATTTGTTAATTTTTTCTTTTATGATGACTGGCTTCTGTGTTCTAAGAAATTTTTGTCTGTCCCTCGTCTTGAAGATATTATTTTATGTTTTCTCTGGAAGTTTTCTGGATCTAGTACCACGTTTAGCTTTATGATGTCCTTCTAATAAATTTTTGCATATGGAGTGAGGTAGAAGTTGAGATTGTTTTTAAATAGAACTTCACAGTTATTCTGACACATTGTAACAAGGCTTTCCTCTCCTTTATTGAATTGACTTGGCTAAAAATTAATCGACTGCGTGTGGGTCTATTTTTGGACCTTGTATTCTGCTCTGTTCACCTATTTTTACACTAAGACCATACTGACTTCATTTGCTGTTACTTTATAGAAGGATTTGAAATTAGTTTAGGTCTTCCAACTTTGCTCTTCTTCAATTCTGTTTTGGCTACTCCAGGTACTTTGCATTTCCATATATATTTTAGAAACAACTTGTCAATTTCTTCAAAAACTCCTCTTGGAATTTGGGATTGTGATTGATAGATCACTTTGGGGGCAAATGACATCTTAACAATATCAAGTTGTTTAATCCACAAACATGATACATGTTTCCATTTTTAAAAGTCTTTTAAGTTTCTCTAAACAATCGTTTTGTAGTTTTCAGTACAGTGCTTTTGCACCTTATTAATTAGAATCATGGCTACGTATTTGAGTTTATTAATTCTATTGCCAATGGCAATTTAAACAATTTTTATTGCTCATGCCTGTAATCCTAGCACTTTGGGAGGCCAAGGCAGGAGGATTGCTTGAGCCCAGGAACTCGACACCAGCCTAGGCAATATGGCAAGACCCTGTCTCTACGAATAATAAAAATAAATAAACTTAGCCCAGCATGGCAGTATGCACCTGTGGTCCCGACTACTCGGGAGACTGAGGTGGGAGGATCACTTGAGCCCGGGAAGTCAAGGCTGCAGGGATCCCTGTTTGTGCCACTGCCCTTTAGCCTGGGTGACAGAGCAAGACCCTGTCTCAAAAGAAAAGTTTTTTGTTTCCATTTTTTGGTTGCTAGTATGTAGAGCAATAATTGATTTTTTAAATATAATGACATTGTATCCTGTAAGATTCATAAATACAATTACTCTAATATATTTTTGAAGATTCCATAGAGTATTCCATATATATAACCACATTGTCTGTGAATACAGCTTTACTTTTTAACTTCCAATATTAATGACTTTTATTTAGTTTTCTTGTCCTAGTACACTATCTACAGCTTAGTACAATGTTCAAGATATTCTCTATTGACATTGTTATTGATCTCATAAGAAAAGCATTCAATGTTTCACTGTTATGTGGGATGTTTTTAACTCTAGATATTAACAGATGCCTTCATTAGATTAAGAAAATTCTACTCATAGTTTTTTTTTTTTTTTTTAACTGTAATGGGTATTGAATTGGCCCAATGTTTTGTCTGAATTATATTATTTTTCTCCTTTATTCAATCAATGTAGTGAATTACATCAATCTTTTTCTCCCTTATTCTGTTAATTTTGTGAATTTCAGATTTTCTAAAAAAATTTTCAGCTTGATTTGTTTTATTTTCCAAATGTGAAATCAACTTTGCATTGCTGTGATAAACACAACTTGGTCAAGTTATATTATACTTCTCTATACCACTGTTTAATTTGCTAGTGGTTTAACAAGAGTTTAAAAAAATCTCTTTAATTATGAGAAATAATGGTCTGTAATAATCTTTTCTAATATGTTTGTCAGTTTTTGATGTCAGGATTATTCTGACTTCATTAAATGAGTTGGAAAACATTTCCTTCTCTTTGTCTTTCAGAGTTTGTTTAATACCAATGTACTATATCTTCCTTATATGTTTGATGAAATTCACTGGTAAAGCCACTTGGACTCAGAATTTTCTTTGTGGGAAAGTTGTTGACTATGAATTAAAATTACTTAATAGATATAGGATGATTTAGATTTATAATTTCATGTATTTCGTTTTTGTGAGTTTTCTTTTCCAAGGAGTTTGTCCGTTTTGTCTAAGGTGTCAATTTATTGACCTAAAGTTGTTCATAATATTTTGTATCATTTTTTAATAGATACAGGATCTGTAGTGATATGCCATATGTAATTTCTCATATTGGTAATATGTGTTTTCTGTCCTTTTTTTCTTTTTTGGCTTATAAACATCAGATATTTAATTTCTCATAGTTCTAGAAACAAAGCAGAGTCCAAGACCAAGGTGCCAGCAGATTGAGTGTCTGGTGAGGGCCCATTTTCTGGTTCATAGATGATCTCCTTTCTTCTTGGCAAGTCTTCTTCAGAGGGGCTGTCAATTTTATTAATCTTTTCAAAGAAAAGATTAATTATCTATCTAATTTCTATATCATCGATTTTTCTCTCTTCTTATTGTTCTCCATTTCCTGTTTACACTGAGTTTCATTTGCTGTCCTTTTTTTGTGTCTGGAGGTGGATGCTTAGATGATTGATTTTGTGCCTTTTTCTCTTTATTGATCTAGGCATTTAAAGATCCAACTTCCCTTCTAATCTCCACTTTAAGTGTATCCTACAAATTTTGATATGTGTCGCTTTCATTATCATTCAGTTTGAAATATTTTCCAATTTCCCTGTGATTTCTTCATTGATCTACGAGTTATTTAAAAGTGTTTTATTTAATTTCCTGATATTTGGTGATTTTCCAGATGGTTGTTATTACTTTTAAATTTAATTCCACTCTAATAAAACAACTTGTATGATTTCCATCTTTTAAACATTTTTGAGACATGCTTTTTGGCCCATATATGGCCTATCTTAGTGGATACTCCCTGCTACCTGAAAAAAATGTGATTTCTGCTGTTAGATGGAGAGAGCTGTAAATGTCAATTAGGTAAAATTGGTGGATAGTATTGATCAAATCTTCTGTATTCTTACAGGTGTGATGAGTTTGAAAACATATTATGAGGATATATTTTGTTCTGGAGTGGTTGGCTGGTGAAGGTTTATTTGCTGGGAACTTTGTTTTGTTGTAAACACTTAAGGCCATGTTTGTCATAATCAGAGTCTATAGAACTCAACAGGTGAACAGAAACAGCGTGGCTAAGATTACTTGACTTGTTTAATTGAACTAGTTGCTGTGGGCCCACTGTGTGCCTATCCTATTTCTGGGGAGCCCAAGGAGACAGGATAAGCTTTCACCAGCAGACAGGCCCAGTAATTAAGCATGCCTAGCGTCACTTTTCTTTTTTTTTTTTTTTTTTTTTTTTTTGAGGAGGAGTCGTCTCTTCTGTCGCGCTCGGGCTGGAGCTGCAGTGGGCCGGACCTATTGCTGCACTCGCAAGCTCCGGCTCCCGGGTCTTACGCCATCTCTCCTGCCGCAGGCCTCCCGAGTGAGCTCTTGAGGGGCAACTACAGGCGCCCGCCACCTCGCCCGGCGTATTTTGTTGTATTTTTTAGTAGAGACGGTTTCACAGTGTTAGGCCAGGGATGGTCTCCGATCTCTGGCTGAACCTCGTCGATCCGCCCATCTCGGCCTCCGCAAAGTGCTGGGCATTACAGGCTTGATCCACCGCGCCGGCGTCACTGTTTGCTTTAGAACTGAATTGCCTCGAGTCGAAGAGGGGATGTGGACTCTTACGCCCGCGCTTAGGGAACGCGTTCGCACCTTGCGCTTGTGGCACGCGGGAGCAATGCCCACTGTCTAGTTTACTCTTGGGGTAGGGGACTGAGCCGTACGATGGAGCATGCTCTGTGGGTAGCTCACGTGGGGACTGAGCATGCTCAGTGGGTAACTCACTTGGGGACTGAGCATGCTCAGTGGGTAGCTCACCTGCAGACTGAGCATGCTCAGTGGGTAGCTCACCTGTGGACTGAGCATTCTCAGCAGGTAGTTCTCCTGAGTACTGAGCATGTGCCGTGGCTAGCTCAACTGGGGATTAAGTATTATGCATGCTCTTTTTAACTGCTCAGTTCTAATACTTGGTGCTACTGCCCTGTGTGACTGTTGGTGCCCAGGAGTTAAATCATAAAATGTCAGTTCTGAGTTATCAGAACCAAACCATTCATTGTACAGATGGGGAACCCACAGCTCACAGAAGGTTGAGGAATTGGTCAAGATCATACAATAAATCATTGTTAGTGCAGGAATAAGGTGCTGTCCTGTTTCGTCTTCATGGCTTGGCCTACTGCAGTATTTCACGCTTCGGCTGGAACCTCAGGTAATCCACTACGGCAACTTTCTGCGGGTAATCACATAAAGAGGATAAA
The DNA here is from genome assembly GCF_001698545.2 of Rhinopithecus bieti. Classification (NCBI taxonomy): domain Eukaryota; kingdom Metazoa; phylum Chordata; class Mammalia; order Primates; family Cercopithecidae; genus Rhinopithecus; species Rhinopithecus bieti. Next base: position 1,792,447 of record NW_016814433.1, on the reverse strand, counting down.
GATGAAAAGATTTTTCTCCTCTGGCTTCTCTTTTCAGGCATGCTTCTCCCTTTTCGGGATCCCTGGTAGGAGATGGGTGAAAAAAGCGGTGAATGTCCACGGCCCACTTTGTTTCTTGGTGGCACTGGGTACTCAATGAATTTGTTTCTTTTAAGGACTGACTTATTTAGGGCTAAGGTCAGAGTTTAAGGAAAGGAGCAGAGGGGAACTCTACCCAAGGATTTGTGGTTTAATAGCCCCGAGCAATTGGGAAGGCAAAGAGGAGAGGAAAATCCTCCAGAAGGGAATGAGTAATTGTGTATAGAAATTATATTGAGCTTGTTGCCAAATGTTTGCAAACTGTCATGTATCGGCGGGTGAGCGTGCGTACGTGAGTGTTTTAGTTACAGCAATTTATTTGGCCTATCTCTCAATGTGTCGGGAAGTGGTGTTGCCACCAGGGTCTGATGGTTTGTTTTTTCTGCTTAAGCAAAATGTAAATTATCTGGCCCATTAATATCTGGGTGCTCTAATCCATTATTAGAGGAGAAAAGTAAAAATTCTGCACCAAGATGAATGTTTGCTTTTAAGGTGATTAATAATGCTTAGCCACTGTGCATTCATCACTCTGCCAGCGGCTTCTGCAGGGAAAGCAGGAAGGAAACAGACTGGAAATACTGTGCACCGCTGCTCTGTGCTCACCGGAATGACGCCTTCTGCCATGTCCCTCCTCCAGAACCTTCACTAGCTCCCTATTGCCTTCGTTATAAAGGCCAAACTTGCAGCCCTCAGTGAACAGACCATATCCTGCCTGCCTACTGGAGCAACTATGATGTGCCTATCCCTGCACTGTGGGGGAGGCAGGAGAAGAGGAAGAGGTGCTTCTTGCTATTGGAGAATTTTCTGTGCATTGCGGGGGCGATAAAGAAAAGCTCCTGGAGAGACAGGAGTGCCCAGCCTGAGAGACTGAGAAATCAGGTGTTAGGTTGATAGGGCGGATTCCAAGGATCCTCAGAGCCAAGAGAGGGAGAAGTCTATGTTGGGTTGGGTTGTCAGGAAATGCTTCCTGGAAGAGGTGGGCTGCAGCTGGGCCTTGGGAAATGAAAAATGTGTGGACAGCCCCAATCACAGGTACTGACCATTAAGCAGCGACTTTATGCCAAGCACCATGCTAGGAGCTTCTTGTATATAACCGTGACTCCACCTCACAGCCCTGTAAGGTGGGTATTGTTATCTTGTCTTTGTGGATGAGGAAAGGCTCAGAGAGGTGAAGACACCTACTTGGTGTCACACAGTGAGTGAAGGGCAGAGCCAGGATGAACAGGCCGGACTGGGAGGCTCTGAAGGCCGTGAGTCTGAATTCAGTGCTTCTCTCACCGCTGTAAGGAGGAGGAACTCTTAAGAAGCAAAGGACCTGGACAGAGTGTCTATGTAAGTGTGTGGGGTAAGGTGCCACATGGGCAGAGGCTGGCCTGCCTGGAAGAAAGGAACCTGGAAGGATGTGGGGGAACTGTAGGGCCACCTCTTGGGACAGTCTCAGTGCCAGGCAGAAGGGATGCTACTGAGAGCTGTGAAACAGGCTGGTCTCCCACCCTGGACTGTACGTTAGCAGGGGACACTGTCTCCTGAGTGTTGGGGCTTTCTCCTTCCATGTCAGAGAGAATATATGATATGATCTCTTCTCTCCAGCCCTGCTCCTCAGATCATCATATCTCAGCTGGATGCTGCAGCATCCGCCTGGGCTCCGTGACGTCTGTCCACGGTGGCCGCCATGATAACCTTCGTAACGATCTGGCTAGGGAACTCCCCTGTTGCCAGTGTTCCAGACCATAGGGAGAAGTCCAGGATCTCAGCAGGGATGCTCCAGCCCCGCCCACATCTCCGGCCCTGGCACTTCCTCCTGCTTTCTGCTTCCTGTGTTTTAAATGTGCTCCCTCTGCCTCCCCCATCTCCTGACTTTTTCTGATCTGTGAACAGTTCTATTCAGGAAGAGGAATCATCCTTCTGAGCTCTCCAAGCGTTTCCATTCTTTCTAGCGGCCTGAGAACCTAGTTCAGTCCTCTGAACTAGAAGAGATGTTGGCATCCCTTCTAATCTCAGAGAAAATGCACTGAGAGAGACACAGATCTGATTCACGCGGATGGCAGCAGAACATAGCAATGGAGGTAGACAGGGGATCTGCTATGCCTGCTGGCAGCATCTTATCCAACCATCCAACAAGTATTCCCTGAGCGCCCATTTGGTGCTAGACTCTAGGCTGGGCATTCTGGGCACTGAAATAAGTGTGCCAGAGATGGGTCATGCCTGCATGGAGCTTACAGTCTGGCAGATTACCAGAGTTTGGGCGAATCACGGCTGCCCTGCTGGAGAAATTGTCTGAGCTGTCTGAACTGAGCAGGAAGACTGCTGGGAGCAGGGGCTGACCAACCCAGGGTCTGTCTCTGAGGCCCCAGGATACAAAAGTTAGAGGAGAACTTACCAGTGAGTGTCTGGGCAGGGAGTATCCATGCCCTGCCCCAACACAACAGGCTCCTAATGCTGGCTTGATGACCCCCGGAAAGTCATAGCTGGTCCCATCTCAGCCTAGGTATAGAGATTCCTTCTTTTTCTGTTTTAATGAAACTACCTTGTTTCTGGGGCTCAAGAGTTGTTCCTGCCAGACTCTAGTGTGTCCCTCTACTCGGTGCTCCTTCTGCTGGTTTCAACGCCACCCCTGATTGACAGTTGCTTCAGCAAGCTTACACTAACCAAAGGGAAGGAGTCTCGAAGCCCCTGCCTACAAAATGGTACTAAGAGGCTTCTGCCTTGAGAGGCAAACCCTTTATTACGGATAGACCTGCAGATTGCATATTTTTATAATTTCCCAGAGAGTTCATTTTACGCTCCGCTAAGATCTAAATGAACTGGTGCAAATGCTCGGACTTCCTTCTGCCTCTGGCGAGGTGAGGTCTGCAGGGCCAGAGAAGGTGCATGTGCGTCTGGGAGTGAGCTCTGCTCCGGAAGGGGCGAGGGCAGAGCAGCACGTGTGGGACAGAAAACAGCTTTTCACCCAGGGTCCTTACGATGTCTTTGCTCCTAGGATGAAGGGGCTTATTTCTCAATGGGGATCACTTTTGGGAACCTCTGAGCTGGTAGAGGGGCCAAAAAGAAGCCTTCCATTTGGGCATATGAGAAAGCTTCGTCAGGGAGGAGGCATGACCTCATTGGAAAATAAAAAAACTACCTCTATAGTTAAAGGGAGATTCTGTCTGGAGTGACTGGGATGAGACATTGTGAGGTCTGGAGATGTACAGTGGCTGGAACCTGGGGTGTGTGGGGGTAGAGAGAATACTGAGGCCTGGCTGGGGGGGCAGGCAGGGCCCCATCATAGAGGCCTTGAATTTGGTCTAAGGGATTTGTCATTTTTTTCCCCCCAGTTTTTTTTTTTGACTTTTATTTTCTGAATTATAAAAATAATACATATTTATCATGGAAAAAAGTTAGAACTTCAGAAACATCGAAGAAAATAGAAAATTAGAAGCCTAGGTTTTCACCATCTAAAATCACTGTTGTTAGCATTTTTGTTTCGTTTGCTATTTTTTCTATAAATTGTTTAGATTCTTAAGTTCATATTACATATACACTTTTAGATGCTTTTCTTTCTTTCGTTTTTCTTTTTCTTTTCTTTTCTTTTTTTTTGAGATGGAGTCTCGCTCTGTCGCCCAGGCTGGAGTGCAGTGGTGGGATTTAAGCTCACTGCAACCTTCCCACCTCCCGGGTTCATGCCATTCTCCTGCCTCAGCCTCCCAAGTAGCTGGGACTACAGGCGCGTGCCACGACGCTTGGTTTTGTATTTTTAGTAGAGATGGAGTTTCACTGTGTTAGCCAGGATGGTCTTGATCTCCTGACCTTGTGATCTGCCTGCCTTGGCCTCCCAAAGTGCTGGGGTTACAGGTGTGAGCCACCGTGCCCAGCCCCTATTTTTTTTTTTTTTTTTTTGAGACAGAGTCTCGCTGTCACCCAGGCTGGAGTGCAGTGGCGCGATCTCGGCTCACTGCAACCTCTGCATTCTGGGTTCAAGCAATTCTCCTGCCTCAGCCTCCCAAGTAGCTGGGACTATAGGCGCACGCTGCCATACCTGGCTAACTTTTTGTATTTTAGTAAAGATGGGGTTTCACCATGTTTCCCAGGCTGGTCTCGAACTCCTGAGCTCAGGCAATCTGTCCACCTGGCTTCCCAAAGCGCTGGGATTACAGGTGTGAGCCACCACGCTTGGCCTACATGCTTTTCTTATACTTACCAAAGGGTTCTATGTATTTCTTTTTATTATCAACAGCTTAAATGATTTATACTCCAACTATGCGCCCTAAGAAGATGCTCTCAAAGCCTGATATTCCCCGCTTATTGCTTCATTCTTTTAGACAGTGGTTCTCATCCTGGGCTGCATATTAGAATCATCTGGGGAGCTTTAAACATTCCTAGTGCCAGGATGTACCCAGACCAATTAAATCAGAAATCCACATATCAATGCTTTTTAAGGATTCCTCAGGAGATTCTAATACACCGCTGAGGCTGAGAACCACGAAGTAGGGCTCAAACACTCCTTTCCATGCTGGCCAAGTTGAACAATGAATTTTCTCACCTCTCGTGTGGCCGAGGTTATCAGATTCATCATGCCTGGATGGACTTAGCCTAACCAGGAACATCCGTTGTCTGGGGGAATCTAGTGGCAGAAAAAGAATGAGGCAAATAAAATCAGGATAAATAATACCACAGCTACCACTACTACCAACCTTCAGTAAACCCCAGAGTTGTAATTGTTTCTTTTTATTCATCGAAAATTTTGTTGTTGTTGTTTGAGAGAGTCTCGCACTGTCGCCCGGGCTGGAGAGCAACGGTGTGATCTCAGCTCACTGTAACCTCCACCTCCCGGGTTCAAGCCATTCTCCTGCCTCAGCCTCCCGAGTAGCTGAGATTACAGGTGCATACCACCACACCTGGCTAATTTTTTGTATTTTTAGTAGAGATGGGGTTTCACTATGTTGGCCAGACTGGTCTCGAACTCCTGACCTTGTGATCCACCTGCCTCAGCCTCCCAAAGTGCATCGAAGATTTTTACCTTCACTGGGAACCGCTCTTCTTGCATCCGATGCCATTCTGGTGGGACTGTCAATCTCAGTGCTTCCTGTACAACCTGGCTACAGGGCAGTCTCAATTCTGCCCACAGGGATTGGTCCAAAGTGTCGGCATGTGACTCAAGCAGGACCAATCAGATTTCTCCCATATTGAGTTGCCGGGTAAAATACAGCACACCCGATTAACTTTGAATTTCAGATAAACCACAATATTAAGTGAAGCTGCTTGTGGCCAACTTTGCTGGATATATCCGTTTACAGTTGGAGAGAATGAGGGTGATCTGTAAAAGGAGCTGAGATGTAACCAGGGTGAACAGTGAACGGGTCTTGAGAACACTGAGTTTCTGACCCTGGCCAACTCTAGGTTGGGACGTCCCAATGCTGTGAGCCAGTAAATTTCCTTTCTTGACTAAGTTCTTTTGAGATGCATTTGTGTTACCTACAAACGACTCCTAAAACTGGCAGAAATTGATACTTGGAATTGGCGTTGCTGGGCTGAGGAGGAATGAGGCACAGGGGAATCCCCCAGTTTGCAGCTGGGAAGCCCCTGTTATCAGTAGCAATGCAGCTGGTTAAATTGTTACTGTGTGCTTACTGAGGATGGCACCTCAGGGGATTGGTAGATATTTGGGGGATATTAGAGTATGTTGGCTACTCCTTATGGCCTCTTGCGAGGGCATAAATGTGGTCCACAATAGACATGGTCTAAGCAGCCCAGATGGAAAACAGAGAGGGAGGAGCAAGCCTTGTTGACAGAAGAACCCTCCCTTCCTCTTTCTTTAGACTAAGTCTTGATGGGATAAGCCATGTGCCTTGCAGAATTGCAAAAGTAGAATTTCCTGCTTCTAGGTAAGACAGGAAGGCAGAAAAAAACATAACAGAGAAGTAAGATAGGATGGGGAGGAGTCAAAGGAATAGAGGAAGCTGATCCCCCAGTTCCTAAGCAACTCTTCAAGCACCCTCCCGTCTTTTGGAGGAAATGATACCTTCATTATAAAGTGCATCCGTGGGATATAGCCTTGAGGCAAAGGGCAGATAAGATCTGCCTCGGAATAATTTTTTTCAGACTACTTTCCTCCAAGATCACAAGATGTTGTCCAATATTCTAGTTCTAGCCTATTTTTAAAATTCCAGTGTATTTGACATGATTATTGTTTTGTACAGTCATTGCTTAGACTTTGCCAACTATTTTACAAGATTCATCTCATTATTCTACCTTGCATTTTAGACCTTTCATTTGGGACCATTTCTCTTCTGTGTGAAGCATGAGTTTTAGAATTTCCTTTAATGGGCATCAGACAGTAATAAATGATCTGTTTTTATTGTCTCAAAATGTCTTTTTAAATCCTCATTATTGAAAGGAAACTTTCTGGATATAGAATTTTACGTCGACAGTATTTTTGACATGAAGATAATCTTCATGTTTTCTCTTTTCCATTGTAGTATTTGAGAGGTTGATTGTAATCTTAACTGTGGTCTCTTTTTTCTTTGATATTTTGTAATTTCACTGTAATGTACCTAGTATAGAGATTTAAAAAAATATTATTCTACTTGGAATTCATAAGTTTTCCCTAAACTGAGAATTGGTGTTTTTCAGCTGTTCTGGAAAATTCTCAGCTATTATCTCTTCCTATATTGCCACTTTCTCATTCTCTTTGTTATTTTCTTTTGGAACTCTGATGATAATTATGTTAGACCTTCTTGACGTATTTCCTTTGTTTAACCTCTCTTCCTTAGTTCCATTTTTTTGTTCTATGGGCTGCATTTATTCAGATCTTTTCGTTTACCATTTCTCTCTTCACAGGTGTTTAATCTGCTAGTTAATATGTTTAGCGAATTTAATTTTTATTTATTTTTTATTTTTTATTTTTGAGATGGAGTTTCGCTTTTGCTGCCCAGGCTGGAGTGCAATGGCACGATCTTGGCTCACCACAACCTCTACCTTCTGGGTCCAAGCGATTTTCCTGCCTCAGCCTCCTGAGTAGCTGTGATTACAGGCATGCGCCACCATGCCCGGCTAATTTTTTTGTATTTTTAGTAGAGATGGGATTTCTCCATGTTGGTCAGGCTGGTCTCAAACTCCCAACCTCAGATGATCCACCCGCCTTGGCCTCCCAAAGTGCTGGGATTACAGGTGTGAGCCACTGCACCTGGCCTTTAATTTTTATTATTGTATTTTATTTCTATTTAGTTTATTTTCAGTTTTTTTCTGTGTGTATTTATGTGTATGTTATATTCTATACTGAAAAATGTCAATGTCTAAAGTTCTTGTAAATCTTTTTTTTCTCTGACGCTTTTTACTCATGATACTTTATTTCCTCATACGTTTTTATTTTTTTGTGATTTTGGTCTGTAAGCTGCTTATTGTCCTTGGGACTTTATTTGTGAGGATTCTTGGGGACTTCTTTGAGGTTGAGTTTCTCCAGAGACAATTTTTATTTGCTTCTGAACAGGGGCACTGCCTGAGGCTTTTTGGATCTCAAAGTTATATAAGAAGTGGCCAATGTTTACAATGCTTTCCCCCTCTAACCAATGCCAGAATGCACTGGTTACGTTTCCTTGTTGCCTCTTTGTGGCGTTCCAGGTTTACTACTTTTTTTTTTTTTTTTTAATTGAGATGGAGTCTTGCTCTATCACCCAGGCTGGAGTGCAGTGGCATGATCTCGGCTCACTGCCAACCTTTGCCACCCAGGTTTAAGTGATTCTCCTGCCTCAGCCTCTGGAATATCTGGGATTCCAAGTGCATGACACCACACCTGGCTAATTCTTTTGTATTTTTAGTGGAGATGGGGGTTGTGACATGTCTCCACTCCATTGACCAGGCTGGTCTCGAACTTCTGACCTCAGGTGATCTGCCCACCCCGGCCTCCCAAACTTCTGGGATTACAGGAATGAGTCACTGCTCCCGGCCCACTTTTAGAGTGTGGCCTCTGTGAGCCTCAACCTTATGCAGGGATTTCACATTAGATCGCCAGCCTTGGGCTGTGATTGGCTTTGGTTTCCTGCCCCCTACACCTCAGATAGTCATCAGAGAAGAACCTCAGCATCTCCAGAGGTTGACAGAAGCCTTCAGGGAGAAAGCAGACTTTGGCACTCATTTTCCTTCCTGACTTCTTATTTCACTTTGTTTTAGGACTTTGCAGAGTTCTTACTTTTGTGCCAACTCAGTAATGCATTTACATTTGTAAAAAGTGTTTCATTCAACCATTTAGTAGTTTCACTTGGGAAGGTCCTTCAGGACAATCAACCTACCCTGCTGCTGGAAACGAGCCATTATGTTATTCTTTACAACTCAAGTTAATTTCTGACTAAAACCACCATCAACTTTATCTCCGTTGATTTACCTCTTTTACCCCTGCTCTGGATAGGTGGGAAGGGCTTTATAGGGTCAAGGCATGGGAGTGGGAGCAGGGTGTATCTGATCCCAATATCATATTCCCATGTGGGCATAGGTGGAGATGGTTCACCTGAATGATGACTGAGCCATCCCTCTGGCCTTAAGACATCTTCAGGTCTGGTGGCTCTTACCGGCAGTCCTGTACCACTGTTGGGGGTTGTATAAACACCCCACTAGGGCCCGGATCATCAGGTCCTTCTACGAATTAAAAGGAAATGCTTGTTCCTGCAGGGCAGGGTGGGCAGCAGGAATGGAGTTGGGTGCTCTCCTCCAGTAATTCTGATACAGGGCCTGGCGTGGACCACCTGGCTTCTGGGGAACAGAGTGGATAAGTCAGTCTTGGCTCTTGGGCTGCAGCTGAGCTGAGATAGGTCTAAAGGGGTTGAAGGGTTTGACCCAAGGGTACAGGAACCTGGTAAGTGAGTAGATCTAGGGGGTCAGAGAGCCCATCCATGGCCTGGGGCAAGAGAGAGAGCAGCTGTACAGGAGAATCAGGCGTTACTGGCTCAGGAAAGTAAGTACAGGGTTTGCTTTAACTGAGGATTTCCATAGCCCAGAAGATTTCCTTCTGTTAGTCTCTGGGCCTCTTGGGAGACAGACCTCGGATTCAAACTTAAGGTGGCCTCATGCTCCCCCAGTCCTCTCTCCACGTCTCTGCCCTTCCCTCCGACTTTTCTTGCTACCTTCCTGTTTCTTAAAGCATCCATTATGTGCTTATTTATTTGAACAATAATGTTCATTTTTCCTTTATTTAACAAAGTAATACATGTTCGTGATAGAAAAGTTAGAAGAATATATGCAAGTGCGAGGAGTTAATTAATGTTTACTCACGGTCTCGTCTACTATTACTTATAACCATTATTCATATGTTGCTATACATATTTATATATTTGTCATATATAAAACAGGAAATACATAATTCAGTACTTTATATTGTAGAATTTAGATGATATTCTGTGGCATTTGTTTTTACAGACTTCTTTGCCCCTTAATGATATGTTGAATTTTATTGCTTTAAGCATTCTTTGAAAAGATTATTTTTAATGGCTCATCGATTCCATTTTATAGATGGAATATCAAGTATTCCATCAAGTATTATGCCTTGGTATGTTTTCTGATTTCTCAGTTTTATAAGTTACTCTTTAATGAACACACTTACGTCTACATTTTTGTGTGTACCTGATTTTTTTCCTCTGTGTATATTACTGTTAGTGAAATAGCTGGGTTTTTTTTTTTAGGCTTTTGATAATCATATAGAGGTGTACTACAATAATGTGATATATATGTATATACGTGTCATATAAAATGCTAAAAAATATTGTGTTCTGCAAAACTGTGCACTAAAAATAACATGACTTAAGGGAAAATATGTTTGAGTCAGATGACTCAAAATTTATTTTATGTTGTAACAACACTAACAAAAAATAACAAGCCTCATAAAATGCTATTTAAAATTAATTAGATTTTTAATAAATAGAGTAACAATCACATTACATATTGAACTTTTAAAGTTGTTTGATGGAAAGGGATATAAAGAAGAATTGGAGATGAGATGCTGAGTTATGGAGACAAGGACAAAATGCCTAAAGATGGTGCATTATCAGGTAATAAGCACTTCCGTGGCAGAACAAATGGCCAAATCTAGCCAAAGGAAGAATGTGGGTGAACAGGCAGCATGAACTGCATCCCCCTGGGGCTGGTACTTGGTGGTTTAAAACACAACCTTCTGGGAAGAATTGCATAGGTACCAAGGTATGAGTTCTACTGACATCCTTAACTTTCTGCAAATCACATACGACCTCATTCTCATGGCAGAAGCATATGGTGTTGCAGACAGACTGTATTGCAGAGCTGCTGTCCAGAGAGGTTGTTTTTATATACTTCCACTATTACTTAACTGGATGCTACCAAACACAGAGTATCTAAGGCCTTTACAATTTTGCCAGTTTGGTAGATTAAACATGGACTCTCATTTTAAAATGTGCATTTTTTTAATTACCAAAGAAGATGGAGATGACTATTTCTTTCTGCTTCCTTTCTTTTCTTTTCTTTTCTTTTTTTTTTTTTTAGATAGTCTTGCCTTGTTGCCCAGGCTGGAGTGCAGTGGCACGATCTCAGCTCACTACAACCTCTGCTTCCTGGGTTCAAATGATTCTTCTGCCTCAGCCTCCTCAGTAGCTGGGATTACAGGCGCCTGTCACCACGCCAGGCTATTTTTTGTCTTTTTAGTAGAGACAGGGTTTCACCATGTTGGTCAGGCTGGTCTTGAACTCCTGACATTGTGATCTACCTGCCTCAGCCTCCCAAAGTGCTAGGATTACAGGTGTGAGCCACTGAGTCTGGCCCGGAAGATGACTATTTCTTATATGTTTTAGCCAATGATATATCCCTTGTGAGTTGTTGGGGTCTGTCTGTTGCCCATATTTTTATTAGAGTGTTAATGCTTTTCTTATTGATCTTTTTAATATGTGAAGGTTATTAATCCTTTCTCTGGCATAATTATGTCAAATTTTTAGCTTATCATTTACCTTTCAATTTGGTTTATGATTCTTTTGAGGTACAAAAGTTTGAAAATGTTGTTGTCAAATCTATAGCTCTTTCTCTTTACTATTTTATCCATTGCTTTGTGCTTGGAAAATTTTTCCCTACACAGAAAGCAGTTAAATATTTACACATATTCTCTTCCAGATTGTTTGTTTCTTTTTTTACATTTAATTGTTTTTTTTTTTTTTTTTTTTTTTTTGGAGACGGAGTCGTCGCTCTATCGCCCGGGCTGGAGTGCACAGTGGCCGGATCTCAGCTCACGCCTGCAGCTGCCGCCTCCCTGGTTTCCGCCTCTCGCTCGTCCGCCTCCCGAAGTTAGTCGGGACTACAGGCCGCCCGCCACCTCGGCCTGGCTAGTTTTTTGTATGTTTTAGTAAGACGGCGGTTTCACCATGTTAGCCAGGGATGGTCTCCGATCTCCTGACCTCGTGGAGCCGCCGTCTCGGACCTCCCAAAAATGCTGGGATTACAGGCTTGAGCCACCGCGCCCGGCCACATTTAATTGTTTTAATTAGCCAATAATTTATTTTGATATATATTGTGATGTAATGATCTAACAATTTATTTTTCTCCTACTTCAATTTTCCCTAATATTTAAAAAATTGTATCTATTCCCTTAAGTTTCTGATACTTCCAATACTATATATTTATCTCTTATTATGAATTAAGCCTATTTAAGGGTGATGCAACATATTTCATTGATTTGTATGCCAGTATTTTCCTTCTATTTTCCTTCTATTTTAGTTATTGTAGATTTTTTTTCCTAATAAGTCAAGAGCTTTATTGATGCAGCAGGCACTTTACAATGAGGCCCGGAATGTCTGTCTCCTCTGGGAAGATGGGATGTCTGTACAAACCCTTGCGTTCTTTCCCACTTTAAAAAAACAAGCTCTCCCTTTTACCACAGTCCTTGGATCTGCACCTGCCCAAACTATCCCATCCCCAGCGCACGCAGGTGCACCAGACCAATGCCAGGCAGGCAGCCACTCTGGTACAGCCTAAATGCGCTTTGCAGTACTCATAGACAAGGGCGTAGACTATCAGACCCTGCACAGGATTTAGGAAACAGACAATTTTCCCCAACACCTTGAAAATAAAATACATTTCAGCAGATTACATGTCCTGAAATAGTATAGTTGGGACTTCCTAAAAGAGGGTCCATTGTCCAGCCCTTCTTCACCAGCCTGGGTATCAGAATTCTTCTCAAGGTAACATGAGGCTTTTCATGTATTTATGTATTTATTTAGTTTGTATTCTTTTTTAAAATTTTACTTTAAGTTCTGGGACATGTGCTCAACGTGCAGGTTTGTTACCAGGTATACAAGTGCCATGGTGGTTTGCCCGCACCTATCAACCCGTCATCTAGGTTTTAAGCCCTGCTTGCATTAGATATTTGTCCTAATGCTCCCCCTCCCCTCGACCCTACCCCACTGACAGGCCCCAGAGTGTGATGTTCCCCTCTCTGTGTTCTCATTGTTCAACTCTCCCTTATGAGTGAGAACTTTTTTTTTCCCCCAAAGTTTTCTTAGCTAAGAATTTCACCTGTGTCTTCTTTCAGATCAACTGAAGTTTATCTACAAGAATTTTTTTTAGGGTTTTTTTTTTTTTTTTTTTTTTTTTTAAACGGAGTCTCGCTCTGTCGCCCAGGCTGGAGTGCAGTGGCCGGATCTCAGCTCACTGCAAGCTCCGCCTCCCGGGTTTACGCCATTCTCCTGCCTCAGCCTCCTGAGTAGCTGGGACTACAGGCGCCCGCCACCTCGCCCGGCTAGTTTTTCGTATTTTTTAGTAGAGACGGGGTTTCACCGTGTTAGCCAGGATGGTCTCGATCTCCTGACCTCATGATCCGCCCGTCTCGGCCTCCCAAAGTGCTGGGATTACAGGCTTGAGCCACCGCGCCCGGCCTTAGGGTTGTTTTAAATCAGGGGTCAGTAAAATTGTTTTGTGACCAGCCAAGTATTAAGTATGTTGCTTTGTGAGCAACATATAATCTTATCTTTTTTCTCTCCTCTGCCTCCTCCTTCTTCTCCATTCCTTCCTCCTTCTTGTTTCTTTTCTTTTGTTTACACACAAATATAAAATATAAAAACCATTATTGGCTGGGAGCAGTGGCTTATGCCTGTAATCTCAGCACTTTGGGAGGCTGAGGCAGGCAGATCACCTGAGGTCACGAGTTCGAGACCAGCTTGGCCAACATGGTGAAATCCCCGTCTCTACTGAAAATACAAAATTAGCCAGGTGTGGCAGCAGGTGCCTGTAGTCCCAGTTATTCCGGAGGCTGAGGCAGGAGAATGGCTTGAACCTGGGAGGTGGAAGTTGGAGTGAGTCAAGATTGTGCCAGTGCACTCCAGCCTGGGCAATAGAGTGAGACTCTGTCTCAAAAAACAAATGAACAAAACAACAACAACAACAACAACAACAAAAAACAGTCCCTATTTCCAAATAAGGTCACATTCTGAGGTACTGGTGGTAATAACTTCACCATGTCTCTTTTTGGAAGGACACGATTTAACTCATAACACAAATTAATTAATTTGAAAAAAGTACAATATAAATCTTTTCAATATTTAATATTTCCATCTAAACATTACATATGTATTCAATATTAATTTTATAACATTAAACCTTTCAGACAAACCTCAAAGAATACCAATTTATGTATTCATATGATTTTAAATTTGTCTTGCCACTGTTTATGGAGGAATTTATGTCTACATTTTTAAGTGAACTTGGTTTTTAGTTGTATTTTCTTTTTATACTATATAAGTGTTATATGACCATGCTTCCTCGATAGAATGAAGAACTTAACTTTCCATATTTGTCTATACATGAGAACAGTTTATTTGGAAAGGGAATTAATGCTTCCTAGAAAGTCTGAAAGAAGTCACCAGTAAAACCATCAGGCCCTGTAACCCTTTTTTTAAGATAATTTTTTGATAACTCTATATTTCCTCCATTGTTACTTCTCCCTCTTTCTAAGTGGACAGAATCATCTGAGCATCGGACTCAGAGGTCTTGAAATGCTTTCCTTCACCTGGATGCATGAAAAGTAGACAGGTACTGCTGACTCTGAACTGAAGATCAAGCTGATGGGCTCTGACTGTGGGAGGTTCTTCAGCAGAAGAAATTCACTGATACAAGTTTCAGGAGTTTGTCTGCAAGGGCATTGGGCTATCTGTTGATGACCTGGGTATGTCTGTATGCATTGGGGTAAGTGTGTAGTGACCAGAAAGAGCAGGCATAGAAAAGCGAGTGTATCTATTTTGCCAAGGGATGGTGTCATTAGCAATCACCAAGGCAGCAAAGTGGGTTTGCAGCCAATGGCTGCTGTTAGTCACCTTCTTAGCCTTCACAACAACCCACTAACTCAGACAGTTATCTTTCAGTCCAGGCGAGCACACTCAGGGATCACCTGTCTTGACACTGCTCCTCACCATGTTTCCACATTCGCCACAAGGCAGGGAGCACACCTGCTCCCCTTGGGCACCCACAGGCAATACCGTGTGGAGCAGCCCATTAGAGTATCAGTTCTCTGGCTATCCTCTGGAGCTGCTGGATCCAATATGTTTCCCCATATGCTTGAACCTTTTTGCAATTCTTCCATCTGTTTCTGGGAAATGTGAAGGAATTTAATGATCTTTTCTGGGGTTATTAAACCGACAGCTGTTGTCATTAATAGAGGACATTCTTTACTGCAGCGAATAAACGCTAGTCATAACTCCAGCCTGTCTTATGCACTCTCATTAATGACTAGAGCATTTGTCTCCAGACTGGGGTGATGAACACGGGGGGTTCTGATGCCAGCTTTGGAGATGATTCATCCTCAACATGTGAACACCCTCACTTCTTTTTTGTACTCTGGGCAGCTTTTGAGGCAAAATGTATAATTGGTAAAAAACAAAATCCAATCCAACAGCCGTTGGCTTTCTTTGAAAATGGAAGAGCTTGGGTGTTAAAAAGGAAAGATTACCTTTTACTGTGTGTTTCAAATTATGGTTCATTTTCTAGTAGAATGTTAGAGGCAGAGAAACTAACTTTTATGGCTTGAATTGGAGGTTTTCTACACTGTTGTAGATTAGAAACAGAGATGCAAGGTTGCGCTCACACAGAAAAACAGGGAAAAGAGACTAGACAGTAGAGGCCCTGACCTGGCCTCCACCTGCCCCATGGACAGAGTGGGTTTTGCTGACTGGTAGCCTTGAGGATTGATCTTTGGGGTTCAGATAGCCTGGAAAGGCCACAGAGCAGAAGGGTGGGGGAATTTTTTTTATCTTACCAGGGAGTGATTTCAAGATGCATGAAATGGGGAAGGTGAGGAATCCGGAGACAGCAAAGCTCGGTCATCCTGGCAGTCGCCCACAAGTCTGCCCTGGCAGCAGGTTTTCCAGGCTAGCTTCTGGCAGAGCTGGGTCAGGCAAAACCATGTTCGGGCCCCATTTTTATGAGAAATTGGGGTGCACGGCCAGACATGGTGGCTCATGCCTATAATCCCAGCACTTTGGGAGGCTGAGGTGGAGGGATAGATTGAGGTCAGGAGTGCAAGACCAGCCTAGGGAACATAGTGAGATCCCAGGAGCTACTTGGGAGGCTGAAGTGGGAGGATCCCTTGAACCCGGAAGTTTGAGGTTGGAGTGAACTATGATCAGGCCACTGCACTCCAGCCTGAGTGACAGATTGAGACTCTGTCTCTGAAAAAAAGTAGTTGGGGTACAAATGGCCAGTGATCAGAGAAAGAACCATGAAGGCCACCCCTATAAACTTGGCGGCACTTAGCAACTTGGGTCCTAAGTACTCTTCTTCATCATCTGTCATTCAGACCTATTGAGAGTCCTGTGTTGCAGAGATGGGGGCTTAGCGATATACTGTGGATACTGGATTAGGTCAACTGGGGGGATATGGATGTATGCCAGGAGGCCTGACAGGTTAGAGACCTGGATCTCTACCTACTTTAGTGCTTCTTGCTTAGGGAATGAAGATGAGAACCCAGGGCAGCAGGGTAAGGGTGCCCAGCAGTTGTGGATCTGGGAATGAACGAGGCAGGGGAGAAAGGGGACGTCTGACACCACAGGGTCACTGCTATCCTCTTTGTCTAGTCATACGCTTTTCCTCTGAAACGTCATCCATCCACCCATTCAAAAATCCTTCCCAAGTACCTGCATATACTGGACACTGTGCTGCACTGTGGAATCTAAAGGGCTCCAAGGCCCTGCCTCTGAGGAGCTTGCAGTCTAGTGGGGAGATAGCCACATGGCACCATTGTGTAATGGCTACCAAAGGGGGCACACACAGGTCCCACAGGGCACAGGAGAGGGCACTAATTCTAGGCTTGGTCTGGGTAGGGGAAGATTCTGGAGGAAGTAGCATCTCGGCTGAGGGCACAAAACAAGCAGGTTTCAGCCAATACAGAGAGGATAGAGAAAGTTCTAACCAGCAAGGACAGCAGTACAAAGGTCCCACAGCGAGCAAGAGACTGCAGCTGGGATGTAGCAGGAGAGGAGAAAGAAGTAAGAGATGAGGTCAGGCATGGTGGCTCACACCTGTAATCCCAGCACTTTGGGAGGCCAAGGTGGGTGGATCAGCTGAGGTTGGGAGTTCGAGACCAGCCTGGTCAACATGTTGAAACCCTGTCTCTACTAAAAATACAAAAAAGTAGCTGGGCATGGTGGCGTGCACCTGTATTCCCAGCTACTCGGGAGACTGAGGCAGGAGAATCGCTTGAACTCAGGAAGCAGAGGTTGCAGTGAACCGCACCACTGTTCTCCAGCCTGGGCAACAGAGTGAGACTCCGTCTCAAAAGGCGGTGGCCCACGCCTGTATTCCCAGCACTTTGAGAGGCCAAGGCAGGTGGATCATCTGAGGTCGGGAGTTCAAAACCATCTTGGCCAACATGGTGAAACCCCATCTCTACTAAAAATACAAAAATTAGATGGGCATGGTGGCAGGCGCCTATAGTTCTAGCTACCCAGGAGGCTGAGGCAGGAGAATCACTGGAACCCGGGAGGAAGAGGCTGCACTGAACTGAGATCGTGCCATTGCACTCCAGCCTGGGTGACAGAGCAAGACTCTGTCTGAAAAAAAAAAAAAAAAAAAAAAAAAAGATGAGGTCAGGCATGGTGGCTCACGCCTGTAATCCCAGCACTTTTGGAGGCTGAGGCAGGTGGATCAGCTGGGGTTGGGAGTCCAAGACCAGCCTTGTCAACATGGTGAAACACCGTCTCTAGCAAAAATACAAAAAATTAGCCAGGCGTGGTGGTGCATGCCTGTAGTCCAAGCTACTCTGGAGGCTGAGGTAGAAGAATCGCTTGAACCCGGAAGACGGAGGTTGCAGTGAACCGAGATCATGCCACTGAGCTCCAGCCTGGGCGACTGAGTGAGACTCCATCTCAAAAAAAGAAAAAAGAAATAAGAGATGAGGCTGCAGAGGGAGGTATGGGAGGTCAGTTCTTGGATACACTCTGTGGTCGATTAAACATTCCCTGACTTTCCCAGGCTTGCAGGTTACAGCCATGTTTATAATGGCCTCATTGATGCATTCACTGAGATTTTTCCACCGTCTTTATGCTCCACCCCATACACCAATTAAAACAAAATTCAGCAAAGTGAAAGATAAGTGGCTGTGTGGTATTTGCCCAGGAACTTGGTGCTCTGTTAAGAGCTTTAATAACCACATAGTGTCTCCATATCTTCTTCTTGTGGGGGACAAAGAAAGAAAAAATCTCTTGGGCGTGGCTGTATTTGCTGGCATCAGGCATAGAGAGAAATGCCAGCACTCCCCGGGGTAGATAATTTAGGGGTGTCCTCCACATCTGTCCTGTGGTCTTTCACAGCTCATGTTTTCTCAGAACGATGGCCCCACAATGAGGTCCTCAGATGGTTTCTCAGGCAAGTTTCCAGTGAACATGACTTTGTCCCATTCATTTGTAACTGGATAGAAGCTGGGTCCTGGATGCTTCCGGGTGGAGACATTCAGACAGCAACACCTTGGCCTTAACACACTACATATTTTTGAATTGCACACAGGGGTAGCCTCCTGGGAAAACCACTGACAGATTTCTCATGGAGGAGTCAGCTGCGATTGGGAGGAGTTGAGCACTCATGATCCTCTCGTGGGAAATCTAACATTAAATAGAATATTTCTCAAACCCTAGCGAGGCTTGGATCTTCTTTTGAAATGAAAATGCTTTCAAAGAACTTCTCCCTCTTTGTTGACACAAGTAATTTCTATTATAATGCTATTTAAATATGTACCAACATGAAAGCTGGAGTAAAATCTTTCTGCTGATGGCTCTCATATGACCATAAAAGCAAAACAAATGGACAAATTACAGAATGGCAAACGAAGAAATCAATAAAATTCAAATTAACAACATAAATTTAATGGGATATCGTTTTACCAAACTTAAATCATGGCTCTCCCTGTGGGCATAGGGTTGACCACGGAGTGTGGTTCTTGGGGAGCCTGGCAGGCCGTTCGAGGAGCCGTGACTGACTCTCTTCTGCTGTAATGGTCATGGGAAGGATGTCCATCTACAGAGCATGCACATTGTTGTTCTTTTCTTCTTAGCTTGCCATAAATAAAGAAAACAACGGAACAAAATGTGGTCCTTGAAATCCTGGAGTAGCATTTGTTAAGCCCTGGCCTTCACTCTCACACACACACACACGCACGCACACACGCACACGCACGCACACACGCACGCACACACACACACGTGCACCCACACATGCGTGCACACACACGTGCACATGCACACGCGTGCACACACACGCACACAAATGCACACGCACACACATGCACACACGCGTGCACACACGCGCACACAGACACACACAAGCATGTATACCTTAAGTACTCAGGAGGGCACAAAGGCTACTGTGAAAGAGGCACATCCGGGCATTATGGGACTGAAAGGGCAAACCAGATCCACACATGGAACAATCATGTCACCAGGACTGTGAAATCCCATGCACCTCGATCCTAGCTGCTCACATACCCATGGTCTGAGAAGGGAGAGGTCAGAGAGACATGGACAGTCAAGGAGCCACAGGGGACATCAGCTTTGCAAGACATATAGGGTGTAGCATACGGGAGGAGGGATGGCTGGAGAGGGCAGGTCATTGGGGATCATCTTGGTAAAGACCAGCCTTGGTTGAGAACGCAAGCTCTTCCAGGCCTGATCAGGTCCTGGATGATGCACCGACCCTGGTTTTAGGAGAGCTGGGGAAAGCAAGCTGCCAAGAGTGGCACCTGCCCGGCCCCACTCCCACTATGATGTTCTCACTCATCTCCTGGGCCCTTCACCCAGTGCACAATGGGATGACTTTTAGACCAGGCTGCCCCTCAGGGAAGGTAAATCCTAAGAGAGTAGTTACACCAGTAGCATCAAAGCTGAAAAACGGAGTTTATTGAATCAAACATGTTGCTGAGTACCTATGTGAGGTGCTGGGTGGGAAACAATATTAAGGAATTCAATGAGGAAGATAAATCAGGAGTACAGATCATTGTAGCACAGGATACAAACATGCTATGTGTTGTATGAGAGGGAGGGAGGGTACCTCCAGCTAGGGTAGTGGTAGAATCTTGGCAGCCTTCTACAAGGAGGTGGTCTCTGAGGGGTGACTGCAAAGAAATTCTGAGAAGATGAGGGCTGGTGGCCTGGGAGAGACAGGCCAGGGTATGGAAGGGCACAGTGGGAGATGAAGCTGGACATAGAAGACATGGAAAGCCAGGCAGGGGAATTGGGAATGTCTCCAGGTTTCTTCGCAGGGATGGCTCCAAATCCCATCTGATCAGCATGTCGATTCCATCCCTCTGGAGGGAATGTGGGAGCGGGACTGAAAAAGAAGACTTAGGAGATGATGGCAACTGTCTAAGAGAGAGAAGACAAGGCCATGGACCAAGACGGTGGCAGCAGGAATGGAGGGAAGGGGCACAGAGTGACTGCCCCCCATGACAGGCTTTCTCTAGCCCACTTGAGGAGTGCATGCAGAACTTTGTACTCCACTGGCCTTCAGCTACTGGAGAAGTCCCCCAGAAGCAGGGTTTTCTTGCAGGGGGCTGGTGCTTGGAGAACATCCATGACAATCTCCATCTGCACCTCCAACTCCACGTCCTACCCCCTAGAAATTCTCATACATGCTGCTCGCTTGCAGTTCCAGCCCTTGATTGCTGCTGTCTAATGGGTCTATCCTATCTGACATTGACCTGGAGGTCGCCTTTGGCCAAAGAGTTAACTGAGATTGACCTAAGCCTTGAATCCATAACATGAAATAGTTTATAGTTAGCATACTCATCCACATATTCAACTACAGGTAATACTCCATGAGGTCTGCTGTCAATTGCAGATCCAGCAACAATCAGGAATTAGAAGGACTAATTCCCGAGAAAGGGGGTTCTTTGCGTCGATCTCAGGCATCCTCCTCCTGGTGTCCTGCCCCAGGCTGTGCTAGGAAGACCAGTTGGTAACAGGTACTGAGGCAGTTTGGGCACTGCGGGCATCAGAGCCTGGCCACACTGTACTGTTGCCTATGTTCTCTGTCTCTCTGCCTTCACCAGGAGCTGTCTGAGACTGGAGACAGCCACATGTATCTTGATGGGCTGCTGCCAGCACTTGGCACAGAGCAAATGTCCAGTAAATGTGTGCTGAGTTGAACCAAACTGAAATTCTTTGTATGTGGCTGATGGCTTCCAGCTTAGGCACCAAGCAGAGAGCCTGCATTTCCATGGCTCAGTGTTTTAGTTTTGGGCAGGCAGTAGCCAGTCATGTCCCTCTGCCTTCCAAGCCCTCCCCTCCACATAGTCCCTGTCACTCATCTTGCCCTGGAACAACCTCTCTTTGCTTTCCTGGCACTGTAGCTGTCTCTGCTGTCTTGCCCTGTGCATTTCCGTTCTGGGTCTGTATTTCCATGACTTGGATTTTAGCGGTGATTGGAGGTTTCCTGCTCCAGCTTTCTCACTGAATCCACAGAAATGTGGATGCAGTACTTAGCACAGTAAACAGTCTCTTCTGGCGCAGCTGTGTGTGTGTGTGTGTGTGTGTGTGTGTGTGTGTGTGTGTGTGTAGGGGGAATATTTGCTGTTTAACCATGTTCTGTCCACTGCTTTCTTCATTGCCTCTTGACTTTCTGTATGAGGAGAATTTAGGTGTAGCAATCCGGAGGGAAGCGGTGCTGGGACTCCTCTTAAAGCTTTATGGCAGAGCAAATACTCTTAAAAAAAAAACTTAGTATATCACTGAGGTGAATAAAAACATTTTTCTAAATACGCTTTTATTGGCCGGGCGCAGTGGCTCACGTATGTAATCCCAGCACTTTGGGAGACTGAGGCAGATGGATCACCTGAGGTTAGGAGTTCAAGACCAGGCTGGTCAACATGGTGAAATCCTGTCTCCACTAAAAATACAAAAATTAGCTGGGCGTGATGGCGGGTGCCTGTAATCCCAGCTACTTGGGAGGCTGAGGCAGGAGAATCGCTCGAACCCGGGAGGCAGAGGTTGTAGTGAGCTGAGATTATGCCATTGGACTCCAGCCTGGTTGATAAGAGCAAAACTCCTGTGTCAAAAAAAAAGTGCTTTTATTCGGACTTTGCCTAAGATTGAGAAAATCTCCATTGTCCATCTCAAAAAATATGAATATCATTCTTGCTTTTATTTGTGGTGGAGTTGCGGGCTGCCGATCCTTGCAGGGAGTGGCTAAAACCCCTCTTGAGAACCCCTTCTTGGCTCTGCCATGTCTGTTGATTGGGCTGCATCCAAGCAGTGTGTAATGGGCTCAACAGAATGAGCCTGGCCTCAGGAGGCTGGACTGCTGCTGGGCTATGATCAGAGATGGGAAGGTTTCCTTGGAATCCATTTATCCCACCCTAGCTGTGTGTGTGGTCCAGAGTTGCAATTTCATTTGTACACTCAGACCTGGCTAGGTGCTCAGGAATTTTATTTAAGCTCCCATGAAACCAAGTTTTAGCCCGAGAGCTGATCTTAGAGATCAAAAACTCAATTCCTATGAATCTGACCCCCACATAGGGTCATCGATTTATTTATCCTACAAATAGCTTTTGAATATCTGTTATGTGCCAAACACCCTTCTGAGTGCCGGGGGAACACAGCCAGTGAACAAAGCAGATAAAAATCTCTGTTCTGTGGAGATAAACAAAGAAGGGGCACGAGGGAATTTTCTGAGGGAAGGTAATTTCCTGTATCTTGGTAAAGGCTTGGGTTACACAAGTAACATTTGACATTTGTCAAAACTTCTTGAGTGGCACACTTAAGATTTGTGTATTTCACTTGATGTAAATTTTGCCTCCAAAAATAAAAAGGAGTTTTATACCAATCCCGAACTTTAGTAGATGACACACATGCTGAAAAGTTTAGTGGTGAAGCATAAGGATGTCTACAACTTACTTGGAGTGCCGGCAAAAACAAGAGGGGTTGGCCAGGCCCAGTAATCATACCTGTAATCCTAGCACTTTGGGAGGCCCAGGTGGGCAGATCATGAGGTTGGGAGATCGAGACCATCCTGGCTAACACAGTGAAACTCCATCTGTACTAAAAATACAAAAAATCAGCCGGGCGTGGTGGCAGGCGCCTGTGGTCCCAGCTACTTGGGAGGCTGAGGCAGGAGAATGGCGTGAACCTGGGAGGTGGAGCTTACAGCGAACTGAGATCCCGCCACTGCACTGCAGTCTGGGCAACAGAGCAAGGCTCCGTCTCAAAAATAATAAATAAATAAATAAATAAATAAATAAATAAATAAATAAATTTTAGCCGGGCGTGGTGGCAGGTGCCTGTAATCCCAGCTACTGAGGAGGATGAGGCAGGAGAATCACTTGAACCTGGGAGGCAGAGGTTGCAATGAGCCAAGATTGTGCCATTTCACTCCAGCCTGGGAGACAGAGCAAGACTGTGTCTCAAAACAAAACAAAACAAAACAAACAAACAAAAAAAACAAGATGGGTTAATGGATGGATAGAGGGTTGGATAGATGGTTAGATAGGGGAAAAAGCAAAGGTTGCAAAATGTTGATGTAGCACCTGGGAGGTGGGTATGTGAGTGTTCATTGTACAATTGTTTCAGGTTTCCTTATGTTTGAAAAAATTAATGATAAAATGTTAGAAAACATGAAAATAGAAATGAAGTAAACATTAAGCCAAGAAAGTTGAAAGTAATCCCTACCCTAGTTAAGTATACATTCTAGTGGGAGGAGAAGGACCATATTCTGTATATTGGATGGCGATAAATACTTTGAAGAAAAATCAAGCAGGGTGGGGATGCTGGGGTGGGGCAGGTGTTATTTTAAATGGATTGTCAGAGAAGGCCTGAAATGGCCAGGGAGCAGGTCACATGGGTCCTGGGAGACCAGTCCAGGCAGAGGGAATCGCACCAGTAGAGGCCCTGGGACCAGGCGTGCTTCTCGGTCAATGTCAAGGAACTGCAGGGGCCAGCTGGGCTGAAATGGAGAGAGGGAGAGGGATGAAGCCGGAGGCCGTTGCACTTTGTAGGTCTCACGGGAGCTTTCTCTTCTGAGAGAGATGGGGAGCGGCTGAAGGGCTTTGAAGCAGAAGCATGTAAGAGTGAAAGGATCGGACCTCGGTTTTTTCTTTTTGAGATGGAGTTTCGTTCTTGTTGCTCCGGCTAGAGTGCAATGGTGCCATCTCGGCTCACCACAGCCTCTGCCTCCCGGGTTCAAGCGATTCTCTTGCCTCAACCTCCCGAGTAGCTGGGATTACAGGCGCCCACCACCACACCCAGCTAATTTTGTATTTTTAGTGGAGACGGAGTTTCTCCATGTTGGTTAGGCTGGTCTCAAACTCCCAACCTCAGGTGATTCATCCGCCTTGGTCTCCCAAAGTGCTGGGATTACAGGCATGAGCCACCGAGCCTGGTTAATTTTGTATTTATAGTAGAGACGGGGTTTCTCCATGTTGGTCAGGCTGGTCTCGAACTCCCAACCTGGGGCGATCTGCCTGCCTCAGCCTCTCAAAGTGCTGAAATCACAGGTGTGAGCCACCATGGCCAGCTTGGTTCAACTTCTATGAAACAAAGTTATGAATTGTTTTTCAGTTGCTGCGACCCTCAGGTTGAAGGTCACATAATCTGAGCATGCCCAGATGAACTGAGTGTGCAGCCAGAGGGGGAACCTAAGGGCTCAGACTTGAGGATCGGGGGACTGAATTAAGAAGTGGACACGGCAGGACCCAGGATCCAATCAGGTCAATCCCTAGCATCATCTCATGGAAGGATCCAATCAGATCATGCCTCCCAGCATCACCTCATTGCAAGATCCAATCAGATCATGCCTCATTACCTTATGCCTATAAAACCTGACCCAACCCTCCGTTTAGGAGACACTGTTTTAGGAATTATACCTTGTGTTCCCCTTACTTGTTGCTAGTAATAAAATCCCCTTGTTAAATCCTTCTTGGATGTGGTTATTGGGCTGGCACCCACCAAGAGACTGAACCCATCCACTGGGCATGTAGTAGTACATTTTCAAGGCATAACCAACAGGATTTGCTTGTAGTGTGGACGTGAGGAGGGACTGGACATGGTTCACAGTCTGGTTGTTGAGCTGTTTCCTCTAAAGTCTTTTCACTGCACTCTAAACAATCACCACATCAACGTTTGAAGCATGGGAAAGGCTTTTGGAAAATGGATTTAAGATCAACGACGTCTCCCCTATGAAACATCCTCCTCCCAGCCCTGCTTGTTCCCCACTTTCTGGGGCTGGGGGTGAAGAATCTGAGTCACTGGGATCCCAAGGCAGGGACAAGTTCCGTCATGTGTCTGAGTATAATGGTCCAGGATATAGTTCAACCACCAGCTGGTGAAGCGCATGGGTCAGGCTGCCTACTGGTTCTGACCACCCTGATGACCACCCGGAGTTCTGGCACCATCAAACTCGGAAGCAGAATGTGTTTGGCTGCGGAGAATGGCCACAGTGAAGCAAAGCTCCCTGGTGAGGCCTGTCGAATTACAACTCTCCTCTTTGTGATGGGGCCAGACTTCCCAGCTCAAATCAGACCCAGGATGTTCTGTTAAAAAGAAGAACAGACTGTACGCGGTGGCTCATGCCTGTAGTCCCAGCACTTTGGGAGGCCGAGGCGGGCGGATCACGAGGTCAGGCAATCGAGACCATCCTGGCTAACACAGTGAAACCCCGTCTCTACTAAAAGTACAAAAAAATTAGCTGGGCATGCTGGCAGGCGCCTGTAGTCCCAGCTACTTGGGAAGCTGAGGCAGGAGAATGCTGTGAATCCGGGAGGCGGAGCTTGCAGTGAGCTGAGATCTCGCCACTGCACTCCAGCCTGAGGGACAGAGCAAGACTCCGTCTCAAAAAAAAAAAAAAAAAAAAAAAAAAAAAAAAAAAAAGGAACAGAGAATTATATTGATTGGCCATGTTTTTTAATAACTAAAATTCAATAATGTGCCTTGTTGATTAAGTGCAGAAGGGAAAAGATCCCTACTGTAAATATAGATTACAGGAGACAGATGAAGAAATTATATTATAACATGGGAAGATGCTAATGTGATATGTATGTTCTATAAATATCATAGCATCAGATCTGCCTGGAAATTGAATTGGTTTTTCCTGCTTATTGGACTCAACCCTCTCTGCCTTCTTGTTGAATGGAGACTTTGAATGAGGAATAGAAATATGACCAGAAGGAAAGTTTTTTCTTACGGAAAGCTGCACAATAAAAACGTGATTTTGTAAAGGGAAAAGCAGTCTACAGAGATCTGTATTTAGGAGATACCTCATGGAGGCATCTTTGTCCCGTGGTGTTTCTGCCAATAGCAATTGAAGAATAATTAAATCTTTAGTTTGTTGGAACAGGAGGAGATTAAATGAGCAGTTCTGATCAACTCCAAATCGTCTTTTAAGTTGGTGACTTTCTGGGTCACTGCACATGACACAGAAGCCACAATGGGGGCTGCGCCAGCTTCCAGAGCCCAGTGTTCCTCTCTCAAGGAGACAGTGTTTGAAATATATCTGTGATTGAAAACACTTAAGTGTGAGGCCTCCAGCGCTCTCCCCTTTCAAGGTGACAGTAATTGAAGGATGGCACCATGCAATCCTGACATTTATAATTCAGCTGTGGAAAAGGTCAGCTTCCTTTTGGATCTGCACTGGAGCCAGCGGGAAAAGAGCTGAGATGTTGTATTACGTCTCTGATATTTTTAGGGATACTTTGATTAATAACAGCTTTAATTTGCAATGTACGTGTAATTATAGCTACCCGTTCCCCCTGCACCACCACTCTCCACTGTAGGAAATGACAGATTCTAACTAGAAAGCCATCATCTCCTCCACAGAAGGGTTTGAGTGGAGGCCCACGAGCACTTGGGGGCAAATGGTCTGCAGCAAAAATAGCTCTCTTCTTCCCTAGAGGCACGCTTTAGGCCCGATCATGAAGGGCCTGGAATGCCATGCCCAGGAAGCTGGAATCTACCTGGAGGGCAGCGGGAAGCCACAGATAAGTTGTGAGCAGAAGAGAATGAGCATGTATTTGACTTTTTGCAAGTACACTTGGTGATGGATTGGGTTGGGGGTCAGGCAGGAGGTGTTGAGACTGGAAGTAGGAATTCCAGTTACTAAGGAGGCTGTGGGTGCCAGCTTGTACCAAGGAAGCATGGGGTGAAGATGGGGAGAAGGAGTTTACAGGGGAAGCACTGGGGATGTAGCGTGGACAGATCTTGAAAACAAGCATGGGTTGGTACGAAGAAGAGAGAGCTGTTGAGGCTGACTCTGAGGGCCTTCCGGTTGACTGATAATCATCAGGTCTTTAGATGATTCCAATCAGTGGTGTTTCCTTAGGTTTTCTTGCAGAGAGGTTATGTGAGTCTGAGCTATGCCTGCTCATGCCAGATTCCTTTAGGGCAAAGAACAGATTGAGGCCGTGGTTCTGGGCATTGGGTCCTACAGTGAGAGAATGTTTCCAGGATGCAACTCCACCAGTAGCATCCGGGCCCGGAGTCAAAGCAGCAGATCCAGAGATTAGCTATGCTCAGTACCTGGGGAGGAGGGCCTGGGCGGGCTGCCTTGTGGTAAACAAGATGTACCCCCAGTTGTGTGGAGGGAAACCATTGCATATCATGGCCACTTGTGGCAATAGAGTATGTTCCCAGGGTGACTGGAGGGAGTCAGGGATTGGTATGTTGCTGGGGGTCAGAGTTCAGTTTGTGATGAGGGCATAGAATCATCTATGATCACGTCAGGGTTTAATTCTGTGGCCGGGGCCAAAGTTCACCGTCTGTCCAGGAATAAGGCTCGGCGGGGGCTGGAGTCAAGGTCTGTGTGTAGCTAGGGTCATGGCTTAGGCAGCGGTCAGGGCATGGATCAAAGAGATTGATTGCATCAGAAGTTATAATCAATCAGGATATTTCTCTGCAGATTGTCTGTAACAACAGAGGCTGTGCCATGTGGTTTCCGCTCTGGGGTGGGCCCTATCTTAGTTAAGGGTATTCTTTTAAGTTTTACATTCCCAGGAGGAGAAAGAGATTTTTGATCAGCCCAGCTTTGATCAGGTGCTCAATCCTGTGTCAACCAATCATCGATGGTCAACTGGGGAGTGGAGATGGATGGTCTTAAAGCCAAGGGGACCCTACCATTAATAGCATGTACTGGGGTAATTCCTAGAGAAGAGTGTAGTATTATGAACCAGGGAGCTACCCGGCTTGTGAGTTTTTTCAGAAGCATTTTAACATCTTTCTTGGGGGTGTTAACTCTGGTATTTCTAACCCAAAACTTTCCCTTACATCAGCTGGATCCTCATCATGGAGCTCACTGCCTGGGTTTGCAGAGGTGCTGATTTTTCAGGGGAACATGGATCTAACGATGTATTGGTCAGGGTTCTCCAGAGAAAAAAAATGAACAGAAATCTATTATATATTACACATATATAAATAAATATACATACATGTATGAGGAATTGGCTCACATGATTACGGAAGCTGAGAAGTTCCACAGTCTTTGGTCTGTAAGCTAGAGACCCAGGAAAGCTTGTGGTGTTGCTCCAGTCTGAGTCCAGAGGCCTAACAATCAGGGGAGCCAATGGTGTAAGTCCCAGTTAAAGGGCAGGAGAAGATTGATGTCCCAGCTCAAGCAGGCAGGGAGATAGCAAAAGGGGTGACTTCCTCCTTCCTCTCCCTTTGAGTTCTATTCAGGCCCTCAGTGACTGGATGATACTCACCCACATTGGGGAGGAAAATCTACTCTACTGAGTCTACTGATTCTGATGCTAATCTCATCCAGAGACAGCCTCCCAGACACACCCAGAAACAATGTTTAATCTGGGCACCCTGTAGCCCAGTCAAGTTGACACATAAAATTAACCATCACAAATGGGAATCAGGAGCATTTCTTCTTTCCTGATGGGTAGTTTGTATACAGATGAGTTGGGCTTATTCGTGAGCCTGCAGACACCTCACGAGCCCCAGATATTTACATCTGGGAGGATCCTTTGGGAAGCATGAGTCTCAGAGTACCAGCCTCAACCACAGTCCACTTCAAGGGGTTCTATATGGGGACCGCATAGCTCCCACCGGGAAAGCTTGAACTGGTCGAATCTGTGTGGGCATTGGATCTCAAGGTGGTCAGTCCGTGGGTTTGTCAGACTGAGGGGGTGTCAAAGCCACAAGAATAATAACGACAAACTGGACCAATCAGAGTTTTCCTCTCAGAAATTTAAAGGCAGGGTACAGAGGACTTCATCAGAGGGCAGCAGGCGGAGGAGTAGAGAGACAGAGTTAGCGGTACAGCATCAGATCTGCCATCCTCAGCTTCTAGAGCTGAAAGGTTGGTACAACACCATGAGAGGGTCTTAATTCTGCACAGGTTTCCTTTTTTTTTCTTTTTTTTTTTTTTTTGAGACGGAGTCCCACTCTGTCGCCCAGGCTGGAGTGCAGTGACGTGATCTGGGCTCACTGCAACCTCCACCTCCTGGGTTCAGGCAATTCTCCTGCCTCAGTCTCCTGAGCAGCTGAGATTACAGGTACCTGCCACCACACCTAGCTAATTTTTAAAATATTTTTAGTAGAGACGAGGGTTCATCATGTTGGCCAGGGTGGTCTCGAACCCCTGACCTCAGGTGATCCGTCCTCCTTGGCCTCCCAAAATGCTGGGATTACAGGCGTGAGCCACCCTGCCCAACCTGCTTTCCCATTCTTAAAGAGCTTTCCAGGCCCTTTGAGATGCAGCCAGTCCATGTCCATGCTCTCTGTTTTCCCTGGAAGGCCTGGCCACAAGCCAGAGACACCTGTCTCCCTCACTGTTACACATGTTCCTCAGTGAATTCCCATTTCTCAAGATGACCAGAGTCTCTGCTCTTTGCATCCATCAGAAGGAGATTGGGCCAAATGGTGAACTAAGCACTTGTTTGTCTTTTTGGATCCAAATTCCTAGAAATGATGAAAAGGTATAAACAATTTAGTGTAGCATTTAAAGCAAGGAGCATGTCCTTGATGGACCAGACATTATTTTAAAAAATCTTTAGAGGATGGAAAACAAATGGAATAGAATTAACAGCAAGTACTGCTGTAGAAAAATGGGAGCTATGCATCTATGGGTGTAGAGAGGGCTGATGGGGGGCCAGGAGAGAGCCAGGGGGCAACAGGCAGCAGGCAGACAGTTTGGCCTCTTTCTTGTCTCAGTGATGGGTGTGGTTGCAGGCCTCCACGGATGGACTCAGTCTCAGAAAGGTCACAGTTATATGGGGATCAATGAGCTCAACCATCAAGCTGAGGAAATCTCCCAAAGCACACTGCCCAAGAACAAAGCATCAAACATTGAGATTGACTTCCAATTTCCAATGCCTGACAAATGGGAATTAGCAGAGAGAGAGAAATGGAGGAAATTCTAAAAGAAACAATTTCCTGACTGAAGAAAGATATGCTTTTCTTGTGACTCAGTTTCCTCTTCTGTAAAATGGGCATGATGATAACATCTAGCATAGGGTGGAAAGTATTACCTGAGTAAAGCACACTCAGAATAGCCTGGCCATGTGAAAAAACTCAATGCAAGCTATTAACATTAATATTATTATAATTGTTATTGGAAGGTGCCAAAGGGTCAAACATGTTGAGTAAAATATGCACCAAACCCCAGACTGATCATGGAAAATTCTGGCGACACCAAGGATAAAGAGAAAGATCATAAAACCTTTCAGAAGGGGCAAGAGAGAAAAAAAGAAACAGAGAAATGGAGTCTATATAAAATAACGAGTATGAGCAACACTGAATACAAGAATACAATGAGCCATGTACTCCAAACTCTAAGGGAAAGTAATTTAAAGCTAGAATTACATACCTTACCTCAAATGCCCTGGAGGGTAAAGATATTTTCAGTTGAGCAAGGACCCAGAAAGCTTACCTCTCATCATCCATCTGAAAAAATGACGAGACGTGAAAGAAGAATTGAAGAAGATGTTGGGATACAAGATGCAGTGGTATGCAAAAAACCAATAAAATTTGAAGATAAATAATATTTGATTGCGAAGAATAACAACGAGCTGGAATTAAAGTCTTAGATGATGTACTGTGAGACAACAGACAGGGAAGGTATAGGGAGAGGGGTGAAAGGAAGCACAGAATACTCAGAATTTTGTTCTATTCAGGGAGAAGATACAAATATCGATTACTTCTAGATACTCACAGGTAATGTAAGTTTAAATATGAATATGAAATATTTAAGGACATTCTCTGTAAAAATCAAAACTATTAGAAGGAAAAATATTAAATATTAGAGAGGAAAATGTGATAAATATACTTAGTCCACACAATAATAGGTAGGAAGTAAGGTGGGCAGACAAGAAGAACAAGAAGAAGAAACAGAAGACACAACATGAAATGGTAACAATCAGTCCACGGCAACTGTGAATGACAGTGGCATCTCTGCTACAGTTATGGGGTAGAGTCATAAAGTCTGGTTTAATTAGATTTAAAGAAAATAATGAAATGTAATATTTCTTGAATATTTGAGTTACGGAATGAAGGTTTGGACTGATTCACGTTATTAGAATTAATCTCTCTTCACTTATTTTTATAAATTAGTCCTCTTCCAATTTTACGGTGCATCAGAATCACTTGCAGTGGTTATTGAAAGTACAGCTTTCTGGGTTGTATACCCAGAGACTCAGATTTTGTAGGTCTGGGGAGTGGGACATGATCACCTAGGGTCTAAAGATCCCTTGACTGCTGTGGGACTGCCAATCCCTCCCCATTCCAGGTTGGGGAAGCTCACTCGCCTCTCTCCCCTCACGGACACCACCCTGATGTCACAAAAGATGGAGAAGAGCTGATTTCAGGGTTTCTGCTTTCAATTCTTCTAAAGCTCTAAAGCCAGAAATGAAACAGGCTGGTTGTCTTCTTAGAATGGGAAGATATAGTTGGCTTTTTAACAAGTGCCTCTGTGAATGATAAGAGTTTTGCTCTATCCAGTGGTTCTGCACATTGGAATCACCTGAAGGGCTTTTAAACATTCCAATGCACAGGTCACATCCCAGGCCTGTTAAATCTGAATGTTTGCAGAGGGGATCGTCATCAATTTTTAAAAACGTCTTCAGGAGATTCTTAGATGCAGCCGAAATTGGGGACCACTGTCCTAAACAGTGTGGTCCTCGGGGGCAAGATCTAGAGACTTCTGGGTGTCTACATTGGAGAATTAATCCCACTCCCATCCGTATGCCTGCCCATCCAGCCATCCACTCCTTCCTTCCTTCCTTCCTTCCTTCCTTCCTTCCTTCCTTCCTTCCTTCCTTCCTTCCTTCCTTCCTTCTTTCTTCTTTCTTCCTTCTTCCTTCTTCCTTCTTCCTTCCTTCCTCCTTCCTGCTTTCCTCCCTACCTCCCTTCCATCAACCCATCTATCCATCCTTACATCCATTCAACAAATATTTATTGACTTGACTTTATGCCGGTCTCTGTTCTATGTACTGAAGATCAGAAGAAGTAAGCAAAATGAGGAAAAATCCCTGATCTCGGGCAGCTTTTATACTTGAACAGAAAAGACAGACGTGAAATCAGAGTCCCGTACAAGGATGTCTATTGCAACATCATTTGTGAGAATGAAGAAACTGGAAAGAGCCCAAATGTCTAACAGAGACTGTTAAATAAACTATAGAATCTTGTGCAGCAACCAGGCACTTCCAGATGCGCACAGGATAGATCAAGGCACAATGTCAAACCTTACCATTCCTAGGCTGTATACACTTAGTTACTTCAATGTTACTTCATGACTTTGAGCCTCAGTTTCCTCATCTGTAGAACAGGGATAATGTGATTAGCCTCTTCAAACGTTATTTTATTTTAAAAATATATTTATAGAATTAAATGAGATTATGCATTAAAAAGCTTAGTAAGTTCATGGCAGAGGAAATCCTGAATAAATATTACCTGCTACGGCTTTTGTTGTTGCTATTGTTATGCTTGTTGGCATAATGGCTGCATGTTAGAGGCACTGGAGATACAGAAGTATCTGTATATGTAGCAGAAAAAAATACCAGATGTAGAAGCAGAAAACTTGAGTTCTATTGTGTAGAAGCAGAAAACTTGAGTTCTATTCTTAATTATACCAGTTATGCCTCATATGACCTGAGGCAAGGAACAATTAGGAAATGTATCAATTAGAATCTCATTGCATTTCATCTGTTAACAGCTAATAATTTGTTTCTTAGTTAAGACGCTCTACTCGGATTACTTATGTTCCCCAGTGATCTTAAAACAACGGAGGTGGTAGGGTCTCCTGAAGTACACTTGCCCTATCTTATTGCCAGTCACGGTAGGGATCTAAGCTTCACCAGGCATGTCCTGGCGACTTAACCGAGAGAAGCCTCCTCAACAGAGTGGCAAGAGAAATGCCCGGGTATGAATTTGCCAGTATTGCTCCTAGCTGTGGAATTAAAAACCCGAATAAACTCAGTTTAGATAGGTCTTAAAAAAAAAAACTCAAACCAATGAAACGTATACGAAACTAGAGAGAACAGTACAATGAACCCCTATGTACCCACCATCCAGTTTCAACAGTTGTCAACTCATGGCTAACATTTCATAAAATGGATCTTTAAGTATAGCCTGCATGCAATGAGTGTAGTATCTCAGAAGGCTTCCTAATTCCTGCCGTCTAGGTCCTTGTGACATCAGGAGCCAACTCTAGCCTGAGTGCTGTAGAGTGCATGAGGGGCCAGGCATAGTGGCTCATGCCTGTCATCCCAGCATTTTGGGAGGCCGAGATGGGCAGATCACAAGGTAAGGAGTTCGAGACCAGCCGGGCTAACATGGTGAAACCTTGTCTCTATTAAAAATACAAAAATTAGCTGGGGGTGGTGGCAGGCACCTGTACTCCCAGCTACTCGGGAGGCTGAGGCAGAAGAATCACCTGGATCTGGGAGGTGGAGGTTGCAGCGAGCCAAGAAAGCACTGCTGCATTCCAGCCTGCATGACAGAGCAAGACTCTTTAAAAAAAACAAACGGGGTTGGGGGAAAGAGTCTATGAGGAACTGACTTCGGTGCAGAGCAACTTGTTAACTGTATGCCTCTGAGAACCAGTCTTGGGTGAAAGAAATGGATAGCAATGAGTCCCAGTTAGACACATGGCTGTGTACCTAACACCCATTATGTTATTTATTCTCCAGAAAACCCCTAAAAGGTAAGCACAGTGTACTTCACACCCATTATGTTATTTATTCTTCCGAAAAATCCCTGAAAGATAGGCACTTGTATTGTTTACAGACTGGGAAAGGACCTCCATAAACTGCAGGGCAAAGAACTGGTAAGTAAGTGACTGAGCCTGTGTTTGAACCTTGGTCCAGCACCCAAGCCCGATGCTTTCAATGTCTCTCTTCTACCAGCTAGAGGGGGTTCCAGGAAGGCAGGAAATAAAAAACCGTCTGAGCTCTGAAAACATACGTGGTGTTGCTACCCATCGCACACAGATGGGTTTGGGAAGACCAATAATTAGCAATAATTAGTGACCTCCAAAGAGCACTGTTTGGAAGCTTGGCACACGCTTGGCATGGGGCATCCAAGCCAGTGCTTGACACTGGGCTCTTGTGATGTTGGCAGCCTGGTGATACGGAGGTCTTCTCTAGGCCTACAAGACAATCTCTGTCTTCTGTCGCTCACTCTGGCTCTTGCGTTGGTCTTCATGCCATTGCCAACGTCCCCACTTGCTTCAGATTAGCTGCTAAGTCTGAAACTGGACCCAATATTTCAATAAAAGCCTCATTTTAGTTGCATAGTGTGGGAGGACTAACACCATGTTTTTCGACTGGATTAATTATCGAGTGAATTTCAGAGTCCATACATAACCATTTCAACATTGTTCTTCTTAATGGGGGTTTCCTCCCTAGGAATTGCAACTGCTATTCAAATTGGTTACCCTGTAGCAGCTACTGGAATTTCAGTGAAGGGCTCATTATTTTTGCATATTTCATGCTTCGTTTTCTGTTGAAAATGATCCACATTAGCTAATTGTGGATGTGTTGCTCAGGTCACGGCTGCATGGTGTGAACCCTGTATAGGAGTGATGGATCTTGCGTCCTCTGGGCTCAGAGATGGTGCCTCTTGGCTGGCAGGTGGAGGTGGTGGGAGGGAGGCAGCATCTAAACACCAAATAAGTGGGAAGCAACGTTGTTCTTTCCTTTGAGTTATTTAGTGGAAAAGAAACTCATGCTCCAGCACAGAGCCTACTGGAACTTGGAGATGTGGGTCTGAAACATGGACATACCTGCTCCCTTGTACTCCCGACGATGGACACCTCGGCCCCTCTCTAGGGGAGAACAGCCCTTCCTCATTTCATCCTCTGAGTATGCTCTAGGGTCTGGCAGAGCAGAGCACTGCATCCTCTCATCACATTTGAGAAATCTAAGGCTCTGTGAAGTACTAATAAAATGTCTTGTCCGAAGTCACGTAGAGACAGTGGCAAAGTCAAGTCTTAGATATCTACTTCAGAGCTCTGTAGAGCTCATGTCTTCCCTTTATGCAACACAGTCTCTTCCTCTTAGCTTAGTGTCAGGGACACACATATAATTTTTTGACCGTTCAAAATGGCTTTGGGTAACCATATGTTTTGGGCGACTCTTCCACCTGAGCATGTGACCCAGGGTATCCAATCAAAGTATTTCATGCCTTGGCCTCAGTGATTGGTTCAGCCATGGACATGTGATCCAAGTTGGGCAAATGAGGGCTTTCTCTGGGATTTTTGCTGCAACTCTCGAAAACAAAGGTTCTCTCCTTCCACTGGTATGACCAGCTGTGAGGAAGATGGAGGTCTAGAGCGGGCAGTGGCTACTTTATTGCACATGGGGAGGCCCTCCCTGGGAATTTAGTGAGAACACAATGGAACAGTGTCCTGTGACACTATTGGACCTCTTGGGCCCCACCACGCCTAAGGCCAGCTAAACTACAATGCCCAGTTACATGAGACAGTAGATTCCTTTCCCACCCTTGCTTTTTTGGTTTGGGTTGCGTTTCTTATTTTGTTTACTACCATAGGGCAGTTGGGCATGGAGGACTCCAGGGCTTCTTCCAACTTAGAGGATGCTCCATCCCCATGGGGCCATTGGGCTCCTCTTGCTGCCTGGCTGAGCTGCTCAGGTTGTCAACTAGGAGGCAGATACTTGAAGTGTTAACTCTGTGACCGGGGGCCTTGCTTGTCAGTCAGGTTTCCCTAGCATGGTGGGGACAGAGAGCAGAGAGCTGGGGCTCTGCAAGGACAGGTCTAGAATTCTGTGCTGGGTCATTTTGCCTGGGGTCTCCGGAACTACCCTCCAGGGATACACCATAATCAGAGAGGACACACCAGTGAATCAGTGTATCTAATTGGTGACTATGTTAGTGTTTCAGATGTCTAAGATATGAGCTGGTGACATTCACAGTGTCACTATGACCCAGCTCTACCATCCATGGGTTTGGGCAAAGAAGCAGATGATGAAAGTTGTCCCCCAGTCACAGAGTTAACACCTCAAGTATCTGCCTCCTAGTTGACAACCTGAGCAGCTCAGCCAGGCAGCAAGAGGAGCCCGATGGCCCCATGGGGATGGAGCATCCTCTAGGTTGGAAGAAGCCCTGGAGTCCTCCATGCCCATCTGCCCTATGGTAGTAAACAAAATAAGAAACGCAACTCAAACCAAAATCAGGACACTCAGGGTGAGCTTAAGAAGGTGACATCTAAGCAGCAACTTGAAGGAGGTGAAGGAGTTTGTTTGGCTGACTTCGGGGAGAAGCCAGTAGGAATAGCCAGCACAATGGCCCAAAGGTGGGTGTTAGGCCTGGCATGACTGAGGAGCAGCAAAGAGCCCAGGAATACTGGAGCAATTAAGGGAGCACAGGGTAGGCGATGAGACCAGAGAGGTGGGGAGGGCCAGGCCAGGAGCACCTCGTCCCGGATTGTGCAGGATAGGTGCATTTGTACCTATACTTCTGGTATAAGTATTAACAGCATCTCACGTCACTCTCAAGAGTACCCCTGTTAGGATGATACAGCAAGTGGACACGTACCTGCAGGCCCTTGTAAAGACTTTGGTTTTTGCTCCTAATGAAAAAGGGCTTATATTGAAGGATGAGAAGGAAAGTGAAGAGGGATAGAAAGAGGATTCCAGACAGAGGAAAGAGCTTGTGCAAAGGCCCTGTGGTGGGACAGAAGGATAGTATCAGATCTTGGTTTTGACTAATCACTCTGGGTGTACCATGAAATATGAGTGGGGTGGGGTAGGGGCCAGCATAGATGTGGGAGAGCAGTTAGGAACGAATGGCCATGGTCCATGTGAGGAATGATGCTTGTATGTAACTGGCTGAGCACAGCATCCTTTGCCTAGAACTGAAAGGATCCCATATGTATTATTATTATTATTGTTCACCAAGACCCAAGTCTTTCAGGAAACAGAATGTGGGTCCCAGTCTCTGGTTCAGGCCATAACTAGCATGATAACTTCTTGGTAAATACATTTTAACCATAAATCATTAAGGTTGTTGGCAGCAGGTCCTCTGTAGTAAAACAGCAGATAATGCCACTCTGTTATGGTGCATTGTTGGAATAGTGTCTTTATGCAATTTCAGAAAATTTAACCTAGTAAATTGACTTCTCCTAGAGAGTTGAGCTAAACATTTTCTAATAAGTAGGAGGTTAATTTCTCTTCCTTTGTGATGCTGTTAGAATCTGTGATAGCGACAACATAAATTTATATAATCTCACACTCTCAGCAGGAAATAATGAGGGAAACAGTGGTTTTGACAAATAATTATGATTGAGCTGATGTGAATCCACTTGAGCTGTTAACGTATGTTGAGTGGTATGTGAATAGTGCATGGTAAATTCCAGAGGCTCTTCTGATGGTCTCCTGTTGAAGGTACAGACTATTGGGAGAGACTCGCCCTCTTCTAGTACGACTGAACTCTTCTAGTTGTACTGGTGGACTGTCTCCCATTTGAACACTTTGGACTTGACATTTCTTTCTTCCCTGGGGTGCTTCTAACCCCTGCCATGAGCTGGGGCTGGTGGCTGGGGTAGGATTCCGATGTGTGCTGCACTCACCAGCTGCATTCCCCCCTGGGTTTAGAGCGGAGACCCTGGGGAACATTTGAGAGAGTTCTGGGTGTGGCAGGGCTCAGGGTTGAGTCTGGCCAAGAGTCACCTTGTTTGGGGTATCAGACATTAGTCCTACCACAATGCATGTGGCTGAAGGGTGTGAGATAGCAGACTTTGGTGGGGATCAAAATGGTGAAAGTAGACCATTTGGGCAAAAATAAAAATGGTGAATGGTCACCAGCTTGATGGAGCAGTGGACACCAGTGATACGTCTGACTTGAGGTGTGTCCCAAAGTCTGTGACCCTCTCAGGTCTAGCCAGTTCAGATCTTGCCCTCTTTGTGGTCCTCAAACTGAACTCATGTCAGTTGAGTCCCAACCTTCCAGAGTTGGAAAGGTAAGATAGATATTGAACTCACATACCTCTCTCCAACTTGGCTGCATCACCTTAGGCCCCACCACCATCTGTCTCTTGAATCTGCACCACCTTGACAGCCAGGAGGCATGCTCAGTTTCACTCTTATTATTTTGCTTACCTGAGCCGGTGTCTGATTGCAGTTGTGCTCGTATGAGTACAAATATGCATAGAATATCTGAGGCAGACACATGAGTGTAGACCTGCTCTGTACCCAGTTGGCTGTTTGCTTTTCCTGAAGATCTTGTGGGCCCTTCCATATATGTGCCCATTATCCTGAGTGGTCATTTTCCCCATACTGCTAAGTGTCTCCTACTATTTGTTCTATCTTCCAAGTGCTAGCTGGGCACATGACTGCCAGGCTAGAAACTACATTTCCCAGCCTTCTTTGTGGCCAGAGAAGCCAAGTGACTCATGTGACTAAATTTGAGCCAATGGGATGTGAGTGGAAGTGCCATGTGAGTTCCACCTTAAAGACAAACTCACTTGACCTTGATTCCCTTTTGCTACCTTCTTGCTTGTTGGGAAACATCCATGGTAGGAGACCACTTGGACACAGAGATGGAAGTCTCAAGTTGAGGCTGGCAGTGTCGACTGGCCTGCTCCGAATGACCTTGTAGAATGAGGCCATTTACCCTTTCTTGACCCCCGTCCATCTTTGCATAAGACAGACACTATCTCATTTAAGTC
The DNA here is from genome assembly GCF_001698545.2 of Rhinopithecus bieti. Classification (NCBI taxonomy): domain Eukaryota; kingdom Metazoa; phylum Chordata; class Mammalia; order Primates; family Cercopithecidae; genus Rhinopithecus; species Rhinopithecus bieti. The sequence goes on along the minus strand of NW_016814433.1, from coordinate 1,753,798 downwards.
ACTGTTTTTTTTATTGTTTGTTTGTTTTGTTTTGTTTTGTTTTTAAGGCGGAGTCTCGCTGTATTGCCCAGGTTAGAGGTACAGTGGTGTGATCCCGGCTCACTGCAACCTCCGCCTCCCGGGTTCAAGCAATCCTCCTGCCTCAGCCTCCCGAGTAGCTGAGACTACAGGCGCGTGCCACCACACCTGGCTACTTCCTGTATTTTTAGTAGAGATGGGGTTTCACTGTGTTAGCCAGGATGGTCTTGATCTCCTGACCTTGTGATCTGCCTGCCTCGGCTTCCCAAAGTGCTGGGATTACAGGCGTGAGTCCCCGGCACCTGGCCTGCCACTGTGTTTTTTAGTCTCTTTGTTATACTCCTAAGTCTGTACTCTGGTCAGTATCTCATGCTGACCCTGCCCATATATAGCAAAGCCTGCAGCCTCTCCAGAACCTTTGGAGCTGTTGTCTCATCTGATCTTAACAGTGGCCCTTGTGAGTCAGGGAGGGTGTGTAGCAACTACCACAGTTTACTGAGAAGGAAACTGAGGTTCATAGAGGACAGGGTTTTGCCCATGGGCACAGATACAGAGTGAGGACGAGAACCCAGGTCCCAAGCCTCCTAGTGTCGAGCTTGTTCCCTGTGCCAGGCTACTGCCTGTAACACTGAATCAAGACCATAATGTTGTTATTAAAATATTTACTTGCATGAAAAATTTCTATTACCTGAAACTCATGTATTATAGATGGAATCAGTAGCTTAGAAGGAAATAAACAAGAGGAATCACTTTAATAACAAAAGCTATGCAGATAAATTCCTCATTTCAGCAAGCTCTTGGCGGTCCCAAATAAATATATCATTTTTATCAGGCAAGTGCTCTAGAAACAGCGTCTTCAGGAAATATGTCAAAATAATCTCCCTGCCTGCGCTCCTTTTTGGAGGAGGGAAATATGATGGTGGCAGCAAAAAGAACGATTAACAGGAGTTTCCTGACTACAATACAAACCGTCATAAAGAAGGGTAATGAGAGGGTGGTCAAGCCGATCTCAGGGTTTCCTTCCAGCCTCAGTGGAGCATGGCAGGGGGTGCACTGGGCTGGGAGTCCGAAGTCAAGACTCCACCCTCTCAGCTGTGAGACATGAGGCGCACTGCTCATCCTCTCGGAGCCTCTATTGGCCTGCCTGAGAGAGCTATTTAGGTGGAGAAAATTTTAATTGAATATAGCTATGCACAAATGAATGTGTGACCCTAGTTGTCATTAATGTTATTATTTAAGTCATGTAAGGGAGGGATGAGGGAAAGAATTCCAGAGAATAGGGGTCTGATAAATATTGGCTGGGGAGTGAAGGGGGTGGTGTGTGTACATGTGTGTATGTGTGNCTCCACCCTCTCAGCTGTGAGACATGAGGCGCACTGCTCATCCTCTCGGAGCCTCTATTGGCCTGCCTGAGAGAGCTATTTAGGTGGAGAAAATTTTAATTGAATATAGCTATGCACAAATGAATGTGTGACCCTAGTTGTCATTAATGTTATTATTTAAGTCATGTAAGGGAGGGATGAGGGAAAGAATTCCAGAGAATAGGGGTCTGATAAATATTGGCTGGGGAGTGAAGGGGGTGTGTGTGTACATGTGTGTATGTGTGTGTGTACATGTGTGTATGTGTGCATGCATATGCATGTGTGTACATGTGTGCATGTGTGTACATGTGTATGTGTGTATGTGCATGTACATACACACATGTACGTGTATGTGTGTACATGCATGTATGGACATGTAGGTGTGTGCATGTGTGTATGTATGTGTATGTGCGTGCATATGCATCTGTATGTGTTTGCATGTGCATGTGTGTGCATGTATATGTGTGTATGCATTTGTATGTGTACATGTGTGTTTGCATGTGTGTATATGTGTGTGTGTGCTCACACATTCTTCTGTGTGCTCCTCTGTAAATGCACCACCATTCACCCAGGCCTCAGTGATCAAACCCCAGAGCCATCTCAGCCACCGGCTCTCTCTCTCCCTATAGACAGTGAGTCGTGAGCCCTGCAGTGCCTGAGCTTCCTACTCATTCTTGTTCCCAGCACCATGACCTGTCCTCCACCTCGCTGTTCCCTCCTGAGATCAGTATGCCATAGCTTCTGATTGCTGTCTCAGCCTGCCCTCGTCTCTCCCCCTTCCCACCCTTTCCTGACACTTGCCACCTGTCTTAGTTTCCCAAAGGACAAATTGTGTCACTTCCCTTCTGAGAAGCCTTCATTGCCTGTAAAGTCCAAAGTCCTCACTTGACACTCGGGCTCTTCGTACCTCTCTCTCTCCAATGCTGCCCAGTGCTGGCATGTGATCCAGCAGTCACCAAACACGCGCTGTCTTTGATGCTCCCACACCTGTTCACGTAGTGATCCATCCGCCACGACCTTTCCCTTCTTCTTTGGGGGCAGTAGCTCACCCTCTAAGATACCACTGGGGATCATCACAGGCAGAGGCAAAGGCTTTCTCTCCTCAGCTCGTCTCAGACTCCCATCCGTACCTATGTGGCTCCTTCCACACCCTCTGAGTTGCAGCTTGCCATCTGCTTCTTCCAGCCCAAGGCAGGAAGGAGAAGAGGGAGTATTGCCAAGGTCCTGCCCTTTTTTTTGTTTTTGTTTTTGTTTTTTTCGAGATGGACTCTTGCTCTGTCACCTAGGCTGCAGTGCAATGGCACAATCTCGGCTCACTGCAACTTCCACCTCCCGGGTTCAAGCAATTCTCCTGTCTCAGCCTCCCAAGTAGCTGGGACTACAGGTGCCACCACGCCCAGCTAATTTTTGTAGTTTTAGTAGAGACGGGTTTTCACCATTTGGTCAGGCTGGTCTCGAACTCCTGACCTCAGGTAATCCATTCACCTTGACCTCTTAAAGTGTTGGGATTACAGGTGTGAGCCACGGTGTCCAGTCAAAGTCCTGCTCGTAAGGTGCAGCAACCCTGCCTGCTAGCAGAACATGGGCTCTGACCCATCAGACCCACATCTCCACTCTTGGAAAGGTATAGGGAATAGGAAGGCAGAAGCAGGGATTTCGGGACAGGTAGGGCAACGTCCCTCCCCTTTAGCAGTCTTGTAATATTTCAAGCCCAAGCCAAGAAGCAAACTTTTCCCTTTTCTTTCTTCCCTGTGTTGCAATACCCTTGCCTGTACCCACCTGATTTAGTCACAGCTCATCTCCATAGCAACCCACGTTCCTCACCAAGCTGTTGGGGTCTCTATCAGGAGAGGAGGGAAATGAAAGATTGGACTCTTTTTCATTTGGAATCCTGTCTAGCGCCCTTATGTTCTAGTAGGCTCCTGGCAGGAGCCAAAAAGAAGAAATAACGTGACAATTAGCCCAAACCAATCCTTAAGTATCCTGTGTCATGTGCGTCACTCAGCCACACGGACACAGAATCTGCAAATATGTGTGTATATCTTTGCCACAAAGAGGGATGTGGAAGGATCTAAGCTCAGATCATATTAATGTTCCTGATCCTAATAGGAGGCTGGAACTATGCAGGGGGATGCAGAGTGTCCTTGAATGACTCTGTCTTCAAGTTAGAAAATCCCCAATGCATGAGACCTGAGGCTCAAAATCAGTTCTCTGGACTTCCATGCTGACCCCCTTTGCATAATACCTGCTAATGTGTGTGCATGCATGCATTTGTGTGTGTTCACATGCATGTGTACGCACACACTTGTGCATGTGTGCACATGGAGAGCGATTGGATTTGCCTGTGTAGGAGTGTATAAGGGCCAAGGGCCCACACAATCATAGGCAGAACTGATTTCTCTTGATAATGCTGGTGTACCTCGATAACTAGCCTGCCAAAGGTAGAAGTAACTTTTGCGTTGTTTCTCTCAACTCCTCCACTTGACAGTGAGGAGGCACTTGCAAAAGTTGATCATCAGTTTCTCTATCAGACATGCCCAGCAAAATTGTGCTACGCATAATACACCAGTAATTAACCTTGTAAACTTACTTTTTGAACAGCTCTCATCTATAGTTTACAATTAATTAGGGGATCCACAAGGGATTGACTCTGAAGAAGATAATTATGCCCCTTCCTGGGGTTATAGGGAGCTTTACTAGTCAAGAGGCATCTTATTTTCCCCGGGAAATTAAACCAGTGCTCCATTATCAGATGGTTTCTAAATGAGTAAAGGACTGAATTTTGACATCATGGTCTCATTTCGGCAAGAAAGAGACAAACTGACAAGCTGTTTTGTCACATGCTTGTTTGAGCAGAACATTTTGAGGAATGTCTCTGGGTCTATCTGAGAAGAGGAGCCGCTGGGTAGGAAAAATGTCCTAGATGACCAAATGTGACGGGGCTATTTGCCAAGTAATCAACCCACGCCTGAGCACAGGAAAAGAGGAAATGCATTTCCATTCTCTGCTCGTGGACCAGAGGGAGTTTGCTCAGGGTGGGGAGTCAGAGCACATTTGGTAAAATATGATGACCATTCCGCGTGGCTGTTGATGCTAGTAGTGTACACAGCGGTGTGAAATCAACTGATTCTGCCTGATAACATTTTGCTCATCACTAGCAGGTCCCTCTCAGGATGGCCTTCCAGCTCGCACACCTGTCTTCTCCAGGAATGGCCCTCGTGACTCAGAGCGGTTGCCCTGCAGCCTCAGCCTGCCTAGCGAGAACCGATCTGTCCAAGGTAAGGACACATGACCTCAGCTGGGCCAATCAGATTCTCTCCACCGAGAATGATGAATGAAGGCAATTCCACTGGGAGCCTTGACTTTGAACGGCGTTTGGTAAGGACAGTTCCAGTGAGGGGGTCCTCCTCTTTGGAGAGAAGGGAGGTGGAAGTGAAAATTTGGAGCCTGGCTTTGGATCCAGACATTTCTGAGTTTGAATCCTGACCCACTTCTGGCTCCAGTCCCAGCCCTGTGACCTTCAGCAAGTGACTTAACCTCTCTGACTTCAATTTCCTCACCTGGGAAAATGGAAATCAGGTAAAGAGAAAAAAAAATTCTATTTAAAAACTATCTTAAAGTCACTTTGACTGGTTGTGAAATCGCTCGATAAATAGACTTTGGCTATATTGATAAACTCTTTGGTTTTGAAAAAATAGGCCTGAGGATGTGTATGCCTGGAAATTCATAGAAAGAGATTTATTTTGTTCTAAAGAACGAGGTCAGAATCGCAGAGCCACCATCTTGCATCCCTGCATTTGTTTGCCTAAGTCTGCTTGAACCCTGAGTGCCAAACTGTCCCCTGCATGGCCCCTTTTCTGCTCTGACAAGATGAAAGAGACAATTGTGAACTAGGAGAAACCCACCAAACTTCAGGCACAAGTGTGCATTGCTGGGAAAGAAATTGGTTGCAGAAAGAAGGTGGTTCATAGAATAGCTACAGCAGATGATAAAAAAAAAAACTTCAGCTCTTAAAGAAGTCAGGGGCCAGCACAGTGGCTCACACCTGCAACCCCAGCACTTTGGGAGGTGGAGGCAGGTGGATCACCTGAGGTCAGGAGTTCCAGACCAGCCTGGCCAACATGATGAAACCCTGTCTCTACTAAAAAAAAATTTAAAAAATGAGTCAGGCATGGTGGCAGGCACTTATAATCTCAGCTACGCGGGAGGCTCAAGCAGGAGCATCGCTTGAAACTGGCAGGCAGAGGGCAGAAGCTGCAGTGAGCCAAGATCGCACCATTGCATTCCATCCTGGGTGACAGAGCGAGACTCCATCTCAAAAACAAAAAAACAAAAACACAAGAAATTAGGGGCAAACAATATCTGGTATTGAAGAGGTGAATACACTTACGAGTTAAAGTAGATCAAGGAACAGTGATCCACTTTAGCAATCCTAAAGTTCAGGCATCTCTGGCAGCAAACACTTCTTTAACCACTGCAGGCCATGCTGAGACACAGCAGCTGATGGAAATCGCTACCCAGCACCTTAAGCTGGCGTGATGCAGACAGTCTGACTAGTTTAGGAAGATGGGCTGAACCTCTGCCCAAACCATCTGTGGATGAAAAAGCACCACTTGCTACTGGAGAGGATGATGATGAAGAAGTTCCAGCTCTTGCAGAGAATTTTGATGAGGCTTCCAAGAATGAGACAAACTGAATTAAGCCAACTTCTGAAGAAGATAAAACCTAAAACCTGCAGAAATTACCGGGAGCTGTTATTTTGCCTTAGGACTGCTTTTTTTTTTTCTTTTTCTTTTTCTCTTTTTTGACAGAGTCTCACTCTTGTCACCCAGGCTGGAGTGCAATGGTGTGCTCTCAGCTCACTACAACCTCCACCTCCTGGGTTCAAGCAATTCTCTTGCCTCAGCCTCCCAAGTAGCTGGGATTATAGGCGCTGACCGCCACGCCTGGCTAATTTTTTGTATTTTTAGTAGAGATGGGGTTTTACCATGTTGGCCAGGCTGGTCTTGAACTCCTGACCTCAGGTGATCCACTCATCTCAGCCTCCCAAGGTGCTGGGATTACAGGAGTGAACCACTGTGCCCGGCCTCAATTGCTTTTTAAAACTGGTTTATGGATCTGATAAAATCTAGATCTCTAATATTTTTAAACCCAAGCCCCTTGGACACTGCAGGTTTTGCTTACATACAATTCATTTTTGCTTACATACAATTGATTACTTGTAGGTAATTAAGCTGAAGAAGCCTGGAAATAAGGTTTGAAACAAAGGTTAATACAGTTATTGGCCTACTTAAAAGAAAAAAAAAAGAATTGTAGTTTCTAGAGTGAGTGCCCACTTACTCACTTAGGGGAGGAGAGGGAGGAGGAGACTCTTGGTGGGAGTGACAAATGATGGGGGAATCTGGGACTTCTGGAGAACATTTTCAAGTTTCCTTTTCTGATGTTGCCTTCACCGAACCCAGAACCCAGGAGCCAGCGAGTGTTAGTGCGCAGTGCTCACGGAATTCACACACCTTTTTCTCTCAAGACCACAGGCAAGTGTACGCTGGGTTTGGCACTTGCCAGGAAACTGGAAATCTTCCTCCTGAGTCTCCTCATTCTTGGCAGGTTTTGAGTTCTAAATAAGCCAAATCTCTCTAGCCCCTTTAGTGAAAAAAAATGAGCTTTAACCATGAGGGAAGTTGCCTTGGTGGTCCGACCACCAGACTTTCATGGTGGAAGAACACGCCAGACTCTGTCAGTGGACAACCCTTCTGGGAAGTGGACCTGTTCTTTAGGCCATAACTCAGGAGGTCTCAAGTCCGTGCAGCCGCACACAAGGCTCCTTATGGATCCAGAAGTTCCACGATGGCAGTTGTCTTTGCTCCCCCACCATTACCCCATCATTTCATTAACTTTTTCTGAATTCTCAAGGCCAGAATTACATGGTTCCAATTGTCCCTCTCATCGTATTTCCATCTTCCTGGTCTAATTCTGCTGAATGCTTTCTAGGTGTACTGCACGGCTGCCATCCAAGGGCTTTGCTTTAATAAATCCACTCTCTCCTGCATCCTTTCCTAGTTTTTGATTTACTTCCTTGTCTATCCAGAGCATACCCTCAAGTAACTTTTTAAAAAGGTACATGGGAAGTAAATCTTCTGAGTCTTTGATGTCCGAAAATGCCTTTATATTATCTTGACATTCAATATAGACTATAGAATTTTAGAGTAAAAATTATTTTTCATCAGCACCTTGGTGGCATTTTCCCATTACCTTCTGGCGTTCAATGATGCTGACAAAAAGTTTCTGATGCCAGGTTGATTTTGTTCTTTTGGGGTGAACTTTTCTCTCTTTTGTAAGTTTTCTCTTCAGAACAGAGCTCAGCAAATTTTCTTCTGTAAAGGGCCAGATAGCAAATAGTTTAGACGTTGCAGCTGCGTGGTTTCTTTTCTAACTGCTCAGCGCTGCTGTTGTAGCATGAAAGCAGCCATAGCCAATACATAAACAAACAGACATGGCCATTTCCAATAAAACTTTATTGACAAAAACAAGTGGTGGGCCAGATTTGGTTCATGAATTTAGTTTGCCAACCTGTCTGCTTTAGAAGGTCAAAGGTCTTTTATGCTTGACATTTTAAATTTTCCAGTGAACTGTCTATACATTATTCTTTATTCATTGACTATGCTTGAACACTTAGTGAAACTTCCTACACTGATATTCATGTCCTTTAGCTTTGATAAGTTTCTTAGTTTCTTACTTTTCTAAATGTGTTTATATGTATATCTAAATGTGTGTGTGTATATATATATAGATACATGTATATATCAATATCTGTTGAACCTCCCAGATGTATTCAGTATATCTTTTTTCTTTTCTCTCTCATCTTTTTCATCTCTTTTGTTGTTGTTTTGTATTTTCTGAACTATTGGTTTTGGCTTTTAAAACAATCCTTTTACATATTTCAAAAGTGTTGGCCATATTTTTTTTTATTTTAACAGTTCCTTTTTGTTTTCTAATTGTTTCTGTTTTATAGAATTATTTCATTTTATAATGGATGCAATATCTGCTGGATTCTTCCTGAAGATACCAGAGGTTTTTGTTTTTTTCCAATTGTCTTGTATTTCCTGAATTGTCTCTAATCCCTTAGGGGTCAGTATTTTCCTCTGTTTTTGTTGAGTTGTTCTCTTTTCTATTGCAAGTTGTTTTCTCTTTAAAAATATCTGGTGCCCTGGTTGACAATTTGCATTTACATTAATGTATATAGAGTTGCTTTGGTAGTCTATGAGCATGAGAACATGCGGAGACCTTGTTAAATTGTGGAATTTGCTCTCAAATGTTAGTAAAGGAGCTTTAGAGATGGAAGACCCCTGAATACCAGTATATGGAGATCTGTTTTTCTGGAGTGTGGTTGTTTTTAAAACATGTCCACAGATTCTGGGGGACGCTATGAGCATGAGAACATGCAGAGACCTTGTTAAACTGTGGAATTTGCTCTGAAATGTTGGTAAAGGAGCTTTAGAGATGGAAGACCCCTGAATACCAGTATATGGAGATCTGTTTTTCTGGAGTGTGGTTGTTTTTAAAACATGTCCACAGATTCTGGGGGACGCTTCCCTTCAGGAGACAAAGCTTCATTCCACTATCTTGAGTGAGGACTGGGCTTAGTGACTTGATTCTGCTGAGTAGAATATGACCAATATGCCTATGTGTGACTTCCAAGATTTGGTCATACAAGGCAACTGTTTCTCTTTGTTCTTCCTCTTGGGGGAAGTCAGCCCCCACGCCATGAGGACACTCAAAGAGCCCTGTGGAGAGGTCCATGTGGTAAGGAGCTGAGGCCTCCAGGCAGCAGCCCTGTGAGTGTGCCGTCCTGAAAATGGATCATCCAGCCCCAGTTAAGCCAAATAGTTAAGACTTTGTGGCCCTGTAGTTTCTGTTCTGACTGCTCAGGTCTGCTTTTGTAGCATATAAGCAGCCACAGATAGTACATGAACAAACGCACATGGCCATGTTGGAAAACTTCAACCCTGGATGACATCTCAGCTTCAGCCTTATAAGAAACTTTGAGCCAGAACAATTCAGCTAAGCTACTCTCAAATTCCTCATCCACAGAAATTGTAAGATAAGAAATATGTGTTGCTGTAAGTGACTACGTTTGGGGTCATTTGTAACTAATACATGGGCTATCAACTTTTCTTGAGATTAACTCTTTGATATTTTACTCAGATATCTCTACATAACTGCTAGGAGTTTTGGTCCAAGAGTGGATTAAGATATTTTATCTTTTTTTATTTTTATTTATTATTATTATTATACTTTAAGTTCTAGGGTACATGTGCATAACGTGCAGGTTTGTTACATATGTATACTTGTGCCATGTTGGTGTGCTGCATCCATCAACTCGTCAGCACCCATCAACTCATCATTTACATCAGGTATAACTCCCAATGCAATCCCTCCCTCCTTCCCCCTCCCCATGATAGGCCCTGGTGTGTGATGTTCCCCTTCCCCGTGTCCGAGTGATCTCATTGTTCAGTTCCCACCTATGAGTAAGAACATGCGGTGTTTGGTTTTCTGTTCTTGCGATAGTTTGCTAAGAATGATGGTTTCCAGCTGCATCCATGTCCCTACAAAGGACACAAACTCATCCTTTTTTATGGCTGCATAGTATTCCATGGCGTATATGTGCCACATTTTCTTAATCCAATCTGTCACTGATGGACATTTGGGTTGATTCCAAGTCTTTGCTATTGTGAATAGTGCCACAATAAACATACGTGTGCATGTGTCTTTATAGCAGCATGATTTATAATCCTTTGGGTATATACCCAGTAATGGGATGGCTGGGTCATATGGTACTTCTAGTTCTAGATCCTTGAGGGATTAAGATATTTTATATAGAGATAATCAACTCAATTACTCTGATTTGAGCCTCATATCTCATTTCCATTTATATCTGAAATTTCTGAGTACCAAATGCAGGATTCTGGAGGGCAGATTACTTCCTAAACTGCATCCATTTCCATATCTACACTTAGCGTGGCTTCCTCTACACTACTTCACCAGTTATCACCCATCCACCTGCTTCCTATCTTCCAGAAATGTATTGATATCTCTCTTTTTTTTTTTTTTTTTTTTTTTGGAGACAGAATTTCACTCTTGTTGTACCCTGGAGTGCAATGGCACGATCTTGGCTCACTGCAATCGACGCCTCCTGAGTTCAAGTGATTCTCATGCCTCAGCCTCCCGAGTAGCTGGGATTACAGGCACCTGCCACCATATCCAGCTAACTTTTGTATTTTAGTAGAGACGGGGTTTCACCATGTTGGCCAGGGTGGTCTCAAACTCCTGACCTCAGGTGATCCACCCGCCTCGGCCTCCCAAAGCGCTGGAATTACAGGCGTGAGCCACCGCGCCCGGCCAATTTATTGATCTCTCTTGTCTGCTGATGTCTCTCTTCTTGTTGTCTTTATCGATCTGTGCTTATAACTTTTATGGGTCTTTTACTTTCGTTTTAATAGGATCTCAGGTGAGAGAGGAAATACATAACTGTGATTAATGTATACTTTTGATCCCACCTTTCTAGAATGGTCAAAGGTCTATAACTGGAAGCACATCAGGAAGATACATGCAAAAGTCCAGATAATAAAGCTTCTGATTCATTTTCACATCACGAAGAGCTGAGAAGTCAATCATGAGTTGTGTGCCTTCATTTTTAACCCCAAACTTTGCAGGTCTCATGGAGAATGTTGGTTCTGATTACCTCAGAGACAGAGGCCGTTCATAATTGTGGAGCATAGTTTGCTTCTGCTAAGCCTTTCATTTCATAACCACAAGTCGAGCTCGTCAGCTATTTCCATGCGACAAAGCCTCTGATGAAGGCTGAGAGGCTTAATGAACAAATAATTAGTTTTAAGAACATAAGACGGCACAAAAGCACAACTAATGCCTTTTTAATTGCTTTTGCTCTCACATCTTGAGAAAACACATATACCCGTGTCTTACGGAATCACGGTTATCTGCATTGGCGACTCTGGCACGTCAGGGAATCAGAGGCCCCAGTCTCAGACAGAGATACTGTGGGGCAAAGAAGCTGGGCTTTGGTTAGTCCATTTGCTGACCCTCAGAGCACCCCTAGAATTCTAGGGATAGAATGTCTTACCCATGGACTCTTGAGATAGTTGTAAAAAGGGGTTTTTCTGGACCAGAGCTTCAAAGAGCCAAGGACATTCAAGATCTAGAGCCTCTGAGGGGAAAACTTGAGGAGTTAGGTGGGGCGGGCAAGACATGGATACAGGCTGGGTGCGGTGGCTCATGCCTGTAATCCCAGCACTTTGGGAGGCCAAGGCGGGCGGATCACTTGAGGTCAGGAGTTCGAGACCAGTCTGGCCAACATGGTGAAACCCCATCTTTACTAAAAATATAAAAATTAGCTTGGCATGGTGGTGGGTGCCTGTAACCCCAGCTACTCGGGATGCTGAGGCACAAGAATCACTTGAACCTGGGAGGTGGAAGTTGCAGTGAGCCGAGATGGAGCCACTGCACTCCAGCCTGGGCAACAGAGTGAGACTCAGTCTAGGGAAAAAAAAAAGAGAAAAGAAAAGAATAGAGAAGAAGAAAATAAAATAAAATAAAACTGTGTCTAGTTTTTATAGTAACGAAGTAAAGTAACAAAACAAGTAACAAAGTAAAGTATCAAAAGCTAGAGATAGTTTTTGTTACTCCTGAGATGAAAGAAATTCTTTATGGCAGTCTTCAGACTTAGCCATAGAGCTATATGACATGATGCATGCTTTCTTTGTTCTTAAGTTTAGGTGTGAAGGTTATATTCTCATGGGGTAATAAAGCAAATGAACAAATAGTCTGATAAACAAAATAATTCTATGATTGGATAGGCCACGGCAAATGGATAGGGCACTGTAACAGAGGAAAAGGGGAGATCCTTTTTGAAGGGCGTGATTGGGAGTCTGAAAATTATACAATCAAAGGGTCAAGAATTCGTTCTAAAGGTTGAATAGAGGGGGAGGAATTTCACTGTCTATTCTAAATTGTTTTAGTCTTTTTGTCTTTCAAGAATGTCACTTTTGCAATAATTTTATTAATACTTTAAGTAAATGATGTTTCAAAGCTTGCTATCTTTTGTGCCTCCTACTCTCTTTTGCCCACTTATTTAGCCAGTAACTTTTTCTAATTCACTGGCTCTGTGTCTGTCCCTGGGTGGACCTCTTTTTTTTTTTTTTTTTCTGAGACAGAGTCCCAGTCTGTCACCTAGGCTGGAGTGCAATGGCGCGATCTCGGCTCACAGCAACCTCCGCCTCCCAGGTTCCAGTGATTCTCCTGCCTCAGCCCCCTAAATAGCTGGGATTACAGGCCCCCATCACCACACCCGCTAATATTTGTCTTTTTAGTAGAGACGGGGTTTTGCCATGTTCGCCATGGTCTGGAACTCCTGACCTCAGGTGATCCACCTGCCTCAGCCTCCCAAAGTGCTGGGATTACAGGTATGAGCCGCTGTACCCGGCCCTGGGTAAACCTCTAAGTATGGAAACAGAACCAGTTCCTTGAGGCCTTTGAGTGTCTCATAGATCAGTGAAAGAAGTGCCTGACGAAAGTAACTGCTCAATAAATATTAACTGAACAAATAAATACACTATATTTACATGCAGCACAATCATTTGACCTGCTTTTCCCAGCCTCTCCGTGTTGTAGCCATCTTCCCATGTCAGCGCATCATCAAGTTTCTACAAGCAGCTGGAGGACGGGGATTTTTTTCTGTTTTAATCACCCAGCGGACTTACAAATAGAACATTCACAAATGAATAAGCCATAGTCTTGTTCCATATACTTCACTTTTTTTTGTAAATGACCAGTTCATGCCTTTGACCCATTTTGCTCAGCATCTAGAATAGTGCCTGGCATATAGCAGGCACTCAGTGAATGCTTGTTGCGTAAATGAATGCTCGTAAACATCTCTCTAATAGGTTGTCAGACTATGGTTAGACTCTACAACCAAAGAGCAAGGTAGTCATGCAGTCCTGCTGTGACTTTGGACGTGTCACTAAAACTTCCTGAGTCTTAATTTCTTCATCTCTAAAATGGAGATAATAACATACATCCCATGGAGTTGACATGAAGATGAGCTCAACTGAAGCCTTTAAGTGCTCTGTGTGTGTGTCTGGGACCCTGAATAGCAGATAAATGAGAGCAATGCATATTTAGGTTACCCTCAGTGTTTACCTTCTTGTAAATATATGTATGTACTTTTGCAATTATTTCCTTCACTGAATTTGTAGGCATGGAACTGCGGAATCATAGAGCATGCACAATTTAAACTTTGCTACTAGCAACAGGTGGCATCTGGGAAAGTTGGTACAATTTACAATCCTGCTGGTACTGGTGTTTTTATTTTCTCCAGTCTGGTAGGTTCAAATGACTGCGTACTGTTGTGTGATTTGCATTCCTTTGATCTCAAGGGAGGTTCAGCATCTCTTCATCCTCCGTGTAACTCCTGTGAAAGCCGGGTCCCTGTGGCTCAGCATGGAGTAGCTTAATCAGAGAAGCACAGACAAGTAGCCTAAAGTAATTAAAAAGGAATCAGGCTTTACTTGTGTCTTTCAAAGAACATGAAATAAGTTCTCATTCATAACTAAAAATGACTTCTCAAAAGCGATTTCCTTTCCTCCCCAGTTTTCTCACCCCTGCAGACAGAAGTGGCTGTAGAGAGCTAGGGGTCGGCAGAACTATTCATAAATAAATAAGTCATGTCCTTGTCACATGTGTTTCACGTTTTTCATGAGTTGACAGTTCATGCCTTTGGTCTTTTTTCCTATTGTGACACATGTATTTGTCTTTTTTTTTTTTTTTTTCAGTTGGAGTCTCACTCTGTTGACCCTGCTGGAGCACATAGGTGTGATCTTGCCTCACTGCAACCTCCTTTTCCCGGGTTCAAGCGATTCTCCTGCCTCAGCCTCCCGAGTAGCTGGGATTTACAGGTGCATGCCGCTACACCTGGCTAATTTTTGTATTTTAGTAGAGATGGGGTTTCACCATATTGGTCAGGCTGGTCTCAAACTCCTGAGCTCGTGATCTGCCCGCCTCGGCGGCGGCAGGATTACAGGTGCAAGCCACTGTGCCTGGCCGTATTTCTCTTTTTGATTGGCCTAAATCTATTTACATATCTGCTGAGCAGATCAAGTAGGTGCCTCCCCTGCAGCAGGTGGGCGACAGAGTCCCACATCCTTGGCTTGAATCCTCCACTGTGGGATTCCAGGAATTCCTGGTGCCCTGAAAGAATCCCTGAAACCTGCAACTTCCCCCTTCTGATTAGTTCCGGCCTCCATCCCCCACTTCTCTTCTTTTAGCTTGGATCTTAGGGGTATCTGTGTGTAGAGAGTGGTAGAGTTACCATGGAGATATAAGCTACATTAAACCATGTAAGTGGGTGATGGCCAGCATCTTTTTTATTTTTATTTTTTAATGAAGCAGACTAGATCAGAATAGAAAATATAAGAATGCCTCAGGTAGTAAAGGTGAGTGTTTCTTTACAAATAAAATACAATATAGATGAGTCGGCTGGGTCATGCTTACTCTGGTTCTATAACAGTCGCTGAAATACAGTGAATTAGTACTTCTGGTACTGGGCTATGGGTTTAGGACATTGACTTTTTAAATCATGCCTGTTGAGATGACCTACAGTTAGCCCACCTCTTTCTAGTCTTACTGGCCATGCCAGGAGCCTGTTGCATGAAGTCTGTCTCTTTACTTGCCCAGATCACACCACACCCAATGACTTGTTGGCACAACCACCACCATGTCGTGCATGCAGCCTGTGCACACCTCCCACCAGCCTGCCAGCTGGGATGCTACCCCCTGATTCACATTGCTCTTTCACCCGAGGCCCCTGTTGCCTTGAGTTGAGAGATTCCACTGGGCTCTGTTGGAAAACCTTCCTGCCCACATTTCAGGTGGGACCATCTCTTTCTTGTATGAATTGTGAGCCATCTTTTTTCTTATTGATCACTTTTCCTGCATCCATTCTGGGAGGAAGCTTCATTCCTCCCAGATACTCTCCCGTTTTTCTGTCTACTGCAGACATTGCTGTCTGTCTCAGGGATCTTAATTTTCTATTTCTTTGGTCATTTCAGTGCAGTTTTGGGAAGAGTAAGGTAATGATACGGTTTGGCTCTGTGTCCCCACTCAAATCTCATTTTGAATTATACTCCCATAATTCCCACATATTGTGGGAGGAACCAGGTGGGTAATAATGGAGTCACAGGGGTGGTTCAGCCATCCCATTCTCATGGTAGTGAATAAGTCTCGTGAGATCTGATGGTTTTATCAGGGGTTTCCCCTTTTGCGTCTTCCTCATTTTCTCTTTGCCTGCTGCCATCCATGGGACGTGTGACTTGCTCCTCCTTGCCTTCCACCATGATTGTGAGGCTGCCCCAGCCACATTGAACTGTAAGTCCAATTAAACCACTTTCTTTTGTAAATTGCCCAGTCTTGGATATGTCCTTATCAACAGGGTGAAAAATGGACTAACACAGGTAAATCCTTGAGTTTTTTTTTTTTTTTTTCGAGACAGAGTCTCGCTCTGTCGCCCGGGCTGGAGTGCAGTGGCAAGATCTTGGCTCACTGCAACCTCTGCCTCCTGGGTTCACACCATTCTCCTGCCTCAGCCTCCCAAGTAGCTGGGACTATAGGTGCCTGCCACCACGCCTGGCTAATTTTTTACATTTTTAGTAGAGATGGGGTTTCACCATGTTAGCCAGGATGGTCTCGATCTCCTGACCTCATGACCCACCCACCTCGGCCTCCCAAAGTGCTGGGATTATAGGTGTGAGCCACCGCGCCCAGCCTAAATCCTTGAGTTTTAAGTTCACAGTCTTGAAAGTGGAAACTACACATTTTTTAAAATCGAGGTAAAACTCATATAACCTAAAATTAACCATTTAAAAGTGAATGACTCAGTGGCATTTTGTGCATTTGCAATGTTGTGCATTTAGCACATTCATCAGTGTTTCCAGCTAATAAGCAGAAACTGAACATTATTCAAATTTCAATCATGTCCACCTTTGAGTCATTGGTAAAAACGTTAAATAGAACCAAGGAGAGAGAGCTGGAGAACAGCTCTGCAAACATCTTTCTCACTTGCCCTGATTTCAGTCTCAACATCAAGCTCCACATCAGCCCAAGAGTAGCTCATCCCTCCCATTAGCAACTAGATGGGGACCTCATGCAATTACCACCTCCATTTGGGTCCAGAAATATTTTCATCACTCCAAAAGGAAATGCTGTACCCATGAAGCAGTTCCTGTTGCTCTCCAATCCTCCTTCTCATCAGCCCCTGGCAATCACTAGTCTTTGTTCTGTCTCCATAGCTTTACCCATTATAAATATTTCATATAAATGGAGTTATATAATGTGTGACCTTTTGTGTCTGGCTTCTTTCGCTTAGCATAATGTTTTCCAGATTTACCTACTTTGCTATCATTCATTCCTTTTTAATGGCCTAATAATACTTTATTCCTTTTTATGAGTTAATACAGTGCTTCATTATATTTTAATATTTTAATAAAATTTTAATAATATTTCATTATATGTACATACCACAGTTTGTTTCTCCATTTGTTCACTGATGGACATTTGGGCTGTTTCTACCTTTTGAATATTGTGAATAGCGTTGCTTTGAACATGTGGTTACATGCATTTGTTTTAGTAGCAGTTTTCAGTTCTTTTGGGTATATATATACGTGTGGAATCACTGAATCATACAGTATTTTTTTTTTTTATTTGGTAAAGGGTCTTTCTTTGTCATCCAGGCTGGGGTGCAGTGGTGTGATCATGGCTCACTGCAGCCTCGACCTCCCAGGCTCAAACGATCCTCCCACTTCAGTCTCCTGAGTAGCTACAACTATAGGCATGTGCCACCACATCCGGCTAATTTTGTTTATGTTTTGTAGAGATGAGGTCTCCCTATGTTGCTCAGGATTATCACAAATTCTTGAACTGAAGCAATGCTTTTGCCTCAGCTTCCTAAAGTGCTGGGATTGCAGGCATGAGCTACGGCACGCAGCCTCATATAGTAATTTTATGTTTAACTTTTTGAGGAACCACCAGGCCACTTTCCACAGTGGCTGAACCATTTTACTTTCCCACCAGCAATGTATGAGAGTTCTAATTTTTTCACATCCTTGCCAATTCTTATTATTTTAAAAAATTATTACACCCATCCTAGTGGGTGTAGAGTGGCATCTCCTTGTGGCTGGATTTGCATTTCTGTAATGATTAATGTGGTTGTTCATCTTTTCCTGTGTTTGTTGGCCATTTGTATATCTTCTTTGGAGGAATGTCTGTTCAAGTCCTTTGCCCATTTAAGAAATTGAATTATCTTTTGTTGTTGAGTTTTAAGAGTTCTTTATACATTCTGGATATTAGACCTGGTTCTGACTTCTGTCTTTGTCTGTGTTCCCATCTAGCTGTTTATGAGAAGGATGAGCTTCGTGTGGGCTGATTTGGAGTTGGATGTTCAGATTGAACTGGGGGCAAGTGAGAAAAATGTCTGCAGAGCTGTTCTCCAGCTCTCTGTGCTTGGCTCTGTTCTATTTAGCATTTTTACCAATGAATCAAAGGTAGACACAACTAAAATTTGGATAATGTTAAGTTTCCGCTTATCAGCTGGAAACACTGATTAGTGCCCATGAGGAAATTTTCAGAGAGGATTAGTTCTTTGCTGAACAGAGCCTCAGTGACTTAAGGATCTCACAGTCTGGGGATCTCAAACGCAAAACGGCCACCAGAGGAAGGGAGGTACCCGATGCTCTGCAGGATGGCGTCTTCACTTAGGTTGTGCTCACTATTACAGGTGATGTATGTGTGAGAGAATCAGAGGTGGAGCAGGGCTTAAGCCCATTTTTTGGAATTAAAGCTAGGGAGGTGTTCCGTGGAGGGTACCTAGTGATCATCTCAGAGAGGGCTTTAACTGTGGACAAAGGGCCGGACTTTATGGACTTTGTGGAATTCTGAGACTAATGTGATTTCCTCATATTCATTACTCTATTACTCCATATCGAATTTCTCTCAGTAATCATTAGCAAAACTCTTAAAATGCAAAGGACTTGTGCTTGTCTTTGGGGGTATGGAGGAAAGGAATAGCTGCAGAGGCCAGATCTCCTGCCATGACAGGCTGCGGGGGAACCTGAAGGGATGCAGTGAGTGATAGGGCTACGTGTGGGGGAGTATGTTTCACCTCCTTATCACCACATGGTCAGATGCAATGAGAGGAACGGCTAATACTTAGGTGTTTGAGTCAGATTCCAAGATGACTTCGATGGGTTGAAACAATAGGTTGAAATTAAGAAAGAAAAGTAAAGAAGTTGAAGAGATGACCGGAATAAATGTGAGCTCCCACAGTTGGGTCTTAAAACTCAATTGCATGCTTACAAGATGAAGGAGAACAGGCTTGAAACATTTTCCATGAAGAGGACTCCGGGTTTTGGTTGTTGGCATGGCAAGGCTGTAAAAATGTGACTGCAATGGAGAGTACATTGTCCGGATCATGGGAAGCCAGGATCCTAGTCCTTTCTGGGCTTGAGTTGATTTCACATGGAATTATATATCCACTGCTTGGGGCCAGCATGTGAAGGGGCCGATTAGTCATGGGGCACTAGAGAGTTTTCAGAGCAGGGTGACAAGGACAGCAAGAGCCTGGAAGCCATATATTACAAGATATGGTTGAAAAATCATGTATTGTTTGGAAAGGAGAGCCCACAGGTTGGCCTCACCTGCATCAAGCACTGCCGTGAGGGTGTCTTAGTTTCTTATTGCTGCCACAACAAATGACCACAAACTTCGTGGCTTATAACAACAGAAATCGATCTTACAGTTCTAGAGGTTAGAAGCCTCCCTGGGCTAACATCAAGATGTCAGCAGAGCTGTGTTACTTCTGGACACTCTAGTGAATAATCTGTTCCTCATCTTTTCCAACTTCCAGAGCCATTCCTTGGTGCAGGTCTCTCTTTCATTTGCAAAGCAGTGATCTTGACACTCTGACCTCTGCTTCTGCCTTCTTACTCTCCTGCCTTCCTCTTTCCCTTATAAGGAGGCTTGTGGTTGCCTTGGACACTCCTGGAAGATCCAGGCTAATATTCCCATCTGCAAGTCCTTAATTTAATCACACCTGCAAAGTCTCTTTGGCCATGTAAGGCAACATATTCACAGGTTCTGAAGATTAGGATGGTCACATCTTTGTGTGTGTGTGTGTGTGTGTGTGTGTGTGTGTGTGTGTGTGTGTGGAGGGGGGTTATGATTCCGCCTATCATCAATGGCATGAATGGAAATTTTTTTTTTTTTTTCTTTGCGTGGCTCGGGGAAACAGAACCTGGGCTAACAGGCGTAGGTCACAGAGGGAGACATTTGGAACAAAGACAAGGCAACCCTATCTCATGGACTGGAATTTCTACAACAGGAGAGGAGGGCTTAAGAGGGAGTGGTCCTGCCCTCTTGGGATTGTTCACGTAGAGGATGACTTTTTGCTTGGAATGATGTTTCAGCAGGATTTCCTGTACTGGGTGGGATGTTAGACTAAATGACATTGATAGTTCTTCCCAATTTTAAGATTATTAATTTCACATAGACTGTTTAGACGTGTCATTTGTGTTGTTTGGTTCATGATTCAGGAGACTAGACAAGTCTTGCCACATGGGATGTGACAAGCCACAGACATGCCCAGGGCAGCAGATCCTGGCAGTGTCCTGCAGAGCCCCATCAGCTCACAAGGTACATTGTGAGCTGGACCAACACTGCATGGTCCAGCATCTGACTGCAGGCAACAATGATGCTTTGCCAAGGGCTCTGCTCAGGCTGGGTGCAGGCCAGGCTGCAGTGCCCGGAAGTCAATGCCACCAAGAGCAGCCCTTGGTTGATGACAAAAAGAAATGAGTGAATAAAGAACCCAGTTTGGGCCAGGTACGGTGGCTCACGCCTGCAATCCCAGCACTTTGGGAGGCTGAGGCAGGCTGATCACAAGGTCAAGAGATTGAGACCATCCTGGCCAACATGGTGAAACCCTGTCTCTACTAAAAATACAAAAAAATTAGCCGGGCGTGGTGGCACACACCTGTAGTCACAGCTACTCTGGAGGCTGAGGCAGGAGAATCACTTGAACCTGGGAGGCAGAAGTTGCAGTGAGCTGAGATCGTGCCCCTACACTCCAGCCTGGCAGAGTGAGACTCCATCCCCCCCCCAAAAAAGAACCCAGCTTCTTAACCCTGGTAATAGTGGTGGGAGGGGGTGCTACATAGCTACATACCAGCTTCCCAGGCGGTCACCTGCTCATGAAGTTAGCTGGGGCAAGTATGGGCTTCTTTCCCTACTCTGACTCATTTTCCCATTCTCTAGAACACTTTCTAAGATCATCTCCCAAACAGACATCGAACATCTTGATGTTAGCCCAGGGAGGCTTCTAACCTCTAGAACTGTAAGATCGATTTCTGTTCTCAAATCCTTATCTTCAAATAAGCTTCTGGGAGGAACCCAGGCTAGGATACAACAGAAGGTTTTCAGGGGGGATAAATCCTTCCCTGACAAGATACAATGTGAGCTAGGAGTTTCCTATTGGCAACACCCCTCCTTCCAATACAGAAATTCTCAGCATGATAGTCCCATCTTCATTTCGAGAATTCTAAAATAGGCTCCTGCCTTTCCTAGCCATATGTAAAGTCTTGCTCTCAATGCTACATGAAGAAAAATCTCCTTATCACAAGGAGTCACGTGCTTATTGGCATTTGTCTATGAAATGCGTATAGACTTTCAATGGTTGTAGAGCCGGTTGTGGGGAAAATGGGATGTTCTGCACTTGCAGAACTGATTTTATTTTTTTTACTCCAAGTACTCAGTTGATGAAGTGCAGGTGGCTTTGTTTCTTCCAGTTCGAGTTTTCCTAGCCTACTCATTTATCGGGGAAAGGGAAGGTATATTTGGAGTTGTTCGTTTGGTCATAGCTAACACTCTGCCAGGCTGGAGTGTAGGGACACGATCTCCATGGGGCTGAAGTTCCCCTTTAGCCCCATGGACAAATGAGATGCAGCTGGCGTTATGGTGGAGCATGGAGTCGTGTGTTCTTCATCCTGCCTGCTCTGGGGGCTTGCCACAGCTGTAAATGCCAGGCCAGTCCTGAGCTCTTTCTCAGTGCCCCAGTGTTGGCAATACCCTGAACCATTGGCTGCTCGCTATCTTTGGCACTTTGCATTTCTCTGATAGTCACATCTTTACACCCCATGAGTCCCCCAATGTCACCTACTGTATTAGTCAGGGTTCTCCAGAGAGACAGAACCAAGAGGAGAATTGGTTCACATGATTACAAGGCGAAGTCCCACGATAGCCTGTCTGCAAGCTGGGGAAAGAAAAGCCAGTAGCGTGGCTCAGTCCAAGTCTAAAAACCAGAGAAGCCCACAGTGCAGCCCCCAGTCTGAGTCTGAAGGCCCAAGAGCCCCTGGGAGGCTGCTGGTGCACGTTCCAGAATCTAAAGACCAAAGGATCTGGAGTCTGATGTCCCAGGGCAGGAGAAGAGGAAGCAAGTGTCCAGCACAGTGTGGGAAGAGAGACAGCAGAGAGCAAGCAGACTCAGCAAGTAAGCTGCTGATCCCCCTTCTTCTGCCTGCTTTGTTCTAGCCACACTGGCAGCCAATTGGATAGTGCCCACCTACATTGAGGGGGGCCTTCCTCTTCCAGTCCACTGACTCATGTGTCATCTCCTCTGGCAGCACCCTCACAGACACACGCAGAAACAATACTTTACCAGCTACCTAGGCATCCTTCAATCCAGTCAAGTTGACATCTCTCAGTCACCATCACAGCTACCCTCTGAGTTCCTGACCTGGGGACGCCGAGATGTTTGGGTTCATCCTCTGTTTCCTCTTCCACTCCCTCTCAGGGGTAGATGTATACCTCACTGATCCATCCATGCTCCCAGGGTCTGGGTGTGCAGGAAACATCTGTGGGTTTCCAACTTCAAAACTCTAGCCAGCAAACAGCATATAGGTCTCCCCTTTTTTTCAAATTCCACCCCCCCACCTCCATTTCAGAGGGAACTCACCTATCTCTTTTCGCTCCCTCTTCCTGTCCTGTAGGCGGGGCAGCAGACGACTGTCAGATTCACTTCTTTCCCTCCAGCCCTCCTGCCTTCTATTAGCGTGAACCTTTTTACACAGTACAGGGCAAGAGAGGTTGGCAAGGGGGCAAATCAGTTTTGCCTGAACCCATCAACTTTCATGTCTCACATCCTTTGTCTCTAGCTCAGAAGCTGAGAAGTGGGTGCTTTGGGTTCCAGCAATTCACACTTTGGAGCAAATGGTGACTGCAGTTCACATGTCTAAATGGGGGTGGCCTGCGTGTGTGTGAGGGGGCAGAGCAGTCTGTCCTGTCTGATGTCTGATGGCTTTTTCTCCATATAAATCATCCCCCAGTCCTAGGTGGCTTGAAACAGCAGGTATGAACAGATGGCAGTGGCTTCTCAGCATCCTGTGTTCCTGGGGCGAGTCCAGCCACAGAGGGACTGGGGATTCAGAGTGGCCACCAGGTGAACAGTGCCATCAGAACTCTGAACTGTGTCTCAGCAATGCCCTGGGGGGCCACCCGAGAGGAGGTGTTCACCGGGAAACTTGCCCAGCACGGAGCTCAGCGGCCTCCACCTCAGTCATCGAAAGCACATTCTAAATCCATCTCTCAATGACTCCTGCCTCGTGGCTGTTTGGTGCATGGTTGGGCAGATGGAGAGGTGGGCTCCCCAGTGGGTCTGGAGCGTGGGCTTCAGAGAGTGCTAATGTTTCTCAGATCTCCTCTGCAAAGCGCCAACTGTGGAAACACTGAAACTCAGGCCAGGAAATGGAAGCGCACTGCCAGGTGGCAGGATGGGCTGCTGCTTAATTAAGGAGCCTCCCCAGCTCACGGGTGACGGGTGTGGTTTGTAAATAGTTTGTGCACCTGTTACATCCACGTGTTGTGGGAATGCTCCTGGGCTTTGTCCAAGTGGGGTCCAGGCCTCCTGTGCCTAGAACAACAGTAGAAATAATATGTGGTCTTTATGGAACGTTTATAGTCTACCAAGCTTTGTGCAGTGTGAGCCCCTTTATCTGCATTATCTCATCGAATCCTCCTAGCTACCCTATAGGTAGATGTGTTACGAAGCTCATTTTATATATGAGAAGCTGACAGCAAGAGGTTAAGCAAACAGCTCAAGCTCACAGAGCTGGTGGGAGAGCGAGTCAGAACTCAAACTTGTAATTAGACAAACCTGAATTTAGAGTCTCAGTTCATCATGTGTGAAACAGGGTAGTTCTATCTACCTCTTAGGATACTGTAGGGATGAAACAAAAGTATGTCGACAAAAATCTACCAGCTGGGAATGTGTCACTGAGTGACAATCTGGTAAATGTTTGAATGCCTATTGTGAAGGCTAATTTTATGTGTCAACTTTGTTAGGCCATGGTGCCCATATATTTGATCAAATACTATTGTATGTGTTTCTGGAAAGGTATTAATACTTAAAGCAGTAGACATGGAGTAAAGCAGATCGACTACCCTCCATGATGTGGGTGGGCCTTACCCAATCAGGTGAAGACCTTAATAGGAAAAGAGCAACCTTTTTCTGTTAAGAATAGAAAGCACTACGCTGGAATAAGAGCAAATCCTTCCAGCACAATAGTACAATAGTGCCTTTGGACCAGAACTGCAGCTCTTCCAGCACAATAGTGCCTTTGGACAAGAACTCCAGCCTCCCTGCATACCCTGAAGATTTGCAACTTATCAAGTATCTGCAATCATGTGAGCCAATTCTTCAAAATAATTTTCTCTCTGTCTCTCTCTCTCTCTATGTATATATATATACACACACACATATGTATATATATGTATCTCTCTCTGTCTCTCTTAATATATATATATTTACACACACACACACACACACACACATCCTACTGATTCTGTTTCTCTGGAGAATCCTGACTGAAACACCTATGAATACACCTATGTGATATGGTTTATCCATATGGTATAATCAGCAGTTGTTAAAAAGAACAACTCATGCCTATGTATTTCTAGAGGAGAAGAAAACCAGAACATGTGTGTGTGTGTGAGTCTCTATGTTTCCCTGTGAGCATAGAGAAAGGTGTGAAAAGACACATGCCTGAAGGATGATGGTGGTGGTTGTGGAGGTGTTATTGGGGTAGGGAAGGATATTCACTTTTTCTTTCTACACTCGATTGTTTGATTTTAGCATATGTTATTTGTGTCACTAAAAGGATAATAAAGTAGATAAGTATAATATGAAAATTTTGTTGATTTAAAATTTTCCTTCTGTGACTGGAGGCGGTGGGGACAGCATAGCACAAGTCTGTCTGTATCTATTTGTTTTGTACTGATCTATGTTGAGAGGACACCCTAGCTGGAGGGAGTTGACTGGTGGTTCCTTGAGGGTGCTTTCATTAATACCGCCTCCCTACACAGAACCCTGGCCTATATAAGTGTCTGAGTCCAGCTGTGGTTTTAAAGGAATCTCCTTCCACAATTCCTGGCCTTAGTTTTCGGGGGTCTGGACAAGTTTGGTGGCCCATCTGGTGCAGTTAGGGCAGCCAAGCGTTGCTCTTCCATTGCTGAAGGGTATTAATTCTTAAACCCCCCACCCTCAGCTCTGGGATATGTCAACAAACAGCACCAAGCAGCAACTAAGTGCTGGGTGCTGTCCCGGGTGCTGAAAAGTCACAGAGGGCCAGATTTCCACTGACCATCAACTTTGACTGAAGGTTTACTAGACAGAGTCATTCTGGAAGCCCAGACAAGTGGAAGCATCTGATCAGAGTGGCCTGGCTTTTGGAATGTGGCCAACTGGACATTATCAGGGAAATGTCAAGCAACTTGTACCTCTCGCCTTCAATCCTTTTGTAGGGTCAGCTGCTCACAATTGGAATTGACTGTTGGTTTGACTGACTTAGTTGAATCAATGTGTGGTTTGTTCCTTCTGCCAAGACCAATCTCCCGTCTCCATATCCATAGAAGAGCAGGGTCTTTCTCACCTAAGATTATGGAGGATGCCAAAAGAAAGTGAGAGCCCCCTAACACCCTCTCAAACCAGCCACCTTGAAGCAATTCATTTCAACAAACATTCACCCGAAAAACAATTTGCAATTGCCAATTGCAGGCAAGACCCTGCTCTGGGACCAAAAAGTGATGAAAGTCAGATATTTCTGGTAAATAGAGGATTCTAAAGTACATCAAAATGAAGAAGGGCCTCTCCATGAAGTGCACATCAAGACCACCTGAGAGGATGAAAAAGTGCAGGTACTTGGGCTCTTTTTAAAATCCCAGGGGAAAGGCTCTGTGATAGTGCTATGAGATGGGTGTTTGTTCTGTTAGTCATTCCCTGTGTCTGAAATGTTGGATGCAAAACAAGGAGGGATGAGAGAAGAGGCTGAAGACACTAGCCATGTCACAGTGGGGCTGGCAATCTGCAGACCCAGCTGCAGTGGTTCCCAAGGTGTCTCTTTTCACATTCTACAACTTGTCTGTATCTTGAGGAAGAGCTGACGAGAGGGTGACAATAACCAGCTCATGTAATTATCACCCCTGTCCTAGTGAAGATGGGCTGTGTCTGGATAATAGCAGGAGTCCTGGGTGGCAACTAGAAGCCACAGGTGGTTGAGATGCAGATCAAGTTCTGAGCCATCACTGGCTTTAGGGATGATGCATGCTGGAACCGATACTTGTCCGTCCTCGAGTGTAGGGAGAGAGGAGGCTGTCAGTCGAATCTGCAACTGCGGTCTGCAGCATGCAGGGAAAGAGCAATGGCAACTTGCCATGAATTGAGTGAAATGACTCTTCCCCAGTTCCCCATCTCTGAGCTCTTTTAAACTTGAGGGGTGAGTCCGAATGAGCTTTTATGTTCCCTCCTTATTTTGACAGTTTGTGATCCTCTAAACTTCCCATATCAAGATATAGCCAAACAGAAACAAACCAAATCATTATATCTAAAGAACATTAAGTTACATAAATGTTTAAATTACAAAAGTAGTATCTGCTCCTTATAAATATTCAACTGACACAGAATAAAAAGCAAAATCCCTTATCTCCCCATACTCTTTCCCAAAAGCAACAACTGCTAATAGTTTGGGAATAGCCTTTCCTTAGCTTGTACTATGATGTCTCTGCTTTTAAAATTGTGAGCTTTACCATTGAACTCCAAAATTTAAATACTAGGAGACTAGATTGACTCTGAATTAAGAGTTAGAAGCTATGAACTGGAACTGTTCTCTCCCATTCTGCACAGATGTGGGTCAGTAAGGCTGAGCTGGGAGCACGTGGCATTGTTAGGAGGAGCACCAGTGGTGGGAAATCTTTCTCTGTAGCAGTGACAAAGGCTCCGGGCTGGGTGGAAAGATATGGAAGTGCCCACCATATTCCCTTTCACAAAGGTGTTAATTGTGCTTTACACCTTTGCACCCCAAAAGTGCAAAGGTGAAATTGCACTTGCTTGTTAATTTCTTAAGCTTCAAATCTTTTCATCCTGGCCTCAGGCTCTCTGCCCATTTTGCTAAAGAAATGCGTCAATTCACCTCATTTTATCTGCTTGTGGCTGATGACTGGTTTGCTCAGGTTTTTGGTGTTGATCTCTCTCTCTCTCTCTCTCTCTCTCTCTCTCTCTCTCTGTGTGTGTGTGTGTGTGTGTGTGTGTGTGTGTGTGTGTATTTGTCTGAGGTAGGTAAGTTTGTGGGAAAGGACTGCTGTTGTCTGCCACAGTGGACTTTTATTCAAGATGGTGCCCAGTGGCCATTTCAATGGAGTCTGAATGGCCTTCATGGTGGCTGGACCCCTCAGCGTGGAGAACAAGAAGAGAGCCTGTTCTGCAAGGAGACTTCTGTGCCTGCTTGGAGGTGCTCTTGTGCAGTGGCAAGCTTTAAGTTTGGTCAGCTGGGATTAGTTCTTCCCCAGATCCCTCATGGGATCTGCCCTGACTGGAGGGTGAGAGGCATGAGGGCTGCCTGGAACAGGTCGGGGCTGAGCTCATGATGACCTGCCCACACACAGTCAGCGGTGGCTAGTCATCCATGCACCTCAAAGCCATTTGTGGTGTTGATGCACTGAGGCCCCAGCCCTGCCTTACTCCTTCCTCCAGATGTGGCCAGACTTATGTGGCTCCATTTATTATTACTATTTTTTTTTTTAAAAGCAGAAACACATTATACATATTTTTCTCTGTATTGTTTCCCCCACTCAACATTTTGTATATCTCTTTGCAAGTCAATACATATAGATCTGCTTCATTCTTTGTAATAGCTGTGTAGTATTCCACAGAATATAAGATTTTCTTTTTTATTGTAAACAATTCTGCAATAAACACCCTTGCCCATACATCTTTTGAACTGGTACTTTTATTTCAGTTGGATGGGTTCCCAGAAGCAGCATTGCTCCTGGGTCCAAAGGACTTAACATCTTTAACTTTAATAAATCCTACTAGGTTACTCTCTAAAATGGTTGGGATAATTTACAGTTCCACCAACAGAGTTTGTGAGTGTCCCTGTCTTCCTGCCCTTGCCAGTACTACATGTTATCAGTCTTCTTAAATTCGGAGGTCGGGAAGTGGAATCATTTTTTTTTTTTTCATTTGCATTTCTCTGAAAACTGATGGGGTTTTACTTTAGTCTTAAGTTTACTGTATGCATTATGTTTGCAGATGTGGTTGGGGTAGCATGTGAGGATAGAAGGTGAAGATATTTTGGAAGGTCAAAGAGCTTGGAGAAAATGGGGTGTGTCCTTGATTATTTTCCGATCACATGGGGCGATCTGGTGGTGTCTCGTGCTACCAAATGCATACAGATGAAAGCATGGGATTATAGCACACACTGAAGCAGTTTAGAAAAATGAAATTGGGGTTGCCTTCTCCATTTTCAGAGTTGAGCATACATTGATGGGCTTTTTGAGGAGTTAGTGAGCTCCTCATTCCTGGAAGGATTTAAACAGACATAAGAAGGCTGACTTCTATTTATTTCTTAAGGATAGAGTGATGAATAAGACAGGCATAGTCTTTGCATTCATGAATCCTAGAGTCTGATGAGGAAGTCACACAGTTAGCAACACGATTTTACACGTGCAGCCCTCCCTCATCATTCATGGGGGATTGGTGTTTTTATAAAAAGTGGAAATTTGAACATAGGGAGAATTCCATGTGGAGATGAAGGCAGAAATAAAACTCAAGCATCTACACACCAAAGAATTCCAGTGAGCCACGAGAAGCTGGGGAGAGGCAAGAAAGATGTGTTAACTCACTCTCACATTGCTAATAAGGAACTACCTGAGACTGAGTAATTTATAAAGGAGAGAGGTTTAATTGGCTCACGGTTCCACAGGCTGTACAGGAAGCATGGCTGGGGAGGCCTCAGGAAACTTACAGTCATGGCGGAAGGCGAAGGGGAAGCAGGCACATCTTCACATGGCCACAGAAGAAAGTGAGAGAGTGTGAACGAAGCAGGAGGTGCTATATGCTTATAAACAACCAGACCGCATGAGAGATCTGTCACGTGGTCTATCAGGAGATCTATCACATGAGAGGTCTCTCGTGAGACAGCACTAGGGTGATGGTGCTAAACATCAGAAACCACCCCCAGTATCTAGTCACCTCCCACCAGGCCCCACCTCCAACAATGGGGATTACAATTCAATGGGATTTGGGTGGGGACACAGAGCCAAACCATGCAGAAAGGATTCCGCTACTGGTCCCAGAGGGAGCATGGCAATGCTGACACTTTGGTCTCAGACTTCTAGCCTCCAGAACTGTGAGACAATACCTTTCTATTGTTTAAGCCTCCCAGTTTCTAGTACTTTTTAACATCAGCCGTAGAAAAGTAATAGAGAGAATCAGGGAGATCATCAAATCCAGGGTTAGGGGTGGAGTGGGGAGGAACAAGGCATGAAGCTAAGGCATGAAGCTTCATGGACAGAGAGCTAAGAGGGCATGAGAACTGACTGAGGGCAAAGAGAAGAGATCCTGAGGAATGGCCAATGCATGTCTTCTGCTCAATTTGGGTGTCTGCCAGGGCTGGTGCCTGAAGCTGATGGAGAAGCAGACCCAAATGATAGAGGAGGCTTTGAAAATCCACTTAGATGACTCATGCAGACAGCTGGCTCCTGAGCTTACCTGGGTGTGGAATGACCAATCATCCCTGTTGGCCTAGGACTGAAGAGTTTCCTGGGATATGGACTTCCAGTGCGAACACTAGCAAAGCCTCAGGAAAATTGCTATACTGGTCACCCTACCTGGTTACCCTGGCTGTAACCCCAAAAGGTACAGCTTCTTTGAAACAATGTAAAATCCCAAGGGTGGTTCTCAGCCTAGCCTGCCAAAGTGCGATGATGTTGGCCACACTCTGATTACACCAAGGTGCTGATGGATCTGACTAGACACCACAAGAGTGTGGCCATGGTGTCTGTGGGTCCTTGATCTTCACAAATTTCAGAACAGAGGGCAGATCAGGGACTTCCTTAATGGAGAACCTGACTGGTTTTCCTTCTGGTCCTCCAGGATATGCCAGGAGCACCTGTATTGGGGTGAGTGGTACCCCCCAAAAGATATCTCCTTGTCCTTATCTCTAGAACCTGTGCGTATTACCTTACATGGCCAAAGTTGTGTTAAATTAAGAATCTTGAGAGGGGGAATTTATTCTAGATTATCCTGAAGACCATAGATGCCACCGTAGGTATGCTGAGAAAAAGGAACACAGAGGGAGGCTTGATACAGAAACACACAGGGGAAGGTAGCATAAGGATGGAGGCGGGAATTGGAATGATGCAGCCACATGCCCAGGAATGCTAGGGCAGCCAGTCCTAGAAGAAGCAAGGGCTGGGTCGTTCTCCAGAGGCTCCAGAGGGAGTGTGGCCCTGCTGACACCTTCATTTCAGACTCCTAGCCTCTAGACCTGTGAGAGAATCAAGTTCTGTTGTTTTAAGCCACCAAGTCTATGGTAAATTGTTATAGCAGCTACAGGAAACTGAGGCAGCACCCATAGACTGAGCTTTCAGAGCACCAGACAAGAGAAACCAAGCTTGGGTCCCCATCTGGTCATGGCCATGTCACCATCTGACAAGCTGTTGCCCGGAGTCTCTCACGAATGACAGGTAGCCGGTCGGGGGTCATTGTGTGTGGGGGGTAAGTGGGTGGGCGAGGGTCTGCTCCATGCCAACTGAGTCTCAGCATTAATTCACAAGTGAAGCTGAAAGCAACCTACTTCTGCAATCGAGAATCATGGGCACATCTCCCCAATAGTCAGGCATTAGACTTCACTAGGCAGCTGGTGTTTTGTGGGATAAAATAGGCACGCAGGGCCCTGGCAATATGATAGGCACAGAAACTGCTAGAAGAGGAGGGAGGCGGGAACGGCTTGGCGGCAGAGTTGGTGCTAATTCATTCAAACAGCCTCTCCCATTGGCGCAGCCTTTTCCAGCTTGTAAGGTGTTTTCACAGGCCTTTCCTCATCTGCTCCTGGCAAGATCCCTGGGAGGGAGGCTGGGAGGGGGTGCTCATGTGCTGGAAAGACAAAATTCTGATGACCAGGGGAGGTATTGGCACCCGGGCCTCCCAGCTGGTGAGCCAGGGGAGGCAGAACCAGCTGCCTCCAATTTAGAGCTCATTCCTCAGCTTCAAGATGGCTAGGAGTTGAGCTCAGGCAGGTTCCATCAGGTGGCTCCCCTGTTTTGCTTCAGGGGGCAGCTCCTGCAATGCCTGTGAAGGGCTGTCTCAGGGTGAGTTCTCCGGGAAGCAGACAGTAGGCATACAGATGTTTTTTTGGGAATATTTTGGGGGCCAATGCCTATGGAAGGGAGGTGGGGGGAGGTGGTACTGGGCAGATGGAGAAGTTGGGTCGGAATGCAATCTTCAGTGGTGGCCTCGGCCAACCCCACAGAGGGCTCTGTAGCTTGGATGACCCTTGACGGCTGTCTCAAGGTGAGGCTAGAAGGCTGGGTCTTTTTACTCCTGCGTTGATCAGTCATTGGATGTGGGCTTCCCCAGAAAGAGGACATGACCTTGGGTGAGGGGCCCTCCTCAGCTGAGCAAGCCCTGGAAGAGGATGCCACGTGAGGGCTCTCTGCCTACAGCACTTCCAGCAGCTGCAGATGCGTCCTTCATTTCCACAGGGGCCCTGGTGATGTACCACATTATCTGTGCTACAGGGGCCTTTGAGAAGGCTGGGGATGACTAGCGGGGGTCAGCATCCTCTTGAGGCAGTTCTTGGAGTATTGAGGGAGTCTGGAGGAGGCCCAGGGAGTGATATCTCCCAATATCGCATCATAGAGAAGGTAGCGTACACTACAAGAATATTGCAGATAACCATAGGGAAAGCTTTTGAACATACCCATGGCAAAACTATTTCAAGTAGTTAAGACTTGGTGACTTTTTTTTTTTTTTTGAGATGGAGTCTCACTCTGTTGTCCAGGCTGGAGTGCAGTGGCAAGATCTTGGCTCACTGCAGCCTCCGTCTCCCGGGTTCAAGTGATTCTCCTGCCTCAGCCTCCTGAGTAGCTGGGACTACAGGCATGCACCGCCACACTTGACTAATTTTTTGTGTTTTTAGTAGAGATGGGGAGGAGGTGGTACTGGGCAGAGGGAGAAGTTGAGCTGGAATGCAATTTTCAGTGGTGACCTCACCATGTTGGCCAGGATGGTCTTGATCTCCTGACCTCGTGAACTGCCTGCCTCAGCCTCCCAAAGTGCTGGGATTACAGGCGTGAGCCACTGTGGCTGGCCTTTTTTTTTTTTGTATTTTTAGTAGAGACAGGATCTCACCATGTTGGCCAGGCTGGTCTCGAACTCCTGACCTCAGGCAATCCGCCTGCCTCAACCTCCCAAAGTGCTGGGATTACAGGCATGAGTCACCATGCCCAGCCAAGACTTGGTGACATTTCTAGGGGAAAATTGTCTCAGAGTTCCAGCCCACTTCTGATTCAAACCACCGATCGTTCCTAGGCCGGGGGCATTGTCTGCAGACCTGATAAATTATCTGCCAACAGTTCTGAGTTAAGCAGCCTCGGGACACAGGGCTTGCAGAGACACTGGTGACCTGTCGCATGCATCTGTTTGGTACATAGAAGGTGCATGGGCTCTGAGGCCACAGGCACAATTATAAGTCTTAGTTCTGCTGGTTGCTAGCTGTGTGACTTTGCACAAGTTACTTGACCACTCTGAACTTCAGTTTCCTTCCCCTATTGAAATGGGGACAACAATACCTACTCATTTAGCTTTTCTTCTGTTATTACATCTCATAAAAAGTGTTAACTATAGGTAACAGAAAGAAATATGTGCACATGTATGTTTATATGTACACACACACACACACACTTACTGTGCTTGCTAGGCACTCACTGTGCTCCCAGCCTTATACCTGGGGAGTGAAGAGGGAAGATAATATTTTATCTATTCTCAAACAGCTTACAGTCTAGTGAAGATGAAACCATATACTGGTGAAGTCATCATATTAGTACTCTCTTTCACAATTATTATTTAATCTCACAGCAGCCCTGTGCAAAAGGCATTTTTTTTTACCCCTTTTACAGATGGAAAAACTGAGGCTCAGAGAAGGGAGGAGACTTGTCTGAGGTCACAAGGCAGATCTGTGGTGATGGGACAGGAACTGGGACTCAGGTCTCCCCAGGTCCATGAGCTTCTCAGGGGCTCCCAGGATGCTGACGCTTCTGAGCTTGTCGATTTCCACTAAGTGTTCTTGCGGAGTGAAGCTGTTATTGCTAAGGAAGAGACTGAATGGTTAGTGGAGTTGGGTGGGTTTATGGGGCAGCTGCCTGGAGCAGGGGTAATCCAGGCTGGGGCTGAGGGAAGAGGGGCCAAGGGGTGATTTCTTGGGGGCTGCAGGGACCCCCAGTTGTGTAGAAACTGGGCGCTATCAGCATGCCTGGTATCAAACTGTATTGTCCTTGCCTGCCTCTGAGCCTGATGTTTCCATCTTACAGTGGGAAGATAGGACTATGCAGTGTCTGAGGTTCCTTATGGCTCCACCTTTCCGGGGCTCTGAGATTCTGAAGTAACCCTGATCTGAAAGGAGGGAGCTGACATCCTGGGATGTGGCAAACTTGAATGACTCCTGCTTGCAAAAATGTTGGGGTCGGGGACTGGAGGCTAGGGCTGTGGGAAATGTTTTAAATTACCTTTTTTTTTTGAAACGGAGTTTCACTCTTGTTGCCCAGGCTGGAGTGCAATGGTTTGATCTCGGCTCACTGCAACCTCCACCTCCTGGGTTCAAGCGATTCTCCTGCCTCAGCCTCCAGAGTAGCTGGGATTACAGGTGTGTGCCACCATGCCCGGCTAATTTTGTAGTTTTAGTAGAGACAAGGTTTTTCCATGTTGGTCAGGCTGGTCTCAAACTCCTGACCTCAGGTGATCCGACTGCCTTGGCCTCCCAAAGTGTTGGGATTACAGGTGCCCGCCACCACGCCCGGCTAATTTTTTGTATTTTTAGTAGAGACGGGGTTTCATCCTATTAGCCAGGAGATGGTCTCGATCTCCTGACCTCGTGATCCACCCTCCTCGGCCTACCAAAGTGCTGGGATTACAGGCGTGAACCACTGCGCCCTGCCCCTAAATTACCTTTTAAAAACCATTTTAAGCGTACAATTCAGTGATATAAATTGCATTTACAATGTTGTGCAACCATCACCACTATCTATGTCTAAAACCTTGTCATCACCCCACACAGAAATTTTGTACCCGTAACTCTCGATTCCCACTGCTCTTCAGCCTCTGGAAACCTCTACGCTGTCTTCTGTTTCTCTGGATTTGTCTATTCCAGATGCCCCATAGAAGTGGAATCACACAATATTTGTCCTTTTGTGTCTGGCTTATTTCACCTAGCCTGTTTTTGAGGTTTGTCCATGTCATAACATGTATCCTTGTTATGGCTGAATACACCCTTTATGGCTGAGTATACCACTTTTTGCTGCTGTTGTTTATTCATTCATCTGTGGCTGGATGCTTGGGTCATTTCTACCTTTTGGCTATTGTGAATAATGCTTCTATGAACATTGATAGACAAGTATGTGTCTGAGTTCCTGTCTTCAGTTCTGTTGGGTACACGCCTAGGAGGGCAATTGCTCAGTCGTGTGCTCATTCTGTTCTGCTTTTTGAGAAACAGCCAAACCATTTTCCACAGCAACTGCACCATTTTACCTTCCCACCAGCAATGCACAAAAGCTCCAATTGCTCCACGTCCTCACCAACATGAGTTTCCTTTTTTAAAATTAAAGCCATCTGACATCCTAATAGTTGTGAAGTGACATCTCATTGTGGTTTTGATCACGTTCCCCCAATGACTAATGACGTTGAACACCTTTTCATGTGCTTATAAGTCATTTATATACCTTCTTTGGAGAAATACCTATTCAAGTTCTTTGCCCATTTTAAAATTAGGTTCTTTGCTTTTTTTTTTTGTTATTGAGATGTAAAAGTTCTTTACATGTCCTAGATATTAAACTCCTACAATATATTTGATTTGCAATCATATTCTCTTATTTTATAGGATGTCTTTTCACTTTCTTGATAGTGTCTTTAGATGTACAAAAGTTTTAAATTTTGATGAGGTCCAATTTGTCTCTTATTTTCTTTTCTTGCTCATGCTTTGGTGCCATATCTAAGAATCGTTTGCCAAATCCAAGGCCATGAAGATTTACCTCTACATTTTCTTCTTAGAATCTTACAGTTTTAGCTCTTAGATTTAGATCTTTGATCCACTTTGAGTTAATTTTTGTATATGCTGGCAGAGGTAAGGTAAATTCCTTTTTAACAAAATTTTTTAAATGTGATTATGCATTTTTTTCGATTAAAAAACCTGATATTTAAAAGCTAAAATTAAAACAAAACAAAACGGGGCAGGTGAAGTAAAGCAGGTAGACGGGCCAGAAGCATTCAGGTGGTCTTAGACACAAGTGCAGAATTAGGTTTTCAGTGCCTGAAGCAAGAGATTTTTATCAGCTTTGTTTCTATCCTAACCAAGATACGGGGTAGGATGCTGAACTCGGGAGCCCTCTAAATCAGTGCTTCTCAGACTTACAGATCATGTGGGCATCTTGTCGATTTGCAGATTCTGATTCAGTAGGTCTGCATTAGGGCCTGAGATACTGCATTTTTCTTTTTTGGTTAACTTTATTTCATTGTGGTAAGAGATTTAACATCAGATCTACACTTTTTTTTTTTTTTTTTTTTTTTAGAAGGAGTCTCACTCTTTTGCTTAGGTTGGAGTGCAGTGGCATGATCTCAGCTCACTGCAGCCTCCGCCTCCCAGGTTCAAGCAATTCTTCTGCCTCAGCCTCTTGAGTAGCTGGGACTACAGGCATGGACCACCATGCCCGTCTAATTTTTGTATTTTTAGTAGAGATGGGGTGTCACCATATTGGCCAGGCTGGTCTCGAACTCCTGACCTTGTGACCTGCCTGCCTCGGCCTCCCAAAGTACTGGGATTACAGGCAAGAGCCACCACACCCAGCCCTCTTAAATTTTTAAGCATACAATAAATACAGTGTTGTTGACTATAGGTATAATGGTGTACGGCAGGTCTCTAGAAGTTTTTCATCTTACCTAATGGACACTTTCTGCCATTGATTAATAATTCCCCACTTCCCTCTTCCCCCAGCCCTTGGAAACACCATTCCGCTCTTTGATAGTGTGACTATTTTAGATACTTAGTATATGTGGAATCAGGCAGTACAATTGGCCCGCAATCTGCAGGTTTCATCTCCCATTCAACCAACTGTGCATTGAAAATACTCTATTTGAAAAAGAAATGATACAAATACAATACAAAAAAAAAAAACAATATAATAAAAGACAACACAAATAAATATGTAGTATAACAATGATTCACATAGCATTTACAATGTATTAGGTATGATAAGTAATCTAGAGATGATTTAAAGTATACGGGAGGATGTGCGTAGGTTATAGGCAAATTCGACACCATGTTATATCAGGGACTTGGGAATCTGTGGATTTTGGTATCCAAGGAGGTCCTGGAACCAATCCCCCATAGATACGGAGGGAGGTCTGTGTTTG
The DNA here is from genome assembly GCF_001698545.2 of Rhinopithecus bieti. Taxonomy (NCBI): domain Eukaryota; kingdom Metazoa; phylum Chordata; class Mammalia; order Primates; family Cercopithecidae; genus Rhinopithecus; species Rhinopithecus bieti. The sequence goes on along the minus strand of NW_016814433.1, from coordinate 1,717,345 downwards.
CTTTTGTGGAACTGGCTTGTTTCCCTTAGCATAATGTCCTAAAGATTTGTTTATGTCATCACCTCACATCTGTTAGGGTGGCTGTTATCAAAGAAAAAGATGATGAATATTGGTGAGGCTATGGAGAAATTGGAATTCTTGCACACTGTTGGTGGGAATGCAGAATGGTGCGGCTGCTATGGAAAACGGTATAGAGGTTCCCAAAAAATTAAAAATAGGACTATCATATGCTCCAGCAACCTTATTCCTGGGTATGTATCCAAAAGAACTGAAATCAGGATCTCAAAGAGATACAAGCATTCCCATGCTCATTGCAGCATCGTTCACATTAGCCAAGGGAACAACCTAATGTCCACTGACAGATGGAGAAACAAAATGCCGTATATACATACAGCGGAGTATTATTCAGCCTCTGCAGTGTTTCAGGTTCTGCCCTTCTAATAAGTTCTCAGATGATGTGGATGCTGCTGGCCCGTGGAGAGTCCCGGCTCCTGCAGGCGTCAGTGGTGAGGTTTGTGGCCTGGTCTATGTGCCCAACCCTCTGCCTTCCTCCTACTGTCTGACCCAGGGATGGGTGGAATAATGGTCAGGACTGGGCTGGCCTGTGAGGGAAGCAGAGAGGGACCTGAAGGCTTCACCACAGGTTGTGGTTGAGGAGTCCCACCTTACAGCCTGGACACTGACTTAGCAGTGACCAGAGGAACTGAGTGAGGCACCTGGGGTGCACAATTTAAGGAGCTGCTTATTTTAGGGGTTGTACAAGTGCAGGGTCAGCATGTATGTGACTGAGACAGTAAGGGTCTCCTTAAATTTCATGCCTCAGGCATCTCACTTGCCTCATCCAGGTTCCAGCCCTGGGCTCAGGGTCCATCTAGGGGCCTCTCCTGGCCCACCTGGGACAGAAGGAGCAGTTCTAGCTTGAAGACCTCTAGGATTTTGTGGGAATGAGTATGGGAGTTCACATAAAGGATTCCCGAGTGATCACACCCAGACCGGCTACAAAATTTGTAGGGCTGAGTGTAAAATGAAAACTCAAGCATTGTTAAGAATTTTAAGACAGCGGCAGCAGAGAATTCAACCAAGCATGTGCCCTTCTGATAGCGGCGACCCCGTGAAGCTGCACAGGTTGCAGGCCCTAGGCAGACCTATAATGAGAGAATGGATGGCTTTGTAAGGCGGTGAGCTCCCTGGCTGTGGAATGATGAGGAGGCCCTCCGGTATCAAAACAGAAGTGCACTCAAGGTCGCAGTCTGCAGGCTGCATTGCATTCAGACGGCTGCTTCTCTGAGGGTCTGAGCTGGGAACCTTCTGACCCCCATCCTTTGGGCTGCCAGGCCAACCTTGGGAGGAGCCCTTGGCCTCCATTCTTCAATGCCACAGCAGAGAGCAGGAGTCAGCTTCCTATTTTCCCAGTGCTGGAGGAGTGAAGCTTTGCCTGGGGGCTCTGTCTTTACTCAGAGCCTCAGCCTTGCTAAGGGCCTCTCTAAGCGGGAGGAAGATCTTGCAAGATCCTCCCAACAGAGAGAAGAAGGGAAGTTTTGCCTGGGAAGCCTGGGGAGGATTTCTGATGTGAGAGAGTCTTGCAAAAATGACCTGCTTAGAGGACAGACAGAGCTGTTTAGGGCAGGGAGAAGTCAGCTTCTGGCCAGCAGACAGCAGACAGCAGCCTTCCAGGACCTGTCAGCTCTGGCTAGAGGGAGATCTCTACCCTGGTTCTGGCAGCCTGGCCTAGGGTTCTGCTTGACTCACGGTGTCCCCACCCTACACTCTCCTGAGGGACTCACAACTCAGGAACGCACACACTTTAGGTGTCATGGGCCAAGCCACTGCTGGTCAGTGTTGGAGGGTGGCTGCTGAATTGGCCAGGGGTAGGAGCCAGGTGATGTGTGACTTTGGCCTAGATTCCCCCAGACTCCCCAGGCCATGGGGTATTCCTACCTCGCCTGGACTCTATAGCTTCCTCCGTAATCTCTGGGATCCCACCTGGAGGCTGCCTGCTCCAACTCTATTTCCAACATGCTGGACGCTAAGAAAGCTCCTGCTGGTGGATGAGGGGACTGTGGTTCCTGATAACCTGTGGGCAGCACCTCACAATTAAGAAGTGCTTTCAACGCACTGTCCCATCTTCTCTTTGCCATAACCTTCTGAATGAGATGAGGATCCTTGTTTTATCGATAAGACCACCAAGGAGCAGAAAGGTTCACACTCTGCCCAAGTCAATCCAGAAAAGAGCTTGGCCAAGGTTTGAACTGAGAGCAGTCCAACTCTGAAACCCAAGCTCATTGGACTACCTCCACCAGCAGTTCTCAAATGGGATTACACACCAGAGTGACTTGGGGAGCACAGAAAAACACAGGTGGCTGGGCCCACCATCTTAGTCTATGACAAAATACCATGGACTAGCAGCTGATAAACAAGGGAAATGTATTTCTCATAGTTCTGGAGACTGGGAAGTTCAAGATCAAGGTGACTGCTGATTCGGTGGCTGGTGAGGGCTGGTTCCTCAGCGACAATGTATTCTCGCTGCATCCTCCCATGGTGGAAGGGGCTAGCTAGCTCTCTGGGGCCTCTTTTCTTTTTTTTTTGAGTTGGAGTTTTGCTCTTGTCGCCCAGGCTGGAGTGCAGTGGCTCGATCTTGACTCACTGCAACCTCCTCCTCCCGGGTTCAAGCGATTCTCCTGCCTCAGCCTCCTGAGTAGCTGGGATTACAGGCATGTGCCACCATACCTGGCTAATTTTTGTATTTTTAGTAGAGATGGAGTTTCACCACATTAGCTGGGCTGGTCTCAAACTCCTGACCTCAGGTGATCTGCCCGCCTTGGCCTCCCAAAGTGCTGGGATTACAGGTGTGAGCCGCCACGCCTGGCCTCTGGGGTCTCTTTTATAAGGGCACTAATTCCTTTTATGAAGGTGGAATCCTCTTGAGTTAATCATCCCCCAAAGGCCCTGCCTTCTAATAACATTGCCTTGGAGATCAGGTTTCAACATGTGAGTTTTGGGGGCAAAAAATATTCAGATCGTACCACACCCCTAGCTTCTGATTCAGTAGGTCTGGGGTGGGGACTGAGAGTTTGTTTTTCTAACAAGTTCCCAGGGGATGTGGATGCTGCCGGTCACGGGGCCAGATTCTGAGAACTCCAACCTAGAAACACTTCTCTTGTATTCAGGAACTAGACCCAGTTCTGCAAGAGCTATGTACCCATCAGGACGCAAACACATTGCAGAGCAATGGCAGTGCCAGTTTGAACTTGGGCCACACTAAGCGTGTGCCAGGCACTGTAAGGCACCAGCTCATTTAATCCTTGTAGCAACTCTATGAAGTGGGAAGCCTCATTGTCCCCATTTTAGAGATGAGGAAATACAGCCACAGAGGAAAAGCTGCCCAAGGTAACGCAGCCAGCAAACAGCAGATTTGGACTTGAAACCCAGGCAGTCTGGCTCCAGAGTGTACCCTGACCTACACCAGCCCCAGATTCTTGCAGACCTGGCTGTGAGTCTCCGCTCCATCACTTACCACCCCTACGACCTTGAACATGTTATCTGGTGTTTCTCAGCCTCAGTATCCAGGCTTGTGCAATGGGCAAAAGAGTGGTGCCTGCTCTTCGGGATTCTAAGGATTAGAAAGGATGAACCAAAGGGCCTGGAGGAAGCATGTGACATACAGTGGCACTCACTAGACAGTAATGACTATTACTGAGATTGCTGAAAATCACCTGCCCTCATCCTCGGGCACAAGTCCCTCAGCCAAGGATGTGGGGAAAACCAGGATCTTCTTTCCTCTCCTCCCCCTCCCCATCCTCCAGATCCCCAAACCCTGAGGCCTTCAGTATTCCTTCTGAATGGGACCCCCTCTCTCAAGTAGACCTGGGAGCTCTTGGTGGGGTTACAGCATGAAGCTAGGGATGACAGTGTTCCCTCTGGGGGCTGGGAATTCGTTATTTCTGTCTAGACTCAAACACTGCAGCTTTGGAAGTGAGTGCATTTTGCCCCAGATATAGGGACATAAAAGATTTGGCTTCACGGCCAGGCACGGTGGCTCACACCTGTAATCCCAGCACTTTGGGAGGCCGAGGTGGGTGGATCACCTGAGGTCAGGAGTTCGAGACCAGTCTGACCAACATGGTGAAATCCCATCTCTACTAAAATACAAAAATTAGCCGGGCATGGGGGCGGGCGCTTGTAATCCCAGCTACTCGGGAGGCTGAGGTGGGAGAATTACTTGAACCCAGGAGGTGGAGGTTGCAGTGAGCCGAGATCGCGTCACTCCACTCTAGCTGGGGCAACAAAGAGCGAAGCTCTGTCTCAAAAAAAAAAAAAGATTTGGTTTCAGATGGGAGACAGTTCAAAATTATAAATCACAGACAATCACAGGGGAGCCCTGTTGTTCAGGAGGGAAATAGACCCTCACCGTCCTGGTTTTCATTGATGGGATTTTAGGAGGATCTTCTAACAGCCACCCAGGGGAGGGTAGAGAGGAGCCCATCATGCCAGAGAACCAACTGTGGAGCCTTCAGCAAGCGGGCAGCCCTGCCCCTGCAGTTTGGGGTGAAGGAGGCTCTTTACAAGCCCCTTATGACTCGTGTGTGTGTGTGAAACTTTACACTTCACCCTGTGCCTCTGGGCTCCTTTGGTAGCCTAGTGGGGCATGTCTTGGTCATGCATGGCTTTTACAGTTATATTCCTTGGGGGTATAAGAGGAAGTATGGGCCAGGCGCGGTGGCTCACACCTGTAATCCCAGCACTTTGGGAGGCAGAGGCGGGCGGATCACTTGAGGTCAGGGGTTCAAGACCAGCCTGGCCAACATGGTGAAACCCCATCTCTACTAAAAATAAAAAAATTAGCTGGATGTGGTGGTGCATGCCTGTAACCCCAGCTACTAAGGAGGCTGAGGCAGGAATCGCTTGAACCTGGGAGGTGGAGTTGCAGTGAGCCGAGACCGCACTACTGCACTCCAGCCTGGGCGACAGAGCGAGACTCCGTCTCAATAAAAAAAAAAATAGAGGAAGTACGTAGACTCTGGAATTTGACAGATTTGGTATTGAATTCCAGCTCAGGCTCTTCTGAATGCTTTTGTAGAACTTCCCATGGGCCAGGCACCAGTCTTAGTGCTTTATATACATTATACATTTATTATTTGTACCAACCGCATGAGATAGACACTATCATTATTTGTCTTTTACAATAAGGAACTGAATCATGGAGAAGTTAAGTAAATTACCCAAGGTCACACAGCTAACAAGTGGCTGAAGCTTGAGGTCCTGGCTGTCTATGCTATTTATTTAAGGTTGTTTAAAGTGGTTTCTGTGTATTAACTCATTTAATCTCACAAACCCTATGAAGTGGAAATTATTCTTATCCCTACTTGATGAGTGGGAATACTGAGTCTCAGAGACTGGTCTTTTCTAAGTTCCTAAGAGAGGCAACATGACCTGATGGTAAAGAACAGGAGAACCTGCAGCTGGATCGACCAGGGTTCAAATTCCATTGCCACTCCTTACTAGCTGTGTGACCCTGAGCCACTTACTTAACATCTCTGACCCTCAATAAAGGAGGGGTAGTGATATAGGATAGCAAGGGGTAAGTGATAATAGCATCTAGTACTTGCCACGAGATACCCTCTAGTATAATACTTAGTTCCTTACGATTTTAACCTGTTAAACTCTTCCAATAATCCCATGATTCTATTACTAGTCATATATATATGGAAGAAACACAGAGAAGTTACATAACTTGCCTAAATTCACACAGCTAGAAAATACCAGAGCTAGGATTACATGCCGGGTAGTTAGCTTGGGCCGTCTGGCTCCAGAGACAGTGCTCTTAAGGACTGAATTAAACTCATCACATATATAACTAGCTTATAGAATGAACTGGAATTGTTAGACTGCAAGCAGAAAGTAAGTTAATATTTACCCCATTAATTCATTCTCTTAAATAACTTTTTTCCTGTTACCAGGTGAAATCTTTAGCAGATCTTTAGTTTTTCTGTACACTCTTAGGAATTAATAAATAGCTCATTTTCTCCCCAGTCATTAAAAAGTCCCATTTTCTGTATTATCAAAGCTTTAGTCTCACATCCAATTCAAAACAACTTTCTCTTCCCAACCACCTCTTGGCTTGGGCCCCCTTCAGGCTGGGGCACCTGCCTTGGGGAAAATTCGTCATGACTGGGCTTCTTCATGCTTTCCACCATTGAGTTTCTGTACCTCCTCCTTCTCTACCTCTTCCGTGTGGGTTTTCCCAGGTCTGCAGCTGAGGGAGGGAGGAGAGGCAAGAGGTTGAAGCATGTGATCAGTGGAGTTACCACCTGGAGCTGGCGCTTTCTGGGGTGGTGCGTTTCAAACGCTGATCCTTTCACTCATGGAACCCTTTGGAGGGTTTCTTGGATAATGGCAGTTCCCTGGGATAGGTGGTCCCAGCTTAAGAGGCTCCTCTCAGTCCCTGCCTTCCTGCTGCCTGTCTCCCAACGGACCTATTGTGGGTCTCTGGGTGGAGGTCCTTTCAAGACAACTTCTTCCTGGAGGGAAGGGTCCATGCCTTCGTCTGCCCTCATGGAAGTGAAACTGCTGCAACCCCCTCTTTTTGCTGTGTTATTCCTTTACTCATCACTTGAGCCTTTTCTGGTGTCAGTGAGGGACCAGTCCCTGCAGCCCTGAGATTGAGATGACTTGAACCAAGCTTGTGAGGAGGAAGCACCTCCTTTCTCCATGAGAAGAGAGAATAGCACAGGACTCCAGAAACCCGCTCTCAAAAAGCATCCTCCTGTTCCATCCTCTCCTCATTAATTTTCAAGCCTTTCTTTCCAGGCCTTGAAGGTGGGTGATGGATGAAGGGTTGCCAGGTGGGATTTTTTTGGTGTTCCTTCTGCAAGTCTTTCAGAGATGACGCAACAGCTCTACAGGGTATGTGGACACCAAACACTCTCTGCTCTCAGCTTTGCATCTGTAGGAAGTGGTTTCCAAAGAGAGCCACTAGTAATTCCTCCATCCCTGCATGCACAGGCCCTTCTCCCATCAAAAGAGGGTTTACTCCTCCTCCCTCGGCCTTTGGGCTGGCCTTACAAACTGCTTTGATCAATGGAATGTGGTGAAAGTAATGCCAATTCTGGACCTGTCCCTTAAGATGCTGTTTTCTTTCCCTCTTGGAACCCTGGTGCCAAGCTGTAAAGAAGTCAGGCCGGCCGGGCGCGTGGCTCAAGCCTGTAATCCCAGCACTTTGGGAGGCCGAGACGGGCGGATCACGAGGTCAGGAGATCGAGACCCTCCTGGCTAACACGGTGAAACCCCATCTCTACTAAAAATACAAAAAAATGAGCCAGGCGAGGTGGCAGGCGCCTGTAGTCCCAGCTACTCGGGAGGCTGAGGCAGGAGAATGGCATAAACCCAGGAGGCGGAGCTTGCAGTGAGCTGAGATCTGGCCGCTGCACTCCAGCCTGGGCGACAGAGCGAGACTCCATCTCCAAAAAAAAAAAAAAAAAAAAAAAGTCAGGCCATGCTGCTGGGGAAAGAGACCATGCTGAAAGGTCCTGGGGGAGGAGATGCCCCATCGAGAGGCCACAAAGGAGGAGGGCAGAAGCGTGCCAGCTGACAGTTGGCTCCAATATGTGAGAGACCTTCTCAGACCTTCAGCCCATTAACCACCTGAATGCAGCCACATAAGCAATTGAGGTGAGAAACATGGAGCAGAAGGTCTGCCCAGTCAACCCAGAGAGTCATGAGAAATAATAAATCACTGTGGTTTAAAGCCAATCATTTCTGGACTGTTTGTGATGCAGCTATTCATAGGTAACTGAACCCGGAGCCACTGCTGAAACTGAGATGCCAGGACACCTTCCCCGTTAGCATCTCCTTCAATAAACAGACTACACATTAGGCGGGACTCCGGGAACAGGTATTGACATTGGGGTAATTATTAATAGTTGATATTATAAAGACTTGTGTTCCAATTCTGGCCTTGTCAATTAGTGAACTCATCTTTTGTAGCCTAATGTTTTTCTTCTGTGATATGGGAACTTCTCCCGTTCTTACATGGGATTGTGGTGAGAATTAGAGGAAGTATACTAAACATGGCTTGGGCGTAAATCAAAGCCATTTTGGTTGGTTATTCACCTTCTCAACAATGGGGAGCCACAGCAGGTTTTAGAGGAAGGGAGGGCTGACATCCAAGCTACTTGTCATTGTTTCGTGTTCCCTGAGTGATTTGACAGGCTTACAAATGTGTCCTGAAGCAACAGGCAGGGAAGAGAGAGGTGATGTAAGGGAGCAGAAGGACAGAGGTCCTTGGACTCCTCCCCTCTGCTGGGGACCCTGGTGAGCATTTTGTTAAATTCTGGAGAGCACTTTTCACTACAAAATGGGTCTGCAGTCTCTTGGTGGATGAGTCCTAGTTCTCCAGCCTCTCCCAGGAACCAGGCTTCTGCCTTTGGGCACATTTCCTAACCCATTATGGTAGAAGTGTTCAGCCCAGGTTCCCACTGCATGCAGGTGTCGAAGAGATGGATGCCCAAAGCACCTCGCCTGAGCCTCACTTCCCAGGCCCCAAACCTAATGGTTGTAACTGAGGACCTGCAGGCACAGCTAGTGGCCAGGATGATGCTCGAGCGTCCTGCAGCAATGATGCTGCGAGATACTAACAACTGAGGTTGGAAGTTTGCTGGACCAGGGCCTACACCCTGCGTGAAGGCTGACAGAGCAAGAGTATTGCCATCTTGGACAAGCACTGTCATTTTAAGTTTACCTTGATCAAAAACTGCCTAAATCCAAATGTATCAGCCTAATGGCTAAGGTCAGCATGGCCGTAAACCACAAATCATATCTCCGACCAGAAACATTCCAAACCCCTCCTCAACCAGAGATATGCCAACCCCGAGATAACCTCCCGTCTGACCAGAGACATTCCAACCCCACCATAAAACTTCTCCCCAAAACAGAAATATCCCAAGCTTGTCATAAGCCCCCTCACCCTAAAACCAATATATACTCTTAGTCTGTGAGAGAGAATGCTCCTGACAGAAATCAGCCAGAAGCCCCTCTCAGATTTATTTATCTAAAATAAACCTGTCTTTGACTATTGAGCCACACTTCACATTTCTTTGCATTTCTTTTCTCTTTAACTCTTACAAAGGCTCTCTCTTCTTCTACGCTGGGGCCAGCAGCTGTTCCTTTGCTTGCTCAGGAAGTAGCTCCGATGCCACATAACTTCTCTCTGAGTCAGTAGGTAGATTCAGGGCATAAGGTCAGCACGTTAGGGGAGCTGCTGGCAGAAGGGACCCTTGGAGTAGGGGGCAGGGGCAGGGCAAAGAGCCCTTGGACGAGAGTCTGAAACTTTGGTTTGGGTCCTTTCAGTTGTTTGCTAATGGTATGACCTTGGGAAAGTCACTTCCCGTTTTGGAGGCTCAGTTTTCTCATCTGCAAATTAGGAATGAACATGTTGCTCTGCCAGTCCTCACAGTGGGGCTATTGTGAGGACTGTTGAGATAATGGGACTGGTGAGGCACTACTTTTCCTCTGTACCTTCTTAGCTGAGGGACTTGAGCTGGTCAATACAGCTCTCAGCTTCTCAGTTTCTTTATCTGTGAAATGGGCATAATAAAATGTTTTCTTTTCTTTTCTTTTTTTTTGAGACAGAGTCTCACTCTGTTGCCCAGGCTGGAGCGCAGTGGCACGATCTCGGCTCACTGCAAGCTCTGCCTCCCAGGTTCATGCCATTCTCCTGCCTCAGCCTCCCAAGTAACTGGGACTACAGGCATGTGCCACCACGCCCAGCTAATTTTTTGTATTTTTATTAGAGACGGGGTTTCACCATGTTAGCCAGGATGCTCTTGATCTCCTGACCTCGTGATCTGCCTGCTTTGGCCTCCCAAAGTGCTGGGATTACAAGCGTGAGCCACTGCACCTGGCCTGTCATGAGGTTGAAAGGATCCTTTAGCTTCAAATGACAAAAACCATCTCTAATGAGTTTGAGCAACAAGGAAAACTGTTGCAATCAGCAGGGGTTTTTGGCACTCTCCAGAGCACCCCACCCTTGATGTGACTTGGCTCCAAAACTCTGTTCAACACTTAAAGTTCACCTGGGGTCAAGTGTTCCTGTCTGGACCAATGGGCTCTAGCCAGGGAGACAGAGGCAGGTCAAAGACACATGGCTTCTGTGAGTCTACCCACATGGCAGGGTAGACAGCCATGTGCTGCTCATCCCCTAGAGCTCTGTGGACCAGTGCCTGGTGGCCTGCAGAGAATGGTGGTGGCCACTATCACGATTGTGAGTTATGATAAAGAAAGGAGAGCCCAAAGTCATTCCTATCCTGGGGCTGCCCTCCAGAGGAGTTGTAGGGGCCTTAGGTGGCAGTTCCAGGTATCTGTCTCTGCTCCATTGTCCAGGCCCTTGTCCTGCAGTCTCCCAGCCAGGTCCTAAGGGCAGCCTGTGGTTCACTCAAGGTTCTCAGGGACATAGGACACTGACAGCCCAGCTCCATGCTTATTTGCAGCACATGGGAGAGGCTAGAGATGGGCACACCTCACAGGCACAGTACATATCGGTCTATAAGGCACTGTATCAGATCATTCATTTTGATTTTGTTCCTCAGGCAATTTTAACTTTCACTAGCGATTAAAACTTTGAACCTTCCCAATGCCACAAAGCCATTACAAGGCAAGGCCAAGACTTTAACACACACCTTTTGATTCCTGATTCCTGATTCCCAGATTCTGATTTGATTCCTGATTCCCAGGCCAGTGTTCAGAGGCAGAAGTTGCTTGTCTGGTCAGAGAGAGAAGGCTCACATATGCAACAGCTGAAAAGCTCCAAAGGATCACTGCTCATTTATCTCTATACCTTCTCTGCTGCCTGTCCCTCCCTACATCTATTCAGCCTTCCATTTACCCATCTATCCAACCATCCATCCATCCATCCATCCATCCATCCATCCATCCATCCAGTCATCCATCCATTCATCACAAAATTAGAGCATCTGTCCCTGTGCTGAGAAACCAAGAGAGAAAGATGAATCAGTGTGGTCCGTGCTCTCAAGGAGATGCGCATGTGAACAGACAAATCAGAGCTCAGGATAGAGTCACGAGCTGATAGAGGGTGGCGCTGAGGCAAAGGAAGAACATGGAAGTCTGGAAGGATTGATGAAAGAGGTAGCACTTTGTGCTGGAGGCATCAAAGAGTCACTAAAGTGTTTTAAGAAGAGAAGCTGATATGGTCAACTTTACGTTTTATGGTGGGAGAAGAAACAGGACGAATAGGGGTAGGATATGGCAAACGTACTGTTGTACTTAACCATTCACTCCCTCTTCCTGTAAGTGGACTGTATATCCTTACCCGTTGCTCTATGACTTGCAATGTTTCCATAGATATTTGATGCCAGGCTGATCTTGTGATCTGTTTTGGCCAATTAAATGAGAGTAGAATGACAGATGCCAATTCTGAGCAGAAGCTTTAAAAGGCTGTGTTAGTTATCTACTGCTGCATAATGAATTACCCTTAAACTTAGTGACTCAACACAATAAATATTTATTATCTCACACAGCTTCTCTGGGAAAGGAGTCGAGCAGGAGCATAGCTGGTTGGTTGTGGCTCCATCACCCTTGAGGTTTCAGCCAAGATATTAGTTGGGCCACAGTCATCTGAAGGCTTGACTAGGGCTGGAGGATCTGCTTCCAAGGTGGCTCCCTCACATAGCCAGTAGTGCTGGCTGTTGGCAGGAGGCCTCAGTTCATCACCACAACATCTGCTCCATAAAGATGCTGAGTATCCTAGTGACATGGCAGCTGTCCTGCCCTAGAGCAGTGATCCAAGATCCAAGAAAGAGCCACAATGCTTTTATGACCTTTTTTCAGAGACTACACACCAGCAGTTCTGCTATGGGCTGGTAGTTATAAGTGGGTCACTAACTCCAACTTATACTCAAGGGGAGGAGAATTAAATTCCACCTCTTAAAGCAGGGAGTATAAAACATTTGTAAAAGATTTTAAAACCACCACAGAGGCATTTGCATTTTTGTGCTGCTCTCTCGCCTTTTCTTGCTAGGAAAATGGCATGTCTCAGACAGGGGCTGTTGCTCCAGCCTGAATCCTGGATCCTGCAAGTGCAGGAGAGTTGCAACTAGATCTTGCTGTTGCAAGATTCTAAAATTGAGAGGTTGTTTGTTACTGCAGCATAACCAAGTGAAAACTGCCTGCTACAAGGTAGTAGGTCTGAAGTCAGGGAGACTGGCTGAGAAGATGGGATTTGGTCTAAGGCAGCATAACCAAGTGAAAACTGCCTGCTACAAGGTAGGAAGTCTGAAGTCAGGGAGACTGGCTGAGAAGATGGGATTTGGTCTAAGGCAGGGGAAGGGGACTTGCAAGGTGGAGTGGAGAGAGCTTGGTGACTGATGGACCATGGGGAGTGGAAGTTGCCAAGAGAACTCCAGTAATACTTGTCTGATGGTATGGGGCTCACTCTAAAGGCAGCAGGATATTTTTAAAAAGACTAGAGAGCCCCCTGGAGCAACTAGAAGAGGCTTCATGGAAGGGGAATCTGGTGGGAGGGGTTCTTGAAGGCTGGACTGGGTTGGGTGATCTACTGCCAGAGAGTCTGCTGCAGCCTGGACAAGCTGAGCTCTGGCTTGGCTCGGGATGATGTCCCCAGGATTCATTCAGTCATTGACTCAAAAACTGACATTTATTGAATACCTACTATGTGCTAGGAATATTCCTAAGCTTTGGAAACATTAAGATAATCAGAGAAAAAGCTATAGCTGTCAAGAAGTTTAAAGTCTTGTAGGCCAGGTGTAGCGGCTCACTCCTGTAATGCCTGCACTTTGGAAGACTGAAGCGGGTGGATCATGAGGTCAGGAGACCGAGACCAGCCTAAGAAACATGGTGAAACCCCATTTCTACTAAAATACAAAAACTTAGCTGGGTGAGGTGTCATTCACCTGTAGTCCCAGCTACTCAGGAGCCTGAGGCAGGAAGATAGCTTGAACCCAGGAGGTGGAGGTTGCAGTGAGCTGAGATTGTGCCACTGCCCTCCAGCCTGGTGACAGAGTAAAACTCCATCTCACAGAAAAAAAAGAAAAGAAAAGAAAAAGTCTGGTAGATGGGAGAGGCAATAAACAAGTAACTAGTGTTGGGATCTCCCTTATCTCTTGACCACTGTCTGTCCCACTAGGCGAGAATCTTTCTCCACCTTTCTCTGCCAGGACATCTGCAGGAACCTTTCTGGCACCACCCAATGGCTCACCTGGCAGCTGTGATTTGAGTTTGGCCTGAAGGGCGAACTTCCCTCCTCGTGCCCCGACTTGCCCATCTTTGTATGTCAGTCTTGTCACGTGTTGCTGCACTGACCGTGCCTTGTGTGGACAGAGGTGTTACAGGTAAAGGCAACCTTGAGAGCAATCCAGGGAGGACCAGGCTTTTGGAAGCAAAATGTTTTGGCCCTGGTGTGTTCTCCATGTCTGATGCGTGACCTTCATGCTCCCAGTGACGACTGCTGTAGCTGTTACCACAAAATCCAATTTCAAATGATATTTATTTTAATATCACTGTCTCCATCTCTGTCTAATTTTGATTCCTATAGTTTCTTCATGCTTCCATTGACAACATCTCAGTTCTCCAAGATGGTCATAAAATAGAGTCAAGGTACATCAGATTTCCTTCCCAGGGGTGATAAGTGCCGTAGAACAGAAATCCCTTTACTAAAGGAAAACATGTTTTCATTTTATTGTTGAAGAATGTATGCAAAATTTCCGTGAAACAAGATACCTGTTATTAGCCAGTAACTTTTATTATGAGTCTTTTTTTCTTTCTTAGCAAAGTGGAAACTAATACAAGTGTTTCCCAAGGTTGGACAAAGACTGATCAGGCAGGGGTCAAGAGAAGATTTGTCGTTAGTTTGCCTCTGCCTGGGCAAAAGGAGGAGGTTCCTGGAAGTTCATTCCTTTCTGTGGTGTCCGGAGCCCAAGTCCTAATCTAGGCTCCACCGCTGATTAGTTGCAGGATCTTGGGCAATTCCATTGCCTGATCTGGGCCTCAGTTTCTCTCCTATAAAATGAAAGCCTCCTGCAAATGGACACATTCAGACGTTGCTGGTGGTAGTGAGAATGAGCACAGCCACTTTGCAGAGCAATTTGGCAATATCTAGCCACACTGAAAATGCAGTGAAACCTAAGTCCTAGCAATTCCACATCTAGGTTTCCGCCTTAGAGAAATACCCCCAGGGGTGTGCGAGGGTATTTACTGCAGCACTAATTAATGACCAAAAAAAAAGGGGGGGAACAACTTAGGTTTCAGGCAATCAGAGGAGTAACTGAATAAAATGGAGTCTATTCATATAATAAAATTAAAAGCAATTAAAGGAATGTGCTAGATTCACACAGCAATATGGATACATTTCAAGACTCTAATGTAGAATGAGAAAAGTGTGGTGCAGAAAGCAGAGAAGGTTACATGGAAATTCTAACCTTTGTGCTGATCAACACACACGAAGCCATACTACGTATTATCAGGGGTGTCTGTGTCTATGCCAAAGTTCAAAAATGGAACCAGAAAAGTGCACATTTCATTCATGATCATGTTTGCCTTGGCAGGAGGAAAGAAAATAGAATTAGCAACGAGGAAGGAAAGAGACTTTGAATCTGGCTTGTCATGTCATAATACATATGTGATTTAGATTTTACAAATTTCTAAAAAGGAAGACAAAGCAAGTAACATGAACAAATTGTCAGTTCTACATGGTGGATAAGTAGGTGCATATGGGTGCTAATTTTATGTTTTCCTGTATCTTTAAAGTTTCTCAGCAACATTAAAAATGAAAGCATACACACAAAAATAAGCTGGAGGCTGCTTGCCTTGGCTCACGCCTGTAATCCCAGCAGTTTGGGAGGCCGAGGCAGGCAGATCACTTGAGGTCAGGAGTTCAAGATCAGCCTGGCCAACATGATGAAACCCCATGCCTACTAAAAATACAAAAATCAGCCAGGCATGGTGGTGGGCCCCTGTAATCCCAGCTACTCGGGAGGCAGAGGCAGGAGAATCACTTGAACCTGGGAGGTGGTAGTTGCAGTGAGCTGAGATTGCGCCGCTGCACTCCGGCCTAGGTGACAGAGTGAGACTCTGTAAAAAAAAAAAAAAAAAAAAAAAAAAAAAAAAAAAAAAAAAAAAAGAAAAAAACCCTGGAAAGGGCTCATTAGAAGGAAAAAGGTGATTCAGTCCTTCAGTTCCAACTTGCTGGGCCTCTAGGGCTAAAGAGTGAGCTGAGGGTTCCACATCTCTTGGGATTCCCTCCCTGGGAAATGATTTGCTTTAATGCGACCCCCAGAGCAAATGCCAGAGAAAAGGCAAGTAGGCAAGGCAAAAAAACTTTATTTACAAGCCAATGTGAAGGAGGGAGCGAGGTTCACCAGTCTCCCGCGGTGGAGGCCGAGGAAGTCGCTCAGGCGTTCTCGGGCGAGGTTCCTAGGTCCGCACAGGAGCAGGGGCCAAGGAAGTTCGCACCGGCGTTCTTGGGCGAGGTTCCTGGGTCCCGCGCACGAGGCCGAGGAAGTTCTCACCGCGCGTCCGCCGGGAGCGGCTTTTATGTCCTGGGCCCGGGAGTGGGAGGGCAGTGGGCGGGACACAGGCGGGTCGGGGGCGGGTTGGTAGGCGTGGCTAGGCGGGTTCCGGTTTTTCTCCGTCGGAGGTCGGGTTGCGCCTGCGCAGTCGACCCGTGTCTTTCCCGGCGCAGGAAAGTTGAAGGTGAAGAACCTGGAACTGCGCCATCTTGCCTCCGTTTGTCCAAACAGGAAACTACCCCCGGTAGCGCCTACTCATCAGCCCAAACCAGGAAGAGCAGTGGGTGTTGCTAAAATGTGGTGTGTGAACAGGAGAAGGTGGGAATATAACAGGAAAACGAGGCCAGGACCCACTCATGAGAGACTGAGGTGGCAGATGGAGCAATCGGGGTTCAAAGCGCCCTTGGAGTTTTCCAGGGTGAAAGAAGTAATGGGGAGAAGACACTCTAAGGTTTGAGTGCGGTGCAAGTAAATGAATAAAGGTGTGACGGATATGGGCTTTAGGGAACAGGAAGCTGACTCAGAGCAGCTAGAGAATGGAGTGGATGCGGAAGGAGGTGAAGCTGGAGGTGCGTGTTTGGGCCAGATTATGCAAAAGTGGTGAGTACCATGCCCAGCAGGGAAGACTCTATGCTAAGGGGCCGGGGAAGCAGCGGGCCTTGTAAACCACCCTCTGGCAGCTGGCAAGGAGGCTGGGTTGGAGAGGACGCCCTGGAGGCAGGGGGGTGCAGGAAGGTACCACTGCATGGGTGAGCATCCACGGGCAAGGCTGTTCTGAATTGCAGCAGTGCCAGTGAGGAGGAGTGAAACTGGCTGGCAGGCATGACAATAATAATTACAAACACCTGCTTTTGGGCAGGCCACCGCTTAGCACTTTACACAAGTGGATTTTTAGAATCCTCCCAACATCCCTAGGAGGTAAATATCACGTCCATCATCTCCATTTTACAGATGAGGAAAAGGAGGCCAAGGGAAGTTAAGAAACTTGTCTGGGACTCCTCCACCGGACAGTGGCAGAGCCAGGCTGTTCACCCAAGCAGTCTCCACTGGAGGCCAAGACTGGACCGCTGCATCACGCTACCTCTAGGATAAACGCTGGGTAGAAACAGTGAAGCCCCCTTTGGGAAAAGATCAACTAATAAGGAGGTGATGGTGACCTGGCGCCCTCTAACCTTTGAAGGAGGCTTTACCATTTCCAAGGGGCTTTCATCCCAGCCTTGGCTCCAAAACCTCTCTACCAGGTGCACAAGGCAGATATCAGAATTCCTGTTTTAGAGACAAGAAAACTGAGTCTTAGGTGGGTTAAAGGACTCGCCAAGCCCCCAGCTAGTGACCCCACTGTGCAGCCTATTGACCTTCCAGCCTCCTGGAATGGTCATCCGTGCCCACTTCGGGCTGATCTTACACTGCTGTTACTTTAGGTTGGTCCTGCGCTGTTGTCTCTTCCCCTCCTTTGCCTTGAAGCATCACAGAAGGCCTCGTGGTGTCTTGTTTGTTTGTTTGTTTATTTGTTTATTTGAGATGCAGTCTCACTCTGTCGCCCAAGCAGGAGTTCAATGGTACAGTCTCGGTTCACCGCCACCGCCGCCTCCCGAGTTCAAGTGATTCTCCTGCCTCAGCCTCCCGAGTAGCTGGGACTACAGGCTCATGCCACCACGCCCCGCTAATTTTTGTATTTTCAGTAGAGACGGGGTTTCATCGTGTTGGCCAGGCTGGTCTCAAGCTCCTGACCTCATGATCCACCCGCCTCGGCCTCCCGAAGTGCTGGGATTACAGGCGTGAGCCACCGCGCCCGGCCTGCGGTGTCTCCTTGACTCTACCTCGTCCTGGTGCCCTTCACATCCCCAGTTTCACAGGAACGCCCTCCTGAGCACACACAGATTCCCTGGAGCCTTCTATTGTCTCCTCACAGATACCTATTGATTAAAGCGCCAATCAGGCCTTTTGTTGGCCTCTGAGGCCATCTTTCCTCCAGGAGGCCCAATAAAGCAGTGCTTGTGGATATTTTTATGGGTCATGTTTTAAAAATTACATCCAAATTAAATTTGTGCTGATTTAATTAGAATATGGAAGCTGAGGGATTTCTTTATTGCTCCTCCTGCTGGGTCCTGGGCAAATGGCTTCTCTCTGGAAACTGCTGTGCTCACCACGAACAGATGTGGGGCAGGCTGGGCCATCCCTTGTCTGCCTGTAGATTAAATACCCTTAGGAAATAGAAGGTCAGAACTGGAAGTGTCCTTGAGACCATCAAGTCCTTGTCCTTTCTTGCACAGAAGACAGGCTGAGCCCCAGAGATGGGCAACAAGCCACTTAAGGTAACATAGACAGGGCAAGATGTCCTCAACAATTCTGGCATCTCCTAGGAGCCTCTGTCCAGAGAAGAGAGTTGTCTAGTGAATAAGAATCTCTCCTTGGATGCTGTGAGGCACAGCAGAGCTGGAAGTCAGGGCCTGAGGAACAGCTTGAGGCTCGATAGACCCCCAGTAGCGACACCCCTAGGTATGGCTTTAGGCACAACACTTTCAGGACTCTGTTCCTCACCAGCTCTCAGTTCTGTCTTCTCCTGAGCTGTTTTTAGCCTTAGGCTTTACTGGAAGCAGGACTAGCGTAGTTGCAACAGACTATATCCTCTCATCTTGAAATATTTGGGCAAAAGGACTTTTTTTTTTTTTTTTTTTTTTGAGACAGAGTCTTGCTCTGTCGCCCAGGCTAGAATGCAGTGGTGCAATCTTGGTTCACTGCAACCCCTGTCTCCTGGGTTCAAGCAATTCTCCTGCTTCAACCTCCTGAGTAGCTGGGACTACAGGTGCATGCCACCATGCCCGGCTAATTTTTGTATTTTCAGTAGAGACAGGGTTTCACAATGTTGGCCAGGCTGGTCTGGAACTTCTGACCCATGATCCATCTGCCTCCCAAAGTGCTGGGATTATAGGCATGGGCCACTGTGCCCCGCCAACATTCTTTTTTTACTTCCCCGAAGCCTCAACTGAATGCTCCAATGGGGCATACCTCAATCCTGCATCCCTTCTGGAGCTGAGGCAATCACAGGGCTGAGATCTAGGGAATGGTGGACTGCCAGATAAAAATCAAAGGCTGTGATCACAAGAAGCCAGAAGGTGGGGTGGGGAGGAGTGATAGCACATCCCAAAACAGGTAGGACCACTGGGAAACAGGCCAACATCATCTTCAATGCACATGATATGGAACGGCAGTGGTTCAAATCCAAGTGTTACGACTTACAAGCTGTGCAGCCCTGAGCAAGTCAATGGATATCCAAGCCTCATAAGGCTCATCTGAAAAACAGAGAAGCTAATCTTCACCTTGTAGAGATTTTGTAGGAATTAGCGATATTAATATTATGTACTTGACGCAATGCTTGGTCTGGAGGAAATCCTTAGTAGGTGGTGAGTTCTGATGGTGATGATGATAGCAATGATGATGATGATGATGACAGTGATGGTGATGATGAAGATGACAGTGATGATGATGATGACAGTGATGGTGATGATGATGACAATGGTGATGATGAAGATGACGACAGTGATGATGACAGTGATGGTGATGATGATGACAACAATGATGATGATGACAGTGATGGTGATGATGATGACAGTGATGATGATGACAGTGATGGTGATGATGATGACAGTGATGATGATGACAGTAATGGTGATGATGACAGTTATGGTGATGATGACAACAGTGATGATGACGACAGTGATGGTGATGATGATGACAGTGATGATGATGATGACAGTGATGGTGATGATGATGATAGTGATGATGATGATAGTAATGGTGATGATGTTGATGACAGTGGTGATGATGATGATGACAGTAATGGTGATGATGATGACAGTAATGGTGATGATGATGATGATGGCGGTGATGGTGATGATGATGGCAGTGATGGTGATGATGACAATGATGATGATGACAACAGTGATGATGATGACAGTGATGATGATGACTGATGGTGATGACGATGACAACATGATGATGACAGTGATGGTGATGATGACAGTGATGATGATGACAGTGATGGTGATGATGATGACAGTGATGATGATGATGACAGTGATAGTGATGATGATGATGACAGTGATGATGATGACAGTAATGGTGATGGTGATGATGATGACAGTGATGGTGATGATGATGACAGTGATGGTGATGATGATGATGATGACAATGATGATGATAATGACAGTGATGATGATGGCAATGATGATAATGATGACAGTGATGGTGATGATGATGACATGATGATGACAGTGATGATGATGGCAATGATGATAATGATGACAGTGATGGTGATGATGACAATGATGATGATGATGACAGTGATGGTGATGATGACAGTGATGATGATGACGATGACAGTGATGATGATAGTGATGGTGATGATGACAGTGATGGTGATGATGACGGCAGTGATGATGATGACAGTGATGGTGATGATGATGACAGTGATGATGATGACAGTGATGGTGATGATGATGACAGTGATGATGATGACAGTGATGGTGATGATGATGACAGTGATGATGATGACAGTGATGGTGATGATGATGACAGTGATGATGATGACAGTGATGGTGATGATGATGACAGTGATGATGATGACAGTGATGGTGATGATGATGACAGTGATGATGATGACAGTGATGGTGATGATGATGACAGTGATGATGATGACAGTGATGGTGATGATGATGACAGTGATGATGATGACAGTGATGGTGATGATGATGACAGTGATGATGATGACAGTGATGGTGATGATGATGACAGTGATGATGATGACAGTAATGGTGATGATGATGATGATGACAGTGATGGTGATGATGATGACAGTGATGATGATGATGACAGTGATGGTGATGATGATGATAGTGATGATGATGATAGTAATGGTGATGATGTTGATGACAGTGGTGATGATGATGATGACAGTAATGGTGATGATGATGACAGTAATGGTGATGATGATGATGATGGCGGTGATGGTGATGATGATGGCAGTGATGGTGATGATGACAATGATGATGATGACAACAGTGATGATGATGACAGTGATGATGATGACTGATGGTGATGACGATGACAACATGATGATGACAGTGATGGTGATGATGACAGTGATGATGATGACAGTGATGGTGATGATGATGACAGTGATGATGTTGATGACAGTGATAGTGATGATGATGATGACAGTGATGATGATGACAGTAATGGTGATGGTGATGATGATGACAGTGATGGTGATGATGATGACAGTGATGGTGATGATGATGATGATGACAATGATGATGATAATGACAGTGATGATGATGGCAATGATGATAATGATGACAGTGATGGTGATGATGATGACATGATGATGACAGTGATGATGATGGCAATGATGATAATGATGACAGTGATGGTGATGATGACAATGATGATGATGATGACAGTGATGGTGATGATGACAGTGATGATGATGACGATGACAGTGATGATGATAGTGATGGTGATGATGACAGTGATGGTGATGATGACGGCAGTGATGATGATGACAGTGATGGTGATGATGATGACAGTGATGATGATGACAGTGATGGTGATGATGATGATGACAGTGATGGTGATGATGAGAGTGATGATAATGAAAGTGATGATGAAGATCTTGGGCTGTAGGTCTGCAAGTGGACACTCTGGTTTTCTTGGTGCCCAAAGGACTGACTCACATACTTTTGGGTATCAAAATCAATTAGTAAGTTAAAGAATAAAAATAGCTAACAAGAAAAAGATCGAGTGTATCTTTTGGCACAAAATGGAATTGGTAAAGGCTCCAAGAGAAAGTTTCCATTCAAATGCCACTGTTCAATCTGAATATTTAAAAATATCTTCCTACTGAGCATATCCAGTTTCTGTTTCTTGGAACGAAAAGTAGGTAACAAAAGTCAACAAACAACTGCCTTCCTTGGCATGTAACAACTACCACTGACTCACTATCCCAGGCAAATCTGCTGTGGTTCTTTCCTTCTTAGATGAAAGACTCTGTGCTCCTCAAGGGAGATGCTGTTGGGGTCCACTCAATCCTGGAACAAATGAACATTCTTCTCCTTGGCAAATCCCATGATGATGTGCTCAGACTCCATATGTTAATCTTGGGCTGTGGTGCCCAGGGTGGAAGGAACCTCCCACCAAGCCTGACCTTGACCTCATGGCAGTCAGTGGGTGAGCAGGTCTGCCTTCGGAACTTCCAGCACTCTTATCTCTCCCATCTCCTTTGGTTTTCATGGCACCTCTATGACTCCATGTGCTTTACAAGTGAGAATGTTGAGGTTCAGACAAGAAATCCAAGTCATTTAAGGTCACACAGCAAGAGCATAACTGGGCCTATCACTTCCATCTCCTGCTTCCAAGCCATTCCTACTGTCAGTGTCACATAAATGGACATTTGGAAAGTAAATTGACTATGGTCCTGGAGCTGTTTGGGAGTAAAGAATCCACATCTCAAACATATGGCTCAAGCAATATGCTAGGTACTCCAGAAAACACAGATTAATGACACCCTTGTAGAATTTACACTGTTCCCGGGCAAAACAGTTCCCCATCTCCTCTTGTCAACAAAATCATGAGAGATCCAGAGTGAAAGGTCCTATTCTTAAGCAAGCTCTCGATGCTATCACCTGCTTCACTGTGATTCCCAGTGCTTTACATCTACCTTCTGGGCCTTTGCCTCCTTTTCCTTGTATCGTGACATTCACAGACCTCGGCTGACAGATGAAATTACTCAGACACAGGTACGCAGTGTAATAGCACCTAGGTGACTGCCTGACTCTAGTGGCCAGAAAGCAGCCCTGAGAAGCTGGAGATGCTTGCTTTTTTCAGTGCAGGCACAATGCCGAAAACCTGGAGGCAACACAACCTGCAGGTAATTAACATTTATTGTTCCCCTTTCAGGGAACCTCATGCGCATGGATGATCAAAGGTCAGTTCCTGGTCAACATAAGTAAACAAGCCTGATCAAGATACCTTCCCCCTCACTCCCTTGCACGTACTCTCCCTCACTCCCTCGCACATACTCAGGGTTACAGAACAGCTGCCTTCAGCTATTCTCCCCCGAAGCTATGCGGAGCCTTCCAACCTTTCAGAAGGCCTGCTTCTTTATAGTTTCTCCTACCAGTCTGATCGATCTCCTACAATTCACACATGTCTTCCCTCCATTGCTGAAATGTGAGCCTCATGAGGACAGAGATTCTGTCTCCCGCTGTTCCATACCCCCCATGGCAACTTGCAGAGGTGCTCAGTGCACGTTCAACGAAAGGATGTCCAAGTGGTGATGACTTCCCCATCAAACAGATCTCACTGCAGCAAAGGAATTGCATTATCTGAGACAGAATGTCCTTCCTGAAAGGGAACAGGCTTTGTTGAGTCATGAATAATACCACTGATATTCTTTGGGACCTCAGCTCTCTGACTGATGTATAGGCATCTCCATAGGTAACTACAGGAAGTGATCTTGGGTGTCAGCCTGAGCTAGAGTAAAAGGATTGGAGCACGTTTGCTATAGCCACTGAACAGGTTCGACCCAGGGATCAAACATCATGCAACAGTCCAGTCTTAACGTTCATTACAAAGCACCTACCATGTGCCAGGCGTGGGGCTTAACATAGTGACAACTTCAAGGGATTCACCATCTAATAAAAAAGACTGACTCATAATCAAGTGAGGCCATGAGAACGGCTTCAAAACAGGTCTGTAGGAAGACAGAGAAAAGGGAAAATTGGTTTCTGATATAAAGATTCTCAGGGAGATGTTGAGCTTTTCCTCTGGGTAAAGAAAGCCCAAAGAGGGAAATGGATACTGTACTTCACACAAGTGGCTTGTTCTTCCACTTCACTGCAATGGTTGGTATGGTTCTCTAATGTGGATCTTTCTCACTGCCTAGACTATGAGTCCTCTAAGGGCAAACATTCTGTCTTTTGCTCCTCTTACCTCTTCTTCCTAAGAAGAGGTCTTCTAGGTCAGGCTCCACGGCTCATGTCTGTAATCCCAGCAATTTGGGAGGCTGAGGTGGGTGGATCACCTGAGGTCAGGAGTTCGAGACCAGCCTGGCCAACATGGTGAAACCCCATCTCTACTAAAAATATACAAATTAGCCAGGCATGGTGGCACATGCCTGTTATCCCAGCTACTCAGGAGGCTGAGGCAGGAGAATCGCTTGAACCTGGGAGGCGGAGGTTGCAGTGAGCTAAGATCGTACCATTGCACTTCAGCCTGGGCGACAGAGCCAAACTCTGGGAAGAAGAAGAAGAAGAAGGAGAAGAGGAAGAAGAAGAGGAGGAGGAGGAAGAAGAAGAAGAAGAAGGAGGAGGAGGAGAAGAAGAGGAAGAAGGAGAAGCAGAAGCAGCAGAAGCAGAAGTCTTCTAAACTGATAGTAAGAACTTTACCTTTGTTTCTATTCTTAATTCCCCAAAGCTGGGCCTGGGGTTTTGTTTCCTACCTCCTCCCTCACACCTGACCCTGACATAGGGCACACTGTATGCTCAATCTTCATAGATGTGAGGTCTTGGGGTGACTGGTGGACAGGGATGGTCTCAGCCAGACCCAGGCAGCCTCATTCACTGAATGATGCAGAGCAAGGAAGCTGTCTTCATCTAGAGCTGGCTTCTCATGCTGAGAACTGGCAGTGGGTCTGGGGACTGTGGATATGAGCAGAGTGCTTGAAGCAGATGCCCAGCACAACTCTTAATTTTTTTTCTTCATTCCCGTTTGTGTTTAGGCCAGCTTCTACAACTGGGGCCAGGATTGGGTAACCCCACCACACAGACAGTACATCTTTCCAATTGCTTGAGGTAGAAACACTTTAGTTTTAGTTCCAGAAGTTGATAACCTTTTGGAGAAAATATTCTCTAGCCAATTAGGCTATCTTTTCTCTAATTTCTTTTTTTCTTTCTTTTTTTTTTTTTTTTTTTTGAGACAGAGTCTTGCTCTGTCACCCAGGCTGGAGTCCAGTGGCGTGATCTCAGCTCACTGTAACCTCTGCCTTCTGGGTTTAAGCGATTCTCCTGCCTCAACCTCCCGTGTAGCTGGGATTGCAGGCACACGCCATCATGCCTGGCTAATTTGTGTATTTTTAGTAGAGATGGGGTTTCATCATGTTGTTCAGGCTGGTCTCGAACTCCTGATCTTGTGATCCTCCTGCCTCAGCCTCCCAAAGCTCTGGGATTACAGGCATGAGCCACTGCATCTGGTCCTTTTCTCTCATTTCTATGCTACCTTTCCCAAATCTAATTGGGATGTATTCAATACCTTAAGCACATTCCTGTGGTCCAGGAAGTGTACATGGCCCTTGTTACTCCATCTTTGCTTTGGTGAAATGCTAGATTACATTTGCAGAAAGATGAATCATGCCACAGCCAAGAGAACACTTCTGAGAAGATCACTGTTCAAGGATAATTATAGTGTAGGAGGTCTCTAGTCTCCTCAGACCATTCTTTTTTTCTTACTGTCATAAGACAGGAAGAGCTCAAAGAGACTTTAAATCATTGATTGCTGGAACAATGGGTCAGGTACTGAGAAGGTGGAGTCTCTATAAATTGCAGTGGCTTCCTTGACCCTGTGCTTTGCATGGTTTGTGTGTAGGTGCTAGGATAAACCCTAGACTTCTTACTCTGGCATTTCTGACTTATTATAACTGATACCAACCTGATCTTCATGTGCCATCTCTTTTGTGCCACTTCGAAGAATGCAGAGTCTAGTAAAAAATGCAGAGGTAAAAGAAAATTATAATTGAGAGTTGAATGCAATGGTAGAGAGCAACACAGGGAATACAGAGTTGGGGCTGACTTATTTCATTTGAGGTAGCAGAGGGTAACAATTTTCCAGGTAAAGTAAACTCAACTCACGGGTAATCAAGGAAGGTTTCCTAAAGGAGGTGACACTTTGGCGAGTCTCAAATAATTTGTAACGAGTAAGGGCTGTGACAAGTGAAGGGGTGTGTGTGTGTGTGTGTGTGTGTGTGTGTGTGTGTGATTTAAAAATATAGCATGCATGAAGGCCCAGAACTATTAATAGGACTGAAGTGTGGAAGAAATTACAAGGCAGGCCCTGTGGCTGGGGCATGCGATTCTTGTTGGAGAGTAACTGGAAAGGGGAGAGTAAGAAGAGGACGGGATAAAGCAGAGATCCAAGTAAAACATCTGGGAAATATAGGCTTTCAGGAAATAAGACACTGTGTGCAACCTGATGTAATCCTGTGCTGGAGGTGACGTTCAGAAATAGGAAAGTCGACAGAGCTGACTTGGAGCCCTGAAGAGCAGGCTTTGTTTCAGCACCACGGCCAGCGGCTGACACACTTGCGCAGGATCTGAGGCAAAGCTCATTCTCTGATTTTGAGCTGCACCCTAAGATCTCAAAGCCTTAAGGAGTAGGAAGTGGAAGTGGCTGGAGAGTTGATGCTCAGGCTCCAGTTATAATGGAGAGTGTGTGTATGTCCAGTTATTCGTGGATGAGTGCAGAAGATGCTCTTAAGAAAGTAAAGCTGTGATTCAAAATAGGGTGGAGTGATCAGGCATTTTTCCTGAATTAATTTCTGAATTTCCTGATTCATTCTTTCTGAAGCACAGAAGAGTCAAACTTTGAACCCCTATTGTATCCTGCAATGAAAATGTTCTCTGTCATGGATGTGATTTAATTACTATATTGGTTATATGAACCAGCTCAGAGACTAGAACTCTTGGTCTTAGCTTGTAGCTAAGGCCTCTCAAAAGAAAACTGCTCATTACAGTCAAAAAGTAAGGATGTACAATGGAAAATTCTCAGTTTGTTGAGGATACAATTCATTTGAACATTTTTTGATATAAGGTAAAAATACTAACTATTTCCAACACACTTCGCTTCACACACCTTCCATTTTTGGCAAGTCTAAAGAAATATTTGTTTCCTTTCTTCTGCCTGAGTTAGGCTGTGTCCTGTTCCTTCTCTCCTGTGAGCATCCACAGGACTGAGTATGTAACCGAACCATTATTCAGCAAGCTCTCAACTTTTTAATTCATCTGTTCTATGGCCTCCAAGAAAGTGGCCAGGCACGATGGTTCACGCCTGTAATCCCAGCACTTTGGGAGGCTGAGGCAGGCAGATCAAAAGGTCAAGAAATTGAGACCATCCTGGCCAACATGGTGAAACCCCATCTCTACTAAAAATACAAAAATTAGCTGGGTGTGGTGGCTCATGCCTGTAGTCCCAGCTACTCGGGAGGCTGAGGCAAGAGAATCACTTGACCATGGGAGGCGGAGGTCGCAGTGAGCCAAGATCACGCCACTGCACTCCAGCCTGGTGACAGAGCAAGACTCTGTAAAACAAACAAACAAAAAATAAGACTTGTTGGAGAGGAGTACAAGTTTGCTTGGATTAGACATAACTGGTGGAAAGAAATGAATTCTAACCTGAGATCCACAAGAGGGCTTCCTTCCATGGGTCATGGATTCTCAGAAATTCTTTGTAAATATTAAGCAAAAAGAACAAAGAGCTAAAAGCAGAACTACCATTCAACCTAGCAATGCTATTACTGGGTACATTCCCAGAAAAATATAAATCGTTCTACCAAAAGATGCATGTACTTGTATGTTCATTGCAGCAGTATTCACAGTAGCAAAGATGTGGAATCAACCTAGATATCCATCAATGGTGGACTGGATAAAGAAATGTGATACGTATACACCATAGAATACCACGCAGCCATGAAAAAGAATGAAATCATGTCCTTGGCAGCAATGTGGACTCAGCTGCAGTTCATTATCCTAAGCAAATAAGCATAGAAACAGAAAACCAAATACCACGTGTTTTCACTTATAAGTGGGAGCTAAACATTGAGTGCATAGGGACACAAAGAGGGGAACAGTAGACACTGGGGCCTACTTGAGGGCGGAGGGTGGGAGGTGGGTGAGGGTTAAGAAACTACCTGTCAGGTACTATACTTGCTATCTATCTTGGTGATGAAATCATTTGCATACCAAACTCCAGTGACTTGCAACTTACCCATGTAATAAAACTGTACATGGGAGGCCGAGGCAGGCAGATCACGAGATCAGGAATTCGAGAACAGCCTGACCAACATGGTGAAACCCCGTCTTTGCTAAAAAATACACAAAATTAGCCAGGGGTGATGGCGCACACCTGTAATCCCAGCTACTCAGGAGGCTGAGGCAGGAGAATCACTTGAACCCGGGAGGTGGAGGTTGCAATGAGCTGAGATGGCACCACTGCACTCCAGCCTGGGGGACAGAGCGAGACTCCATCTCAAAAAACAAAAACAAAAGTGAAACAAAACAAAATGAAAAAAAGTGTACGTAAACCTCCTGAACTGAAAATAAAAGTTAAAAAAAAGAAAAAAAATTACAAAATGGTGTGTGTGTGTGTGTAGGGGTGTGTGTGTGTGTGTGTGTAGGGGTGGATCTGAATGGCACACAAGAGGCATTCTAAAAGATCTGAGAGAACAGCTTTCCAGGTAGAAGGCACAGAGCAAAGGACCCGCACTGATGATGAATTGGTGACTCTAGGACAGTAAAGTCAGTGTATAGACACTTAGAACTCAAGGCCTGGTCCACGGACCAGCAGCATTGGCATCCCTTTGGGGAGTGGTTACACAGGCAAATGTCCTGGTTCCATCTTTTTTTTTTTTCTTTTTTTTTTTGAGACAGAGTCTTGCTCTGTTGTCCAGGCTGGAGTGCAGTGGCACGATCTTGGCTCACTGCAACCTCCACCTTCCAGGTTCAAGCAATACTCCTGCCTCAGCCTCCCAAATAGCTGGGACTACAGGCACCCGCCGCCACACCCGGCTATTTTTTTGTATTTTTAGTAGAGACCGGGTTTCACTGTGTTAACCAAGATGGTTTCGATCTCCTGACCTCGGGATCCGCCCGCCTCGGCCTCCCAGAGTGCCTTTTTTTTTTTTTTTTTTTTTGAGACAGAGTCGCGCTGTGTTGCCCAGACTGAAGTGCAGTGGTGTGATCTCGGCTTACGGCAACCTCCGCCTTCTGGGTTCAAGCAATTGTCCTGCTTCAGCCTCCCGAATAGCTGGGATTACAGGCACCTGCCACCACACCTGGCTAATTTTTGTATTTTTAGTAGAGACAGGGTTTCACCATGTTGGCCAGGCTGGTCTTGAACTCCTGATCTCAGGTGATCCGCCCACCTTGGCCTCCCAAAGTGCTGGCGTTACAGGCATGAGCCACTGTGCCCAGCCGTCCTGGTCCCATCTTACACCCATTAAATCAGAAACTCCAGAGACAAGAGTCCAGGGAGACGCTTTTTGTGCAATGATCACTTTTTTTTTT